>NC_136422.1:117570000-117917500 GCF_052625555.1 Lactuca saligna
GACTTTTCAAATTTGACTTTTGAGTTTGACTTTTTAAATTTGACTTTTAAGGTTGACTTTTGAGGTTTATAGTCAAAGGGCATTTTTAAATTTAAATTTGAGTTCTAGTTGTGCTTTTAGTAGTTTTTGAAGTTTACGAGGGAATTGAAAACATGAAAGAGAGTCGTCATGAGATGTTAAGACAAAATTTCAACATGTTCGATTATATCCCTAGAGAAACCCTGGAAACTCAGTTGCAGCGATTTACCACACTCACTATTGAGATGAATATAGCTGGGATCTTCTTGACCAAATATGAGATAAACAAAAAGCTGCTGAATGCACTTCCGAAATCGTGGGATATGGACGTGGCTGACATCAAAAAGACAAAAGATCTCAATCGTCTTAGTCTGGCTGATATAATTGAAGAACTTGACGCTTTAAATTGTCGAAAAACAATGACTTCCGCAAACCTTCCGGTCAATGAAGTTTCATGTTCTCAATCATGTGAAGTTTCATGTACACTATCTAATGAAGATACGATAAATTTCTTCGGGAACAAATTCATTTATTAAAAAGGGAAGTTGAGGACCTGAGATATGAAGGATATCAACTCAGGAAAAGGACAGAAACCTCTGAAGGCTGAATTAGAAGCAAAAACCAAAGACTTTTAGGAAAATTTAGGAAGAGTATAGTAACAAGTGTGAAAATTATAACTATATTAAGAGACAACTTGCTGTTGTAACTGAAGAACTTGACGCGTTAAAAATTAAGTGTGGAAAAAAAGACGTTAGTTTTAAAAATTATACTACGTCAAGTCAGACAATCGAGTCCTTATTTTTAAACCCAATTAAAATTCAAAGATAATCAAAACAAGGGTCTAGGGTATGATAGTGTGCCTCCACCTTTCAATCATAACTACACATCCATCCCAATGACACAGGAAGAAATTGATAGGGAGGCACATCTTCGATATGGCAAACCAGCTGGATTTGTGTCAGGAGGTATTCAGGTTGAAAATACTAATGTTTCTGCTTCATGTGCAGGTAAAGTAGCAGAAGACGAGAACAAGGAGAAATCCATTGAACAAACCAACATCTTTTTGAACTCTAAATCTGTTATTTCGAACTCAACTGCTTCTGATCAACCTACCATTGAAAAATACAGGCCACCAATTCCAACGCAACAGAGTTCTTGTTGCAAGTCTGCATGTGGGAACAACAAGAGACAAGGCAAGGATACGCCACCAGGGGCAGGAAGAAACAACTTCACAGTGAAGAAAAAGACATGTTTTCACTGTGGAACGCCTGGACACATTACCAAAAACTGTCCAAATCGTGCATACGTTCCCCACTATGCTCAAGGCCGGCAGAATGCGCCAAGAGGGAGATACTTCAAAAGATACCCCTCGAGATCACGATCAGACATTGACGACTAGAATGCCAAGAAGGCCAAGAATGCAACTCCGAAGGCCAAGAATCAAACTCAAAAGGACAAAAATCAGAATCCCAAGGGCAAGAAGGGAATGTTGGCCAAGAAGTACAATCCAATAGATGCTCCAATGAAGCCAAAATCAAAGTCATCTCAACGGGCAACATCAAGTTCCAAAGCAAGTACTGAGCCACCCATCAGATCGAAAAAGAAATGGGTTAAACCCAACTACAAATGGGTTCCAAAGGCTCACTCTCCCAAATCAACTAATGACTCTAATATTTCTTCATCTTTTGTTTGTGATAAACATGATATGTCATGGGAGAGAGTATCGTGCAAGGATGACAAAGGTTGACCCAGTTTCAAAATGGACTGGGTTCCAAAAACCAACTAATCTCGCTGTGTCGGAGCAGCTATGGAGGCATATCATCAAACTTCGGTTTGTTTGTAGTGGCTGTTCCAGGTACATGATAGGAGGCATCTCTCAACTGTACAACACTCAGAACATTGTTTGGGAGTATGTGTCCTTTGCGGGAAAGGAAGAAAAGAAGACATCACTCATGGGGTTAGTGCTTAACGACATGAAGAATTTTAGGATATGTTCTGAGATTATGTGTGCTGTTCTCAGACCTTCTGGATGCAAATTCAATCGGTGACTTACGGTTTGGGTTTTCTTCTCTATACTCATGAGTTTTTTATTAAGTTGATTCGCTTTAAAAACAAATTTTTGTTTTAGGATAGTTTAAATTTGCGCATTTACTTTCGTTTCTCTCATATGCACAAATATACGGGGAGAAATAAAAACAAAACAAAAATTTTCAAATTTTCAAATATCCAAAAACATTACAAAATCAGAAAATCAAAAATATGTTGGTTATGAAATGTGCTTGAGGGAGATGTTTTGGGAAGTGATATTATCTAGTGATAACAAACAATCTAAGTCTGAGTAATGTACCCAAAGTTGAAGGGTATATACTCTGGTTTGTTGTCCTGGTAGGCACGAGAGATTAAAATGGACATGACTAGGCAGAGTTGAACTTAGGAAATTTATAGACTTGACAAATCTTGATCTAGTTAGATCTGTTTATCCTGAAAATACGACACTTAGATAGATTGAGCAGGGCGATATATATGGGAAGCTAGTCGTCACATTAAATGAACTCGTATCTGGAACCGTGGTTTAACATTTCCTCGATGTGCGGACTCTGTCCTGAATTCCGATATTGATGGCGCGACTGGTAAATTCCCATGAATTAGGTTTGTAGAAGGTTATATTCTTTCTTTCAATCTGTTAGTCATATGTTACCTCCTCTGCGTGACTCAAAATCCGACCTAGACTGTAACATATGCAACTCTATTTCTCTGCATCTTCTGTCTATGCAATTCTTTCTATCTGTTAGCCATATATTGTCTCCTTTGCGTGACTCACAATCCGACCTGGTACAAGTATATGCACCATTCTACTTCTCAATCCCTCTAAAACTTCAGTTAGTCATATGTTTCACCCTCTACGTGATTGGTAGAGATCCGACCTGGGTGTATAGCATATGCATTCTAAATCTATCTTCTCTCTGTCTGCTCACCTGATGTAAGGAGTATTCTGGAATTCTTTGACTGCTGGGGCATATCAAGAAGCAGGAAACATGTTCCAGTACAATTAAAATTGAACACTCAAAGATTTTCTATAGGTCTCGATGCTCAATTTAGGTGGACAACAATATCCCTGGTTATCGTCAAATGAATGGTCCTTAAGATATAGTATCTAAGAACTTAGGATCAGATATAATATCTAGGAACTTAGGATCACTTTGTCTTACAATTATTAGTATGTCCTAAAATTGTCACAATTTTTTGTGTTTAAGTGGACAACAATACCGGCGATCGACCAGACAAAGACGTGAAGATAGAAGGTACCGACAAGCGGATAAAGGCTGTCTAAAAACTTTGATCCCAAATCATACTTAAAGTTACATATCAATTTATTTTTGTTAAATTTGTTCATAGTTTCTTCTAATTTAAATATTAGGGGAGAATTAAAAATTTTAAAAACCAAACAAAAATCAGAAAATTAAAAAAAATCCAAAAATAGTGTTATTTATGTTTTATTTCTTGTTCAAGAAAATCAAAAATAAAAATAAAAATAAAAATCCAAAAATATTTTTGTTTATGTGCTAAGTTTTCTTTTAGTTTTGTTTTGTCTTCAAAAAGTGATTTTAGGTATATCTAGGACTCATGAAGTTTGTGTCGAAGAAATCTGAGCCAAGGCTTCATCCGTGATCATCGAAGAATTCACATTCGAAGGACCAAGAAATGAAGATGATTCTTTCGACATTCCATACTTCAACCCCAGAAGCAAGGTGAAGCTGACTTGAAGATTATGTGACAGATTGCAGTGAATCCTCCTTAATCAGTCTGCTGCTATCTTTGTACCCGCTGAAGTGATCCAAAAGATTTGTTCTCTCTGAAGATTCTCAAACTAAAAGCGCTATCTTTCAAGAATCAGTACATCAAGCCTCCTCACCCGACGTGCGTTCAAAATCAAACTCTGAAGAAAAGCCCAACTGCTCAAGATGAATTAATTCATTAAAGATTCATATGTTCATCTTGAAGTCATGAAGATATCGAAGATTAAAGTTGAAGCTAATGATCCCAATGAAGATTAACAAGAAAAGGCAGATACTTTTTAGGGGGAGCTTATTGGGTTAATTAAGAAAAGAAAGATATAAACCAAGGGGGAGATAGTTGGGTCAAAAATATGGTTTATACTTTGCTTTTCTAGTTGATTGTAATTTTCTGTAATATTTTATGTGTTTACGACCGTAAACCCAGTTTGCGGCCCAATTGTGTATATATATATATATATATATATATATATATATATATATATATATATATATATATATATAGGGGTGAGGGGTGTGAGGAAGAGTGATGAACATTAGAGGAGCTTAAGTGTGTGCATTTGAAGGTGTTCTAGAGAGAGAGAAAAAAGAGTGTGTGTTAGTGTGTGTGAATCTTGTATTCGGATCTTCATTCATATCAATACATACAAGATTCATCATCTTCTTCTTCTCCTTCTCTTCTATTTGATCTGACATCATCCGTTTAATTGGGATACCGCACCATCAAACGGATCTGATTGATACACAGGCCAATTAGGGACTTACACTATTTATTCACACTCCCTGATCCTATACCGATAATCTCAAGGGATCTATCCAAAAGTGTTTCTAAGTAAACAATAATGCCTCAGGGATTCATTATATATGTTATATCCAACCATGGGGTGAACAGAGTACACCTATGAATAATTCATTCATACCTATAGGTTGTAGTCCTATCTGTATGTGGTTCCTTAACATCTACATGGTGAAGACCTGCCCATGTACATTTTAGTAATACCTACAGGTCGTAAACCTGTGTGTGTATGATTTAATAATGTGCGCATACAATTTATTAACATCTATAGGTTGTAAACTGACCCATGTATGATCGATTAACACCTACAGGTTGTGAACATGCCCATGTTTGACTTCTAAACATCTACATGTTGCAATCATCTCCATGTTTCACCAGACTTGTCTAGAATAGTTTATGGCACATCCTCTATATCCTACTAGATAACAAATCCTTATTAGTCCAATAATACCATGTTAACTACTACCTCTCCTCATATTTTACTTTTCATAACCCTTCACTACCCAACATACTTTTGGTATTATAAGATAAATAGTTCAATACATTATTTAAATATAGTATAACAAAGCAAGCTATACTTAGCACAAATATTGAAAATACAGACGATACGCACACATAGCATCCAAGTAGTTAAATACTTTATATCTATGTGTAAGATGAAAGTAAATATGTACACACTTGTTAAAAGTAGATGACTAGTGATTTCGGAAGCGCTTCATCTCATACCATGTGTTTTCCTTTGATATGATCTAGATTCTTCAACAATTCAAATGTATACATCAATATCTATCAAGTAAGGAATCACTAGGTAAAATCATATTGGAGGTAAGGTCTGTTTGGTATACAAAGTATACTAATTGAAAATCCTACTTTAAACACCCCACTAAATCTAGCCTAGACATCAGTTAGTATTTTGTCGTGGAAACACTGATAAATCTTATTTATAGATTCATAATAAAGACTATGAATACAAATATAAGTTACACTTCAAATATAGTAAGTGAAACTTAACATACTGAAATTTAGCGAAAATTGGGAAATTGTATTGGCGGAACTCCATCTCGCACACTCCTTTTCGTCGGGCTCCTAGACTCCTTAGAGTCCTACTAGCATTTTGTAACGTCTCGAAATAAGGTACGTTTACCATTCTTGAATCTCTCCTTAAAGTGTCAAAATTAGTCCCTAAAAGAGAAAAGTTAGCAAAAGTAGTATGCAGGGCATATGCATGAGTATGCGTAGTGTACTAATGCACCATGCATAATCGCGGAGAACCATCTAGTACACCGGGCTTACTTGGCTCAAGTGAAAAAACCTAAGTTCAAGTTGGTCCCTATATAAAGAACATTATGGTCTCATTTCTAGCCACCCTTATCATTCTCCAACCCTCTCTAAAACCCTAATCTCGTGTGTGTGGCTTTGAAAGTTTTGAGTGCTCTTTGCTCTTGTAGTTGAAGAAGGAGGTTAGAGAAGAAGAAGAAGGTGCTTACAAGCTTTGAGATCCAGAAACTTTCCACCTTTGTGCATCATTTTTTAGGTATAAAACGTATACCTTGGCTAGTGTTCTTCTAGATGTCTTTAGTTTAAATTTTTTTAGCATAAGTCCCCTTGTTTATACCTTTTGAGTTTAGGACTCTCCATAGAATTTAAGTTGCCTTTCATATATCTTAAGACATCTAGATTGATAAAAATGCTTAGTTGATCTTTTCTTTTGACTCTTGCATGAGTAAAGTAGTTTGGAAGTGATGAAATAATGTTTTAGCCTCTTATAGTTATGCAAAGGGTTAAATCCCACGACTTTATGGAATAAGAAGCTTTAAATTAGCTAGATCTGAAGTTGGGTTGAATGTATTAATAGATTAAGACATTTAGTGGAGGATTTAAAGATATGGGGAGTACACCGTGTGTACTCCTGACTACGTGCAGTGTAGTCTGGCTTACCCCCATCACATACTTGATCTGTTGTACACTCAGCGTAATCGTTGGGTGTTGACTTTTGTTGACTTTGACCATTGGTCAAAGTTTGGGGTTTTGGGATAAAGGGAAGGGCAAAATGGTCCCTTTTGCCTTAGTAGTTTTAACCGTAGACTCTGGACTCGTGAGTGGTTGTCGACCTTAATATTTAATTAAGGTTAATTATTTTGTTAACTAGGCGGAGTCTAGATCTAACAACTCGGGTGCTAGGTTTTCATGTCATCAATATGAGGTGATTCGCATCACTTATTCTTACCTATATGGTAGGGTAGCGGTATTATGATGACCAGCTGGGTCTAGCAACTATGATATGATATATTTTGATATTGTATGTGACTAGAGTTGCTAATAGCCAACCGAGTGTTGTTGATAACCCTACGAGCATGCTGTTAGCTCACTGTGATTGCTGATAGTCCCAAGGTTGCAGATAAAATAGTTTTTTTACTTATGTTGTATTATATGTGGTTTCTTGTAAAACTTTGTTTTTTGGAAACTTTAAAATGAAAATTTTGGTCAAAATTTGAAGTGTTACAATTTGGTATCAGAACCCTGGTTTTTGGGATTTGGATAAACCTCTGGGTGATTCCAAAGTCAAACTGAGGGTCTGAACATTTTCAAGAACTTAACAAGAAATGAAGACTTTTTACAGAAGGAAAAACCCATAGAAGCAGTGTGTACAATCGACTAGCATTCGAGCGATAGTTTCCCAAAATATCACTGTTTATTTTTGTAGTGCAGAGAAAACGTGTTATATTACGAGCAGATAGTATTGCATGCTAGCTAGGGGTAGGCTAAGGAATCTTACCAAAATAGTATGAAATGTTCCCCGATTTATGATGCCTTATGGGTTCATTCCTCACGGGATTGACTCTGTCTTTAATATTTGTTTGGTGTATGCCTTATAGTTCTACATAGTTAGGATTTTATAGCCTTAGAATGCCTAATTTAGCCTTTCTTATTGTTCCATGTTTGGTTCTGGATTTGAGGTAGGATTATATATTCGAATGTCTATCGAATCTTGTAATATGTACAATTAGCATATGTGAAGCGAATAGCGAGGCTAACGGAGTTATCGTGGGGCAAAGCAGTGTTGGGAGTAGTCAAGAACTAGTACTTAGATGTATGATTGAGGTTCTCAAGAACCAGTTGGAGGAGTCCATAGATGATATGAGGAGGTAGGGTTATTGGGGTCTCGATTGCATGATCCGAGACAAATACAGATTGGTGTGGAAGGTAGTATTGGGCCTGTACTACTGAAAAGACAGGATTTATACACGGATCAAGGAATAACCTCGGGGTACTAAAGAACTTGTAGGGGTGTTGGCATTATAATAGGTGTTTTAGCCTCTTGTGGATAATTTTTCTTATGCATTTCAATGTGGGGGTTACTCGAGGTTCAGGCTCCAGGGACCCCGAGAGGCTGAGTGCCAGTGATGATGAGATTCGCAAGATTGTTGTTACAAAGGTGGCCGTGGCAAACCGAGAGGATATCTCGGAGATTTTTGGGTCTATTAAGACCACGCTGATTGAGACCTTTGATTAGAGTTATGTCGCTATCACTGAGGCTACTACTGCCGCAGCTCTCGCTGCTGCGACACCACAAGGGGGACATTCGTTGTGGATCGGGAGTTCACCAACATGAACCCACCTGATTTTGATGGGACCTAGGACCCAATTGTTGCTATGAGATGGATCTCTGATGTTGAGGGATTTTTCTATACCTGCTCCTGTCCAGAGAATTTGAGGGTTCGATTCACATTGAACTTGCTTCGCTTGGGAGCGATGGACTGGTGGAAGTTTCTGACAACTGACTACACACCTGTAGAGCATGTGGCGATGAATTTGGAGAGGTTACTACAGTTTTTAGGGAGGAGTTTGTACCTACAATTGAGCAGGAAAGGTTAGCCTAGGATTTCCTATCTCTCAAGCAGAAGACAGAGACGGTGGATGAGATCACAAGGATGTTTCACGAGAGGGATTTTTTTCCCTGAGCAGATATCGACACAGAAGGCTCGTGTGGCTCGGTATTTGAGTGTTTTGAGGAGAGATATTAGGGAGTACATGGCGAATAGCACATATAAGACATTGCCTGCATTGCATACCAATGCCACGAGGAGAGATATCAAGCTGGAGACTCAGGCTTGGGAGGAGAAGGAGACCCATGGGAGAGACAAGAGGTTAGTACAGTTGTAGCCAGTGACTAAGCAGGCTAAGCCCACTAAGTAGAGAGCTGGAGGCTAGAAGGGCTGCACTTGCGGGAAGTGTGAAAAAGTTCACGAGGGAGCATGTCGGTTCAGGTCGGCTTGCTACTTGTGTGGAAATGAGGAGCATATGGCGAGGGAGTGCCCCAATAGATTTCAGTTTTGTTTCAGTTGCAACCAGGCGGGCTACGTGAAGGGTGATTATCCATAACTTGCATCCAGGATGGTTCAGACTCCCGCCCCAGCAACTGAGGGCTCGGGGCAGAACATTTTAGTTGATAGCAAAGGAGGCCCGTTGTAATACTCGATTCAGGTATCAATTTCTTGTCAAAATTTTAGAGTTTTAGACTAGAACTTGACGAGTTAGGTTTCTCTAACATGTCGAGTAGACATCAGTTGTGGGACGCGGGAATTAGAACCTACCCGACGAGTTGGAAGGCCCAACTCGACGAGTAGGCGCTGTAAAAGAAAACCCTAAATTTTAGGCTTTGCACCCTATATAATCTCCTAAAAAACCTGTAGGCTAACCTTCTATCAGCCTCCAAACTATAAGAACGTCAGTGCTAAACGCTAATCTCCATTTTCTCTCATATTGTGAGCTAGAGTGACTTTTGGAGCTTAAAAGAAGAATATAGTCAGAAGAAGAAGAAGATCTAGGAAACAAAGCCCTCACTCTTGAGGTTGACCATCTTTTGGACTATTGTAAGCACTCAAGATTCGATTTTTATCTTAGAGTATGACTAGATCTTGATTTTACTCTTCATTTCCTATCACTCTTATCAATTTCATGCTTGGGGTTCATAAAGTTTGCAACTTTAAGAATCTCTAGGGCAAGGTGGGCTAGATCTAGCTTTTGGTCAAGCATGGATGTCGTGCATGGATTTTAGGGTACATTTTCTCTCTTTGGCCATTTTGACTTCAAGACATGCATTAGACATGCTTGTCCATAAAGTCTCCATCATTAGAACATTTTGAGGATTAGAACCTTTTATGGAAAAGAGGGATTCCAGGTTCCTATAGTCTTGAACCACATGGCTAAGCTTTTGAGCTTTCCAACCTCTGTTGAGGGATTTGGAGCATTCAAAGTGGTTCTAGAGGATAAAGTTTGAAACTTTATCCTTCTAGATACCTTTCGGTTTCATGTCTAAGCCCTAGAGTCCCGATAATCAATATGTCGAGTTGCCCTGGCAACTCGACGAGTTGGAATGGGTTTCCTCGTCTACCGATTATTGATTGAACTCGACGAGTTGATGAGATAACTCGGCAAGTTGGCTAGGGTTTGTCCCGATTTTCTGGACTCTAAAGGAACTCGATGAGTTGCTAGATATATTCGACGAGTTGAGGTTAACATGGATTGTTAACCTTGACTCTTGACTTAGACATTGACCAGGGTTGATTAAGTTTGACCTTAAGGGTATTTATGGCATTTTTAGATTTTGATAAGTTGATCACATGATGGTTATTGGTAGTTGAGTTGGAGCTATGCGTTGGGACTTATTTAATTTATCTTATCAGTTCAACATTTTGAGAAAGTGAGTCTCCTCACCATACTAATAGGTCTAAGGCACCAAGGTCGGCCCATAAATTGTTATGTGATATGCTAGTTGGTTATACGATATGTGCTATGCTAGTTATTTATGATACTTGCATGAAAGACCTCGGGGGGGGGGGGGGGGGTTCCCGAGGCACTTTTGTGTAAGACCTTGGAGGGATTCCATGGCATCCTAGTATATTTGCATGTGTAGCTTATATGTTATTTCTTGGTAGTAAAGACCATGTGGGGGTTCCCATGGTAGGAAGACCATGTAGGGGTCCCCATGGAAGGAAGACCATGTGGAGGTTCCCATGGAATGTAGTTAAGACCACGTGGGAGTTCCAGTGGCACTAGGAGTAAGACCTTGGAGGGTTTCCATGGCATCCTTATGTGTTGTATGCATGGCTTATGTGGCTTATGTAGCTTTTATAGCTAATATGGTATATGTGATTATGTAGACTATGTGGGGTATGCTATGGAGAACTCACCAAGCATTAGCTTACAATTTTTTGATTTGTTTTAGGTACTTCTGAACCTAAGGGAAAAGGCAAGCTTAATGATGCAGCATGCACTCTCCGGAATTTGATTTGAAGGGACACTCTGATATTTGAAATCAAATGTTGATGTTATGGATTTTGAAAACAATTGTCGTTGAGATTTCATATTTTGTGGGTATGTTTTGGTTAATTTGATTAGGGTCTTGTAGCCTCAAAATGATTGAATTGGCCTTATTTCTTGTTCCTTGTCTAGTTGTGGTCTTAAGGTAGAGTATCCTATTCGAAAGTATATTTGACCATGTTTTGTGTATAATTTTCATGCATAAGGCAACCTGTTATGATTGAGTTCCAGTTTATTATGGATGGAGCCAATCTTAGGATAGCCTAAGATTTGAGCTATGCGATAGACTGCGAGATATGTTTTTTTCTGGGACAAATTAGAGTTATCCAGTAGAGCCTTGGCGAAAGTACATGAAGGTGTGCAAGGTAGTATTGGGCCCGTACTACTGAAAGCACAAGACCTATACCCGAACTAATGTTAGACCTGGAAGCTCTAAGGAGAAGCAGTGTGGGAAGATCCCTTATTTGGACATTTTTATCATTTTGTCTTGTGGTACTTCAGAATGGTGGTGAAACGATTTGGAGCACAGGGATTAGGATCAGGATCCGGATCTGGGTCGGGCGACACTAGTGATCCCATTGATGAGAGCCTGCGTGAGCTTATTGCAGCCAAGGTTACGAGGAAAATCCTTGACGCTACCCTAGTGATTTTTGGGATGGTCAAGGAAGGGATGATGGAGATTATGGAGGAGAGGCTCATGTCATTTAGAGTCAATATTGTTATGGGATAGGTCGAGGCTCGAACTCCCTCGTTCCCGGAATTCAAGGCATGTAGGATGTCAGAGTTCATCGAGGTCAGGGACACCATAGTTAGCCGATACCCGATGTGGCAAAGGTGGGTTTTTCTTCATGTATGTTGAGGGATCGAGCCCAAGATTGGTGGGGAGAGGTAACTAGCCAGGTGGGGGCAGCCAGTGTGGCTGAGATGATATTGGTAGAGTTTGTTAGACTCTTTGACTTGGAGTTTTGCACCACCTATTGAGGTGCAAAAGTTAGTGAGGGAGTTTCAGGAGCTCCAGCAGACCACCGAGAGTGTGGCGGAGATCACTGCCAAGTTTCCGGAACGAGCACTATTGATCCTGCAGTATGCTGTGAATGAGGATATGAGGAGGATGTGGTATCATTCCATGTTGAGGGATGAGATCCGTGAGTTTGTGAGCTTGACATGGTGCAAAACCCTGAACGAAATGGTAGATAAGGCCCATGAGCGGGAGATGGAGTTGGAGTTCTGTACCAAGCGGAAGCCCGAAAAGGCACAGACAACAGTATGTCAGGCTAAAAAGCCTAAGACCTCAGTTTCATCTAGTAGGGGTGTAACATCCCGGAATTCAACTATAGCTCTTTGATCCTTTTCTTTCCTCAATTTGTCAAATTTAGTCCTTGAAAAGAATGTGGGGCATTTGAGTATGCTGGGCATAATGGAGAGTACGTTGCGCGTACTCTTGAGCGTGTTCTTGATGCAAAGTTTACCCAGTACGTTAGGCGTACCATAATGTACGCTTGGAATACTAGATTCAGATTGAAACCCTAATTGTGGGGGTGAGCACTATATAAGGAACATTATGGTCTCACTTTTAGCCACCATTTCTAGAGAACAAAACCCTAAGAGTGTCCTAACCCTCGTTCTAGAGCTTGTGTATGTGTGGTTGGGCATGAAAGTCTTCTTGTATGCTCTTGAAGAGAAGAAGGTTCCTTGATGAAGCTAGAGTTGGAGTGAAAGCCTTAGATCTGAGCTTTTCTGAGGTTGGGCATCACTTTGAGGTAAAAAGATCTAAGCCTTATCAACCTTTTTGATTTGTGCATGATGGACCATTTTAGGGTTTTAGTCCCAAATGTGGAGACTTAATGAGTAAAGGAGATCCATAGACCTTGATCTACCCCTTTTTAGTGTATATTGTGATATAGATCCATAAAAATACCATATTGGGCGTTATGAGTGAGCCATGCATGAGATATGAGCTCTTTAAGGAAGGAAGTGGTGTTTTTTTGGGTGATAGTGACCTTTACAGCCATGCAAAGGCTTAAAGTCACCGACTTTATGGATTAAGAGGCATTAGAGTGATTGGATCTGGGATATGAGCTTATGTCTTATTTGATTAAGAGCAAAATCATGAACATTGTGAAACTGGGGTGTACGTTGGCGTAATCCCAGTACGCACAGCGTACGGGTCGAGCATCCCAGATTACGTATAGCATCCGTGTACGCCCATCGTATAGAGCTGGTACGCGCCGCGTACTCCGGAGGGTTGAATTTTAGGGTTTGGTCAACAAGTGGGCTTTTGGACCATTAGAGGGGTAAAATTGACTTTTACCCTTATGAGAGAGCATGAGAAGGGATTATTCTAGCTTTTGAGAGCCTTTATTAAGTTGAGACATCTTATGTATGTGATTAGGCGGAGGCTAGATCAATGTTTCGAGTTCGAGGTCATTCGAGTTACCCGAGGTGAGTCTTCTCACTGTACTTTACCTTGAGTGGTAGTTATATGTGACTGGAAGGTCTTATGTGCTTACATTGAGTATTATGTTATCCTACCCTATGTGTTATGTTGTGCATTATTTGTTTGTGAATTATGCAATGCGGAGCTTTACAGACCAGACTGGAGGGTCCAACGAGCTAGACCAGACAAGCGGGTCCAACGAGCTATGGGACTGTAGGGTCCCACCTAGATACATTGACCAGAGGGTCTTATTGAATTATAGCCTCGAGTGGCTAATGTGCTATGTGTGGTATTTTGGGGAACTCACTAAGCTTCGTGCTTATCGTGTTATGTGTTATGTGTTTCAGGTTCTTATCAGGATTGTGGGAAGGCGGCGGCTCAACTGTACACACAAGAGAAAAGAGTCATGAATGAGGATCCTAGATTTAAATAGATGTGTTGAAAACTTGTTGGGTGTTTTTGAGAATTAATGATGAGAAATTTATTTATAAATTTTCAAATTGAAAAATCTGTTTGAAAAATCATGTCGTTAAAAGGGGCCAACAGGGTCGTGGTCAGTGTACTAAGTGTGGGAGATCTCATGGTGGAGCTTGTAAGGGGACGTTTTGACAACCCATAATTTCTATCTTCTAAAAGTCAAACTTGGTTAACTAAAGTGAAACATATCAATCTTAGGTCAAACTTATTTTTATTTTTATCAAAACCATATTTATGTATCTATTTATGTATAAGTATTTTTTAACGGACTTAGGAATATTGCTAAATATTGTAACTCTTGTTCCTTGTGTGGTTGTGGGCTTAGGGTAGGATCACTAGTCCGACTGCCGGCTAAATCATAGTTATATTTATTGAACAGATACATGAATATTAAACCCCATTTTTAAGGAACATACTTAACTCAGTTGCTTATGTTGAACAATTAAGTCTTTTCTACAAATCAGTAATAGTTCAAACAAACATACTAGTAAACTTTAATAGTTATATTTTAGAGGGTCGTTACATACAATTTCTATAAAATAGAAAC
This sequence comes from Lactuca saligna, assembly GCF_052625555.1. Taxonomy (NCBI): domain Eukaryota; kingdom Viridiplantae; phylum Streptophyta; class Magnoliopsida; order Asterales; family Asteraceae; genus Lactuca; species Lactuca saligna. The sequence continues at coordinate 117,584,394 of NC_136422.1, forward strand.
ATGCATGAGTCAATACATACATACTATTGCTATTCATTACAAAGTATACTATTCATTTACAAGAACAAGAAAGAACATACATACTATAAGAAGGACAAGAAGGAACATATATATTATGACAAGAACATAATAATTAAAATGTGAGATACTATTTCATGGCATAGCAATATTCTTGTTTTGTCACATTTTGTAACCAGAGTCTCCTAGAGGGAGAGCGTGAGTTTATTTATAGATCTATACGGGATTGACCATCCTACACCTTGTTGCTATCTACAGTGGGGCCTGCAGGTCTACGGGTGACAATTGTCATACCATTTTCGATGCCAGAAGAACATCTTGTTTTATACTAGTGAATCAAGCATGGTTATAACCTAATCACATTTTTAACCTTAATTAACAGTTTGGTTTTTAGGTAGTTAATGCATCAGTAGTATATTTTATACAACACTACTGTAAATCTTCATTTTCCGTTACATTCATATACAGTGATATTGTCACATGAGAAATGCATACTATTTTTCGAGTAAATATAGTTACCTATATGGAGAAACATACATTTATAATATTTCAAGTACAAACATATATTTATACTATTTGAAGTACAAACATGCATTTTACACTTTATTCAAGAGAGCAGAACATACAAACAGTTGAGTCTTGGTAGAAGACTACTTTTCATTTAAGGAAGAAAACATAGGATTTTCTGGGAAAGATACGAACATTTTTACTAGTCAGATACAAACACTTTCACTCGACAAATACAAGCATTTTCAAGAAAAAAATTCAAACACATGACACTAAAATACATATGAACCCACCAACTTAAATCTTTATACTCTCTTTCAAAATAACTTCTTTTCTCAGGTCACTAGTAGACATGTACACTAAACCAGGTTTTGAGATGTCGGAGTATGTTCAAGACTCGTCTTTTATTTTATTATATATATATATATATATATATATATATATATATATATATATATATATGCATTTTTGGTGTCATACAACTATTCACAGAACACACTTGTATTAACTATATTATTAATGTAATGGATGTTGTTGCTTTTTTTTTTACTATTATGCATTGTTATAATATTGTACATGACATCCTCCACCCCCGAACATTTCTGCCGTTCTTGGTATGTGGGTGTGACAGATTCGTATCGAAGCTTTGTTTTATAGTGAACTGAGTATATCAACCCATAAAATATATAAACTACAAACACATGCGATTAAAACAATCTGACCAAGAGTTATAGTTTTAAAATAATAAAATATTTTACTAAAGTATAAATACATGCATTCATACTAGCACAATGTCATACTAGATCATAACAAAAGTATTATGATTGTTGAACAACACAGGTAGGCTTGGGGATATATAGTAAAGTCTGAGATTGATATAGTCTGATCAACTATATCTATCAGAGAAGTGATTAGCATATGCTTACAAATGGTTGTGGTGTTGCAACAATTCTAAAAACTTACCAACTATACTATAGAGAAACACTAGAACATAACATAAACTTATAATATTATAGGAGTATTTTGTGGTACTATAATTACTTATGTGAAAACTAAAAATGACCCTTACAAGTAGCTCTATAGTTGATGAGTGGATACGCTTAGGTTATATGTCAACAAGATGTTACAGACTTAGAATTTGTGATCTTCGCTTTACTTCATGTTCCTTGTTCGGTTGTGGTCTTAGAGTTGGGTCGGTTATTCGAAGGTCTATTTTATCTTAAGTTATGTATAGATGGTATGCACTACATAAATATAGAAGTAACTGTTAATGATCATCTTATAATGATCTTTAGTAATACATCTATTATATGTTTCTTACACCCCTATTCTTGGGTAGATAACATGGTTGGATTTCATTTTCCAGGAGACTCGTACTTTCCCGATCAAGGGAATGGTGGATGGCTTGGAGTTGAGCCAGAAGAAGATAACTCGATAGCCCCAAAGGAAGAAGACTTCGAGGAGAGTTCCGAGGAGGAGAACGAAGATGAAATTCAAGAAGACTGTGACTCGAAACCAAAGGTCTATAATCCACCTCAAGTTGCCCAAAATCCTAACCTTTGATAGGATTTTCAAGGCCCGATGCCTCTATAGGCAGTAAACTTGGGAAGGTGTAGCCACAAACAGGGACAACCACCTCCTTATAATGGAGACTGAAGCTTCTACAATTTGAGCAAAGGAGGCTCAGTTGATAGAATCCTCCATATCTTGGTTCACCGTGTTGCTCGTAATGCCGAGCAAGGAAGGGAAACCATCGACCAAGTAATGGAAATTTGTGCTAACTCAGGGGTCAACACAGTTCGTCTCTGCATATGACTATGACCAATCCGAAGTTAGGGATCTTTGACAGAACCAGGTGGCATTGCAAAGGCGTGTATGGGAAACAAAACAACAGCTGACTGAATCCAGGGCAAAATCTAGTACTAACCAGAACAACACTTCCTGCGAGTAGAGTGTACTGTACTCTCTCTTTTGGATATAGATTAAGTCTTCTTTTAGACTCTAGTATTATTTTCATAATTATGTTTAGACCTTAAACTTTCAAGTTTCGTTATGTCTTTGTGCTGTCAAATTTTTCTCTATATTGGTATGTTGTAGACCTATTACAAGGTCAATTTTCCCAAACTATATACATCTATAATACCAATGATATTGACATGCATCTAAATCTCTTAGAAAAATATCTATCCAAATTCTTTCATAATTCTAGTGGTAGAACTCTATTGCAATCAATTACATGTTGAACTATGGTGATTTAGTTCAAGGAACACTCTCATTATAGTCACTATTGAATTCTTACAATTATCTGCATCTTTTAAAATTATAGTTGAAGGATTCCTCCTCATAAATCAAACTAGCGCAATCTGCCAATAACTCCAAATCAACCACCTCCACCTCAATTCAATCATGTAGTTTTTCAAGCTGTAGTGGCATCGGCTGTAACGACATCCTTAACTCAAATCAACGCTAGCGGTACTAGCGGGGGTGGAACGGGTATTAACTCTACCCAATGTGAAACTCACAGGAACCCTAAGGAGTGTTCTTACAAGGACTTGACCAGAAAACCCAGAGCCTTTAATGGTACTGGGGGAATCATTGCTCTATCGCAGTGGTTTCAAAAAATGGAGTCTATCTTTGAGATCTACTCTTGCCCGGAAGGAAGCAAAGTAAAATTTGCTGCCTGCACCTTCTCTGATAGAGCCCCCACATGGTGGAATGGCCATGTCAAGTCACTTACTCTCATAGTGGATAAATCGATGGGATGGGAGACACAGAAAGACCTAATAAAGGGAGAGTACTTCCCGAGGGGGGAAGTTCAGAAACTTGAACAAGAACTTTAGAGCCTATCCATGAAAGGAACTGACATATTAGCTTACACTAATCGAGTTAGTGATCTTGTGGCTCTATGTCTAGGGATGGTCCGCACTGAGGGGAAGAAAATCGAGATGTATATCTGGGGACTACTACCTCCATTTCAAGGGAATGTTTTGTCCTCCAACCCCTCTACATTCGACAGTGCTAAGCGATTGGCATAGAGACTCATCGACCATGGAGTCTGTGTGCCAGCAACAACCCTGTCCCAGAACCTGCCAAAGCAATCGATAACAAGAGAAAGTTTTGGGACAAGAAAAAAAAACAATTATCGCAGAAATCTGCGAAGAAACAACATATTGTGGCTGTTCATGCCGCAAGAACTCCTGCTATCCCTGCACCAGAAAGGCAGTATGTTGGGAGTCTGCCAAAATGCAACAAGTGCAACTTCCATAACGATGGACCCTGCCAAGAGATGCATTGTGCTAACTCCAATAGGAAGGGGAACACTACCCATTTCTGTAAGGCACCGGCAAGAGCAATCTCCCAAGTCCTGGTACTGGAGCAGGATAGGCCTGCTACGGGTGCGGTGAAGTTAGGCACTTCAAGCGGAACTGCCCAAAGGCGGGGAATACTGGCAGAGTAGGAAGAGTCTTGGCTATTGACCATGAGGAAGCCGTAGTAGACCCTACGGTGGTCACAGGTACATTTCTCCTTGATAACTCTTATGTATGCATATTATTTGATAGTGGAGGAGATAGGAGCTTCGTGAATGAAAATTTTTCAAACTTACGTAAACACCAACCACAAACACTAAAAGAAACTTTCACCGTAGAAATGGCTAACAGGAATACTGAGAACACTATCGATATATACATAGGATGTACCCTCTCTTTAGATATCTATTAATTTCAAATCGACCTCATGCATGTCTCAATTAAAAGTTTCAACATCATTATTGGCATGGATTGGTTAAGTCTCCATCGTGCTGACATCCTATATTTTGAGAATGTTGTTCGTCTAAATCTGCCGAATAGCAAAAACCTAGTTATGTATGGTGACAAACCAGGCATGAACCTTCGAATCATCTCAAGTATTCAAGCTCAGAGGTACTTACGAAAGGAATATCATGTGTTCCTTGCTCATGTGGTTGATGTGAACCAAAAGGTGAATGACATAAAGAACATCCCTGAAGTTTGCGACTTTTCCGACATCTTTCTCGAAGAACTCCCAGGATTACCACCACAACGTTAAGTCGAGTTCAGAATCGAATTAGTTCCAGGAGCTACTCCTGTCGCCAAATCAACTTATCAACTAGCACCGACTGAGATGCAGGAACTATCCGGTCAACTAAATGAACTACTCAGCAAGGGATTTATAGGCCAAGCTTCTCACCCTAGGGAGGACCCGTCTTGTTTGATAAAGAAGAAAGACGGATCGTTCCGTATGTGCATCAACTATAGAGAGCTAAACAAACTTACCGTTAAGAACCGATAGACGACTTGTTCGACCAACTTCAGGGAGCAAGCTACTTTTCAAAGATTGACTTGAGCTCTGGGTATCACCAGCTATAATTGTTAGAGGAAGATGTTCCCAAAAAAACCTTCCGAACTTGTTATGGTCACTACAAGTTCGTAGTGATGCCTTTCGGATTAACCAGTGCGCCCGTGATATTCATGTACTTAATGAATCGAGTGTTCCGTCCTTACTTAGATAAATTTTTGATAGTATTCATCCATGATACACTTATCTACTCACGCAGTAAGGAGGAACATAGTCAACACTTACGATAGATCTTGGAAACACTACGAGCAGAGAAACTTTATGCGAAGTTCTCCAAATACGAATTCTTGATTCGAAGAGTCAAATTCTTAGGTCACGTGGTTAGCGAATAAGGAATTCACATGCACCCTTCCAAAATCAAAGCCATTGAGAACTTATCGGCACCAAGGACGCTTACAGAAATACGTCAATTTCCAGGCCTCGTCGGATATTATCGCAGATTCATACTGAACTTCTCATGGATCGTGAAACCACTTACTACATTGACCCAGAAAGTTGTAACCTTTGACTAGGAAAAGAAACAAGAAAAGGCGTTTCAAACGCTAAAGCAAGCCTTATGCAGTGCACCGATGTTATCTCTCCCAGAAGGGATAGAACATTTCATGGTATAATGCGATGCATCCGACAAAGGGCTTGGTTGTGTTCTTATGCAATGGGGAAATGTCATCGCCTATGCCTCAAGACAACTTAAGACACACGAAGTCAACTACACTACACATGATCTTGAGTTGGGAGCAGTGGTATTTGCTCTGAAGATCTGGAGACACTACCTGTATGGTACGAAAAGCACTATCTTTACAGACCACAAAATCGTTCAACACATATTCAAATAGAAGGAGCTCAACATGAGACCCCGACGGTGGGTCGAGCTACTAAATGAATACGAATGCGAAATTCGTAATCATCCTAGTAAAGACAACATAGTAGCTGATGCCCTAAGTTAAAAAGAATACTCAGGCCGTAGAGTCAAGGCATTGACTATGACAATCCATCCACAACGTAGAAGTCAAGGGTGATAGGTGAATCCATTAGAGGAATGGATAACAACGTAGAAGTCAAGGGTGACGAAGCCTTATACCTCATTGATCGGATCTGGACACCGAAACACAGTGGTTTTAGAGACGTTGTCATGAATGAAGCGCATAGTACTTGATATTCCGTTCATCCAGGTTCAAATAAGATGTATCTGGATCTCAAAAAGCTATATTAGCGGCCTAACATGAAAGCAAAGATTGCTACCTTCGAGGGCAAGTTTCTTACTTAGGCCAAGCTTAAGGTTGAATACCAAAAACCCTCAGGCTTACTACATCAACCGGAGATACCTGAGTGGAAGTGGGAGCAGATTAAAATGGATTTCATAACCAAGTTGCCCAAGACAACAGGTGGTCTCGATACCATTTGGGTGATCGTTGATATGTTAACTAAGTCCGCCCACTTCCTGCCAATCAAAGAAGCCGACAAGATGGAGAAACTGACAAGAACATACATTAGGTATATTATACGACTCCATGGTGTTCCCTTATCTCTCATCTCTGATAGATATAGTAAATTCACTTCAAGATTTTGGCAGTCGCTACAAAAGTCCCTGGGAACTAGGTTGGACATGAGTAAAACCTACCACCCATAAACGGATGGACAGAGTGAGAGGATGATACAAATGTTGGAAGACATGCCGAGAGCTTGTATGATTGACTCTGGTAAAGCATGGGATATCCATTTTCCATTGGTCGAGTTTTCATACAACAACAGCTACCATTCTAGTATCAAGGTTTCCCCATTCGAAGCCCTCTATGGCCAGAAGTGCAGTTCCCCTAGGTGTTGGGCTGAGGTGGGTCACAGGTAACTAGCTAAAGGACAAGTTCCTAACAGCACTCTCATGAGTCCGGAAATCATTTGGGAAATGACAGAGAAGATCGTTCAGATTCGTGAACGATTAAAAGCCTCTAGAGACCGACAGAAAAGCTACACTGACAAAAGACGAAAATGTTGGATAAGGTGTCTAAGTCCATAACTTATTTGGTATATACTTGACCCGACCCGACATGATCCATTTGGGTTGCATTTCATCCAAACTATTTATGGATAATTTTATGAGAGTTATACATATATGTTTATTAATATATTGTATGTTATAATATATTAATATGAAGTTATTTAATTAGTATTAGTCTTAAATTAATTATGAATTAATTTAGAGATTAAATGGAAGACTAATTAAATTGTGGGCTATTGTTTTATATGGTGTGGGCTAATACTCATTAGTTAATGGGCTAGGCTTATATGGAAGTCCATGGATGATCCATGGAGATTTTAACCCATGGATCCTTGGAAAAGGAAAGGTCATGGGTTATTAGGGTTTCACCCTAATCATGTACACTATATAAGCATGCTTATGTTGCGTGAAATAGCCACTAGTGTGACTAGTGTGTATGTTTGTGTGTGGCCGATTTTATAAGCGTGTATACCACTCTCTCAAAGTTTTCCAAGAGTTTGTGGTGATTGTAATTCCATTTGAGGCATTCACACTATTGGTGCTTAGCCCTCAAACTCCTTAGGAATCAAACTCATCATCAAAAGGTATGTAATCTCATCTAATTCTTTTATGTTTAAAAGTACCCTATGCTATGTTAGATAGGTTATGAACCTTGGAAAAATTATTATTTTGCATGTATTTAGACAAACATAGATCCAAGGTTTATTAGGGTTGCATGCACACTTAGGATGTGTTAGATTGCTCAAAACCCAACAGTGGTATCAGAGCCTAGGCTTGCTTGTTTGATACTTGATGCAAAATAGTGAAAAAAGTCGAAATTTTGCTGTCTGCATGATGGACTCGCCGAGTCCATGGGGGGACTCGCCGAGTCCAAGGCAAAATTCATCCTACTCGACGAGTAGGTTCGTGCACTCGGCGAGTAGAAGGTTCAGAATGCAGGTTTTCGACTTTTGCTACTGGAAATGGACTAGAAACTTTAACATAAAATGTTTTGATGTTTTAAAACTTATTTTAGTTGGTGTAATGGTTGTTCTAATCCATTAACAATAGTGTGAATGCCTCAAATGGAATCACAAATCACCACAAACTCTTGGAAAACTTTGAGAGAGTGTATACACACTTATAAAATCGACCACACACAAACACACACACTAGTGACACTAGTGGCTATTTCATGCAACATAAGCATGCTTATATAGAGTACATGATTAGGGTGAAACCCTAATAACCCATGACCTTTCCTTTTCCAAGGATCCATGGGTTAAAAGCTCCATGGATCATCCATGGACTTCCATATAAGCCTAGCCCATTAACTAATGAGTATTATCCCACACCATATAAAGCAATAGCCCACAATTTAATTAGTCTTCCTTTTAATCTCTAAATTAATTCATAATTAATTTAAGACTAAGACTAATTAAATAACTTCATATTAATATATTATAACTTACAATATATTAATAAACATATGTGTATAACTCTCATAAAATTATCCATAAATAGTTTGGATGAAATGCAACCCAAATGGACCATGCCGGGTCGGGTCAAGTATATACCAAATAAGTTATGGACTTAGACACCTTATCCAACATTTTCGTCTTTTGTCAGTGTAGCTTTTCTGTCGGTCTCTAGAGGCTTTTAATCGTTCACGAATCTGAACGATCTTCTCTATCATTTCCCGAATGATTTCCGGACTCATGAGAGTACTGTTAGGAACTTGTCCTTTAGCTAGTTACGTGTGACCCACCTCAGCCCAACACCTAGGGGATCTGCACTTCCGGCCATAGAGGGCTTCAAATGGGGCAAACTTGATACTAGAATGGTAGCTGTTGTTGTATGAAAACTCGAACAATGGCAAATATATATCCCATGCTTTACCAAAGTCGATCATACAATCTCTCGACATGTCTTCCAACGTTTGTATCATCCTCTCACTCTGTCCATCCGTTTATGGGTGGTAGGTTGTACTCATGTCCAACCTAGTTCCCAGGGACTTTTGTAGCGACTGCCAAAATCTTGAAGTGAATTTACTATATCTATCAGAGATGAGAGATAAGGGAACACCATGGAGTCGTATAATATACCTAATGTATATTCTTGTCAGTTTCTCCATCTTGTCAGCTTCTTTGATTGGCAGGAAGTGTGCGGACTTAGTTACCATATCAAAGATCACCGAAATGGTATCGAGACCACGTGAGCATAAAAACTCACGACGTGAGGAGTCAAACCGCCATATTTCGGATCTAGAAGGTGTGATGAGGCTACGAGGGGATAAGATCCAAACTCACGATGTGAACAAGGTGTTTTTCACGTCGTGAGGGCTCATTTTGCAACCTTCAGAAGCTAGAAGATAGATGGCAAGTCTACGAAGAGATATGATCCATACTCACGACGTGAACAATGATCTTTTCACGTCGTGAGGGCCAAAAATCTTACTATAAATAGAAAGATCGACCCCATCCATTCTTACACCTGAACTTCTTTCTCTTCTCTCCTTTGTTGAAGCCCTCTTGCATCACGAGCACCGACGACCTTGTACGATGACCGTTTCTGCTTAGATTATATAAAATAATGTTACTAAGGTGAGTTTCATGGCCCTTGTTTCTAATATTTTAGGGGAAAATGCATGTTGAATATTATATGTATGTTATTATTATGTATATATGATAGTATGTATCAGTATCAACATAGATAGTTATAATAATCGGGATATAGTTATTTCGTATCTGAAAGTATACAACTATCATAGAGTTGTTAGCATGTTATTGTCATAGTAGTATACTAATGTAGATCTTGAGTTATACTTAAGATTCTATATATATTTTTTGTGCGATATAGTTTCGATGTTATATTCGGAAGTACTATATGTTAAGTTATAAAGTATGTTGCTATTATTGGTTTTATGTCAAGATAGAACTTGGTATGTTATATGTTGTTATTGTTAGTTTTATGTCAAGATAAAACTTAATACGTTATATATTGTTATTGATAGTTTTACGTCAAGATAAAACTAGGAACGTTATATGTTGCTATTATTGATTTTATGTCAAGATAAAACAAGGTTTTAATTCTAATTATAGGTGTTGTACTACCTAAGTATTATAAATATTAGGAGTAATGTTAAAATCATAGTCTAATAACTAAAGGTTTTAGACACGAATATGATTTTACTACTAGAACTAACGAAACTCGACAAGTCTACGTGAGCTATTGTATTCATCAATTAAGATTGGAAATCTTAGAAAAAATCCTTTGACCTGTAACCGTTAATCCTGTGTGAGTGAGGAAGTCGTGTATGAATAAGATATGGGTTGACAACCACACTCGTGGTTGCTAGCTACAACAAAACCACGTGCGAGTGACGGATTGTCCTTTTGTTTGTTTATTGTTCCGAAGTTGATGAAGCGTGTGGAACTTATCTCAAGATGCGAAACTTGTAGCATCAAGAAGAGGTTTGAAACTAGTCATATAGCCGCGGTTACGGACTCATGGTAGCAAATTGTTAGAAGCATTATACTTTGTCGTTATACAAGTATTAATGTTAAATATAAGTTTCCCAAACACTTATACTCTACGTACAAGAAACTGGTAGGTATACTACTTGTATATTAAGTAGATAATTATACATAACACACATACTCGTATATAATTGAAATAGATTTATACGTAGCGGTTTTACTCGTATAGAATTGAAATAAGATTTATATGTAGCAACTTTAATTTGTATGGAATTACAAACACTTGTATTCATAGTTATGAGACTTATAGGTACACTACTTATTTGGTAAGTAAACTTTTATACCTAGGATATATATATATATATATATATATATATATATATATATATATATATATATATATATATATATATATATATATATATATATATGCTAAACGTTGGAAAGTTAAAATGATACTTTCAAAACTATACTTTTGAACTTGGAAAATGTATTATTTTTATATGCAGTCAAAACCTGTGGACTCACCAACTTTATGTTGATGTATTATAAAATGCATGTGCTTTTAGGAAGTTAATAACTATGATACGAGAAATGACGTTACACCGCCCGGTGTTTCCGCCGATAGCCGGGGTGTGACAGTTTGACTGAAAACTTCTTCACTTCTTCACTTCTGACCGTAAACTCGAGCCTTCTCTCTCAAGTCTTCAACCGAAAACACCCATTCTCTCTCAACTATCATCCTTTTGCCTTTGAATCTTCTTAGGATATTGTTAAGGATCTTCAAGTTTTCTTCATTCATCAAGATCCTTGGGCCGTAAACACCTAGATCTCCTTCATTTCACCTAGAACCCACACTGAGTACCAGCCGTAAACACTTGAATCTTTAAGGGCTGAAAACCCTTTACGGTCGTGAACACCGAATTCTGGCCGTAAACACCAAGCAGCTTCTTGATTTCGGTTCTAACACTTCTTTTGTAAGTGTTCCTTACATCATAGGTTGTTTCCTTTACACCTTATAGGTTATGTTCACTAATCCTATGCCTATATACTATGTGAAATGCATTTTAGGACTTGTTTTCTCTCGGGATCTAACTCGGGGAACTTATCATCCTATATCAAACATTCAATTGTATCACTCACATAAGGTGAGTTCGTACCCCTGCAAATTATAGTTTTAAATGCATTTAAAAGCTTTTTAAGGGCAGAATATAAGTAGAACACAATATAATTGTGTTAACCACTTACATGTGAAGATATCAAACAAAAGGATTTCTTATTCTCAAACACTTGTTAAAACCATTTTAAAACTATTCTTAGATTTCTATTTTTATCAAAATAATATCCGTGTATCCATTTATGTATAAGTATGCTTTAACGGACATAAGACTATTGTTAAATACCGTAACTCGTGTTCCTTATTTGGTTGTTGGCTTAGGGTAGGATCCATACTCCGACTGTCGGCAAAATCATAGTTATACTTATTGAATACATACATGAATATTAAACCCTATTTTTAAGGAACATACTTAACTCAGTTGCTTATGTTGAACAATGGAGTCTTTTCTACAAATCAGTTACAGTTCAAAGAAACATACTAGTAAACTACAATATGTATAGTTCAGAGGATCACTACATAGTATTTCTAGAATAGAGAAATATGCATGAGTCAATGTATACGTACTATTACTATTCCTTACAAAGTATACTATTCATTTACAAGAACAAGAAGAAACATACATACTATAACAAGAACAAGAAGGAACATACATACTATGAGAAGAACAGAATAACTAAAGTGTGAGATACTATTTCATGGCATAACAATATTCTTGCTTTGTCACATTTTGTCACCAGAGTATCCTGGAGGGAGAGCATGAGTTTATGTATAGATCTACATGGGATTGACCATCCTACACCTTGCTGCTAGCTACATTGGGGCCTGCAGGTCTACGGATGACAAATGTCATACCATTTTCGATGCCAGAAGAACGTCTTGTTTTATACTAGTCAATCAAGCATGGTTATAACCTAATCACATTTTTAACCTTAATTAACAATTTGGCTTTCAGGTAGTTAATGCATCAGTAGTGTATTTTATACAACACTACTGTAAATCTTCATTTTCCATTACATTCATACAGTGATATTCTCACATGAGAAATGCATACTATTTTTCGAGTAAAGATAGTTACCTATATGGAGAAACATACATTTATACTATTTCAAGTACAAACATATATTTATAGTATTTCAAGTACAAACATACATTTTTACACTTTATTCAAGAGAACAGAACATACAAATAGTTGAGTCCTTGTAGAAGACTACTTTTCATTTAAGGAAGAAAATATAGGATTTTCTGGGAAAGATACGAACATTTTTACTAGTCAGATACAAACATTTTCACTAGACAAATACAAACATTTTGAAGAAACAAATGCAAACATTTGACACTAAAATACTTATGAACTCACCAACTTAAATGTTGATACTATCTTTCAAAATAACTTGTATTCTCAGGTCACTAGTAGACAAGTACACTAGACCAGATTTTGAGCAGACAGAGCATGTTGAAGTCTCATCTTTTATTTTGTTATATATACATTTTTGGTGTCTTACAACTATTCACAGATCACAATTGTATTAACTATATTATTAATGTAATCGATGTTGTTGCTTGTTTTACTATTGTGCATTGTTATGATGCTGTACATGACGTCCTCCGCCCCCGAACGTTTCCGCCGTTCTTGGTTTTGGGGGTGTGACAGATGGGCCCGATTTGTTATACTACTGGTCAGCTAGGCCACGTGAGCAGGGATTGCTCCAAGAAGGGTTTGATTAGTTTCTACGGCAACCAGACTGGTTATAAAAATAAGGGTGTTTACGGGGCGGTTCGGCTTGAATACTAATAAAATTGTGAACCGTGACCACGAGACGGGTACCTTGCATGCACTTACCAAAACCAACTTGTATTGCTAAAAAACCATAACCGAACCGAACTGTATAAAGATGGGTTACCACAGTTCGGTTCATGGGTACCTCTAACTATAAAAAATAAAAATTATTCAAAACTACAAGATCCTTTTCAACCATTTTATTCCTTAAATACAAAACTCACATAAATTAATAAAAAAAATCAATGCTATTAAAGCATACATTTTATGAATAAGATAAATAATGTTATAAAAAACCATACATATACACATTAAGATGTATGAATCTAATAAGTTAATAGTCGCGTCTAATTGAGTTGCAATCCCAATTTTCGTAAGTATTGTGTGGGACATGGGCGTAAGTATTGTGTGGGACATGGGCAATTGGGTTGTATTTTCCATTTGCAATTGTTGTTTCCGTAATGCATTAATTTGCAACTGGATAGCAGACATTAGACAGAATTCAACAAATATATATATATATATATATATATATATATATATATATATATATATATATATATATATATATATATATATATATATATATATATATATACACTAGGTGTAAGACCCGTGTACTACACGGGTTTATCAAAAATAAAAATTTAATATCAATATTTAAACATTAAATTTAATATCAATATCAATTATAGAGCTCTCATTAATTATGTCATTTATTACATTATAAATATATCATTTCTTTTTTTAGAAAGCATTTATTTCTCTCAATATTATAACCGAAATAAGTTATGATATGTGAACAAATCAGAAAATTCCATGTGAACATAAATAAATTCTAAAAATCTATTAAGATGCCATGTGTCCAAATCAATGAGGACATGACATGTGGCAGAAAATGGGTTATATATATATATATATATATATATATATATATATATATAAATATATATATATATATATATATATATATAATTTAATATTATGGTTCGGTTCGGATATCCATGGATATCTAAATATCCAAACCAAAACCAACCCGTAAGTAAATAGTTTTTTCGGTTTCGGATTGGCCAGATCGGCTTGGGTTTGCGGTTTTTTTGCACACCCCTACATAAAAAGGTCGATTGCCAAAGCTTGCAGGGAGGAGGAGGAGTAGTGGCAGTGCCTGTGAGCGCCCCACTGAGGATCATTGATGGTCGCCCTACAAAGGCGGATGCTCCAGCAGTGAAAAGCTGCGCATTTCAATTGACTACCGAGAAGGCTCGGGCAGCGTCGAACGTCGTGGCTGGTACGTGTTTTATCGTTCGTTCTTGATATTGATTTGTATTGCTTATGTGTATATATGTACTTATGTATAGAGGCCTTTTTGGTAAATGGTATATCGGCTCACGTTCTATTCGAATCGGGTGCTACGTGATCGTTTGTATCTCTTGCGCTTGGCAAGAAGTTCCAGGACGCACCATTGAATTTGGAGTCCCTGCTTAAGGTTGAGATTGCAAATGACCACACCATGAGTGTTGCGAGGGTGTATCAGGATTGTGTCCTGAATGTGCTTTGGGAGATGTTTCACGTTGATCTAGTCTCGATACCGTTTATTGGATTGAAGGTGATCGTCAGGATGGACTGGTTGGGCCCAGTGCGGCCATGATAGATTGCGAGGGGTAGTTGATGATGGTTCGAACCCCAAGTAGGGAACAACTGGTTATTCATGGAGAGAGGGCCTCACAGGGGCCAAACCTTTGTTCAGCTACGAGGGCGAGGTGACTTCTCCATCAGGGTTGTTCGGGATATTTGGCGTACATCTTAGTTACGAGGGTCTAGCCTATAACAGATTTGGGCAGTGTGCCAGTTGTATGAGATTTTCAGGATTTCTTTCCTGAGAAGTTGCTAGGGGTGCCTCCGGAGAGGCAGGTAGAGTTTCGCATTGATCTAGTATGGAGTGTTGCTCTGATAGCCAAAGCATCGTACTTGCTGGCTCCGCCCGAGATGCAGGAGTTGTCTACATAGATTCAGGAGCTGCTAGACTGAGGGTTTATCCACCTGAGTAATTCCCCATGGGGAGCACCGATCATGTTCGTGAAAAAAAAAAGGACGGGTCACACAGGATGTGTATTAATTACTGAGAGTTGAACAAGTTAATGGTGAAAAACCATTATCCGCTCCCGGGGATCAATGATTTGTTCGATCAGCTACAGGGTGCATTTTGGTTTTCCAAGATTGATCTTCAGTCGGGGTACCATCAGATGAGGATTTAGGTAGTGTGCCAGTTGTACGATATTTTCGGGATGTCTTTGCTGAGGATTTTTCTAGGGGTGCCTCCGGAGAGGCAGGTAGAGTTTCGCATTGATCTGGTACGGGGTGTTGCTTTGATAGCCAAAGCACCGTACCTCCTGGCTCTGCCCGAGACGTAGGAGTTATCCACGTAGCTTCAACAGCTGCTAGACCGAGGGTTTATCCGCCCGAATAGTTCCTCGTGGGGAGCACCGATCATGTTCATGAAAAAGAAGGATGGGTAACATAGGATGTCTATTGATTACCAGGAGTTGAACAAGTTAACGGTGAAAAACCGTTATCCGTTACCAAGGATCAATGATTTGTTCGATCAGCTACAGGGTGCATCTTGGTTTTCCAAGATTGATCTTCGGTTAGGGTACCATCAGATGAGGATTCGGGCTGAGGATATACCGAAGATCGCTTACAGGACTCGGTACGGGCACTATGAGTTTGTGGTAATGCCATTCGGGCTCACTAATGCCCCAACATCGTTCATGGATCTCATAAACAGGGTATGTAGACTGATGTTGGATCGGTCGGTGATCGTTTTCATTGATGATATCCTAGTCTATTCTAAGACCAAGGAGAAGCACGAGCAGCATCTGAGGGAGGTATTGGATACACTAAGAATGGAAAGGCTATATCTCAAGTTCACAATGTGTGATTTCTGGTTGCAACAGGTGCAGTTTTTAGGGAACGTCATCAATTAGGAGGGTATTTCGGTTGATCCAGCCAAGGTTGAGGCAATGATGCGGTGGGAAGTACCGAATAATGCATCTGAGATGTGTAGCTTCTTAGGTTTAGCAAGCTATTATTGGAGATTCATCGAGGATGTCTCCAAGATCGTTGTGCCTATGACCCGTTTGACCAAGAATAATCTGACTTTCTGGTGGCCCCGGACCAGCAGCCGGCTTTCGAGACCATGAGACAGAAGTTATGTGACGCCCCGATTCTAGTGCCACCGGAGGGGCTGGATGATTTGATAGTGTATTGTGATGCATCGATCTGAGGGTTGGGGGCGGTGCTGATCCAGAGGGGGCATGCGATTGTTTATGCCTTGAAACATTTAGAGCCTCATGAGGCGAATTACCCCACTCATGACCTGGAATTAGGGGCAGTGGTGTTTGCCCTGAAAGTCTGGAGGCATTACTTGTATGACGTTCATGAACTATTCATACTGATCATAAGAGTTTGAAGTATTTGATGGATCAGCAGAACCTCAACATGCGACAGAGGAGGCGGTTGTATATACTGAAAGATTATGAGAGTGAGATCTTATACCATCCAGGGAACGCCAACGTGGAGGCCGATGCTTTGAGTCGGAAGACGATAGGTTCCCCGATTGGGAACGTTTACTTGAGGATGAGGGTGATCTCTCCATTGTTGGATATGATCAAGGAGGCTCAGGTGGAGGTTTTGAATAAGGGATCCTAGTGGGGGAGTGTTGATTATCTATCGCGAGGGTACTAGATCGAGATCAGTCTTCTGTTCTGCCGCCAGGGCAAGACAAAGTTTATAGCGTGGGTGTTTGGGTTTTCTGGCATATGTAGTAGATAATCGGGTAGAGAAGAAGTGATCAAATTTTGTTTCTTATGTTCCCGTGGTATGTGATTTTCCTGATGTTTTTCACGAGGAGTTACCGGGTGTGCCTCCTAAGAGACAGGTGGAGTTTAAATCGATCTAATTTCGGGTGTGGCATCGATCACCAAGGCACCGTACCTCTTGCACCTCCTGAGATGCAAGAATTATCCTCTCAGCTACAGGAGCTGTTGGGGAAAGGTTTTTATTAGACCGAGCAGTCCTCCTTAGGCATCCCTAGTCCTTTTCGTCAGACAGAAGGATGGTTCGTACCAGATGTGCATTGATTATCAAGAACTGAACAAGATGACGGTGAAAAACCGTTACCCTTTGCCGAGGATAGATGTTCTTTTTGACCAGCTTTAGGGGCATTTTGGTTTTCCAAGATAGATTTGAGATCTGACTATTATTAGATGAGGGTTTAGGAGGAGGATATTCAGAATATGGCCTTTCGAACTCATTACGGGGATTACGAGTTTGTGGTGATGTCTTTTGGACTTACCAACGCACCAACATCATTCATGAACCGAGTGGGCAGGCCCAAGTTTGATCAATCAGTGATCATATTTATCGATTACATTTTGGTGTATTCGAAGACTATGGAACAAAAGAAGGAGAATCTTTGAGAGATTCTTAGGGTTTTGAGGATGGAGAGCCTTTATGCCAATTTCTCCAAGTGTGATTTCTAGTTACGAGAGGTTTAGTTTTTGGGATATCTCGTCAATCAAAATGGTATTTTGGTCGACCCAGCCAAAATTGAGGCGGTGATGTAGTAGGAGGTGCTGAGATCTCCATATGAGATTTGGAGCTTCCTTGGTTTGGCATGCTATTATCATAGGTTCATTATACAACTCTCCAAGATTGATGTTCCCCTCACCAAGTTGACTAGGAAGGATTTTGCCTTTAGTTGGGGGGCTGAGCTGGAAGCATCATTTAAGACTCTTTGCCAGAGGTTGTGCGTAGCCCCAATACTTCCCCCCGAAGTCCAACAGACATGCCTAAAGCATGTCTTCGAGAGTATGTATAGTCCGCTCACTCTGTCCATCCGTCCGTGGGTGGTAGGCTGTACTGAAATGCAGCCTCGTGCCCAACTCCTCGTGGAACTTCTTCTAGAACCTGGAAGTAAAACGTACATCCCGGTATGATACAATCGAAATCGACACTCCATGCCGCGATACCATGTCGCTCACATACAACCCTGCCAGCCTCCCAGTAGAAGAGCTCTCACTGATAGCAAGAAAGTGAGCGCTCTTCGTCAGCCGGTCGACGATCACCCAAATTGCGTCGACACCCATCGCAGTCCTTGGCAATTTTGTAATGAAATCCTTAGAAATCTATTCCTACTTCCATTGGGCAACCTCAAGTAGCTGCAACATGCCATGCGGTTGCTGGTGCTCGGCCTTAACCCTACGACAGGTTAAGCACCTCTCAACAAACCATGCTACATCCCTCTTCATACACGGCCACCAATAATCCTTCTTCAAATCCAAATACATCTTAGTAGCTCTGGGATGGATCGAAAATCTCAATTTAGCGCCTCCTCCATCAATGTTGTGTGTGCTTCGCCTACATACAACACCCAAATCCTACCCTGAAGGGTCATTAGCCCGCGACTATCGGTGATGAAATCTGGCACCTGCCTAATCACCCGCTCACTCTTACGGTTCTCCGGTCTTACAGCTTCTGCCTGGGCCTCCCAAATGGTGTCCAACACTGGAGTCATCACTGTCAATCGCATACAAATATCTTCAATCCGGGTGCTCTCCGCCCTACGGCTCAGGGCATCAGCTACAACATTAGCCTTGCCCGGGTGGAACAGGATCTCACAATTGTAATCCTTTACCAAATCCAACCATCTCCTCAGGCGCATATTTAGATTGGGCTGGTCTATCAAATACTTCAAGCTCTTGTGGTCCATGTAGATGGTACACTGAACCCCATACAAATAGTGACACCAGATCTTGAGGACGCATACGCTATCACATGCCCCCTTTGCATAAGTACTGCACCCAACCCCGATATTGATGCGTCACAACACACCACAAAATCTTCCATCCCTTCCGGGAGGGCTAGCACCGGGGCTTCGCACAATCTCTGGCGAAGTGTCTTAAATGAGGTCTGTTGCTCCGGAACCCACAAAAAAGCAACACCCTTCTGGGTCAACCTAGTGAGAGGCTCGGTGATCTTAGAGAAATCCCTGAAAAATCTCCAATAATAGCCGACCAACCCTAGAAAACTTCTAATCTCGGTGGGTGATCTCGCCACCTCCCATCTCATAACCTCCTCAATCTTGGTCGGATTGACCAATATCCCATCCTGGTTAACGAGGTATCCCAAGAACTGGAACTCTCGTAACCAAAAATCACACTTGGTGAATTTAGAGAAAAGCCTCTCCGATCTCAATACCCCGAGAATCTCTCTCAGATGCTCCTCATGCTGCTCTCTAGATCTTGAGTACACCAAAATGTCATCAATGAACACGATCACTGACCAATCCAGCATCGGCCTGCACACCCTATTCATGAGATCCATGAACACTGCCGGTGCATTGGTGAGCCCAAAAGGCATCACCATGAACTTGTAATGCCCATAACGAGTTCTGAATGCCATCTTCTGGATATCTTAGTCCCGAACTGTTATATAATGATATCTTAACCTCAAGTCTATCATGGAGAACCAAGACGCCCCTTGCAACTGATCGAATAGATCATTGATCCTCGGTAACAGAAAATGGTTCTTGACCGTCAACTTGTTCAACTCCCGGTAATCAATGCACATCCGGTGTGAACCATCCTTTTTCTTGACAAAAAGGATCGGCGATCCCCAAGGTGAGCTACTCAGTCTAATAAACCCTTTCCCCAACAGCTCCTGAAGTTGCGAGGATAACTCCTGCATCTCTGGTGGCACAAGACGGTAAGGCGCCTTTGTGATAGGTGCTGCCCCCGGAACCAAATCGATACGGAACTCTACTTGCCTCTCAGGGGGCACACCCATCAATTCCTCGGAAAAACATCCGGGAACTCGCAGACTATCGGGACCTCACCAATCGAACTTGGCCTCCCAGCGGCCCCTCGTGTGTCCATCACATAGGCTACAAACCCGCTGTAGCCCGGCTGCAAACTCTGTCTCGCTCTGGCAGCCGAACAAAACGCTGACCCACAACGGGTACCCTCATCGTACACCGTAGGTACTCCCCCACTAGGGTCTCGTATCATCACCAACTAACGCTCGCAATCTATAATAGCTCCAAATTGGCTCAACCAATCCATGCCCACTATGACACATATGTCCCCCATTGTAATCGGGACAAGATCTATCGGGAACTCCACACCGAAGATCTCAAGAATACATCCTCGAATCACATCCGTAGCATACACTGCTCGCTCGTCAGCTATAGAAACTCGAAGAGGTTGATTCAATGCCTCTCGTTGGATACTGATGTGTTGACTAAATGTGAAGGAACAAATGACGGACTCGCACCCGAGTCAAATAACACCAAAGCAGGTACAAAATTCACAAGAAAAGTACCTACGCATATCATAATATAAGCACAACACCTCAAACTCAACATAAATAAATGAAAGAATACATACCAGCTACAACATCGGGCGTTGCACAGAACTCCTCCGTTGTAAACTGGAAGGCTCTCCCACGAGCCTTCGGTGTTTCGGCCTTCACCGACCAACGCCCAGTAGTGCACACGGCGGCAGGGGCAGATCCCTGCTGAGCTCCGTGTGCTGTCCCTCACAGCTGCAGACACTCATCCTTCCGATGTCCTGTTTGGTTGCAATGAAAGTAAACCATGAATCCCTTGGGACAATCCTTGGCTATATGCCCCTCCTTGCCACATTTGTAGCAAGAACCAGATCGACAAACCCCATTGTTTCCCTTGCTGCACTTTCCTCAAGTGCGGCCCTTCTGGCCTCAAGATCTTGAATCGACGGTCTTTTGCCCGCTTGGATGTCGGCTGAGACTGTGCCGGCCGCCTGTCCATCCCGTGAGACTCGGCCTCCTCCCTTTCCCTGAGTCTCCAAATCAATCTCCCTCTTCCGATCATTTAACTGAAGCTCAACAAATATCCAGTAAGTCGAGTTCGATACGAACTCCCGAATATCCCTCCTTAAAAAGCTCAAATATCGGCTCATGCGTGCCTGCTCGGTAGACACCTGCTCAGGGCAGAACATCGCCCTCTCATGAAACTTTTGGGTGATCACAGTAACTGAATCAGTACCCTGCTTGAGGGTCAAGAACTCCTAAGCCAACTGCTCCCTCTCCATAGGGGGAACATACTCGTCTCTAAATATGGTGGTGAACCTCTCCTAGGTTACCTTAGAAATCTACGCAAGAGTGAAACTCGCCGTCACGAACTTCCACCAATCCTTCGCTCCCAAGCGAAGCTGGTTCAGTGCAAACCGTACCCTCAGACGCTCTGGACAAGAACATGTGTAAAAACTTCCCTCGATATCATGAATCCATCTTATCGCAGCGATCGGATCGTGCGTCCCATTAAACTCTGGTGGCTTCATGTTGCTGAACTCCCGAAACAACAACGAGTCACCTCCCTGAGGCATGGCACTAGCAACGACGGCAATAGTTGCAGCAGCCGCAACCTCAGTGATTATTGTGTACCGCTCATCGAAGGTCTCAATCAATGTGGTCTTGGTAGACCCAAACATCTCTGTAATCTCGGCTCGGATGGCCACTACCACGTCCTCATGAATCATCTAGCAGAGCTCCCTACTTGTTCCCTAGAACCCTAAGGATTCGTACTTGGACTGCGCACTGATATGGTGTCTTTGGTAGTACGGGCCCTTATACTACCGCCCACATCGCATCAACATTCACCACAACTCCTCCTCCTTGGATCCCAGATCACAAGTACTGTACACCTCTCTAGCATAGGCTACCCTTCGGTAGATCTCTCATAAGCTCCCCACTGCTATCAACTCACTCTAAAACAGCATAAATCTTCCTAGACTAAGGCATCACAAATCAGGCAACTCTAGTCCTAATATGAATAGCTAGCCTACTCTATAATGCATATCATATCATAACATATCTCATAACACATAATGTAAGGGTATTTTCGGAAATTATCATTCGGGCGCCGACTGATCGTACACACTGCTCTGCTTTGCTCTTTCAAAAACCTTTTACTTTTGAGAAAAATTTCGTTAATTTTATTTTGAGAATCTCTCAAATCCTCAGTTTGAGTTTAGATACGCCCGAAGGTGCACCCGAATCCCTCAAACCAAGGCTTTGATACCAACTCGTAACAATGTAAATTTCAAAGCATTTTTTCACATGTTGAAAAACACACTTTCATTCATAATAGTTATACAAATTCCATTGTAACACATAACAATACATAACATCACATCCCAACGTCATAATATATAAAACTCCTCATGTGTGTACTAATCAAGCGAGCGCCTTCCCGCGATCCTCACCAGTACCTGAAACACATAACACAACATTGTAATCATAAATTCTTAGTGAGTTCCCCAAAATACCACATACAACACATATACCTTTCCAGGCCATAACACTATGGAACCTTCCGGTCCAAGTGTCTCAGGGGACTTCCATCCCGAATCCCGGTAGACCTTCCAGTGCTACCCCCATCGACCTTCCGATCCATATCGTACATAGCATACATAACACATACATATCACATATCAGCATGTAGTACATATATATCATAGCATATAAGACCTTCCGGTCACACATAGGTACACTTCCAGGTACAGTATAGTGAGAAGACTCACCACGGTATCTCAGATAATCTCGCACTGGTCTAGCTCCCACCTAAACACATAACAATACTCTCAAATAAATAATGGCTCTTAAAGGCTTGATTAAAACCACTCTACGATTTCCACAGAAGGGTAAAGACCATTTTACCCCTCTCTAACCCAAAAGTCCAAAGGTTGACCAAAACCCTAAAAGTAAATGAAAGTCAACAAGAGGCAGTACGTGACACGTACCTTCTCTGTACGCAGGGCGGACGCCGGCGAACCACAATCGGGGTCTCAACCCCTTACGCTGCGCGTACTGAGAGTTACGCCCAACGTAAGTCTCAGTTTCAGCCACTCCATGGATTTTGGTCTTAAACGGTTAAGTCATTCCTTCAACTTCCAGATCTGGCTCTCCTTAAGCCTTTTATCCCATAAAGTCGAAACCTTTAAGCCTTGGCATGGCTGTAAAGGTCCCTACACCCTCTAACACCTTTCCTTTTTCCTCCAAAGGTCTAGATCTCATGCATGGCTCAATATTTACGTCCAAGGTATCATTTTTATAAACATACAACTCTTATAGTCCTGAAATATGATAGATCTAAGCCAATGGAGACCATTTGCTCATAAAGTCTCCATCTTGGGACCAAAAACCTTAGAAATTGGTCCAACAAGCACACAACACAAATGACAAGGCAAGTTTTGAGCTTTTTACCTTAGGAAGAAGCTCCAACCTCTGAAAAGCTCGGATCTACTCTTTCCCAATGACTTCTAGCTTCCAAAATGGCCTCTTCTTCTCTTCCACCACCTTGAAATGACACTTAGAAGCTTAGAACACCAACACACTAGCTAGAAATGAATGAGGACTCTCTATTAGGGTCTCACTCATTGGAATGGAGGTTGAGTTCAAGGCCATAGCATTCCTTTTATAGTGCTCAAGCCCCAAATTAGGGTTTACACCTAGGCTCGCTACGCCCAGTATAACCGTGGGTACGCCCAACGTACGCAAACGATTCTGCGTCCAAATTAAGTGCAAGAGTACGCACAACGTACTCCTCTATACGCCCATCATACTCACTAGCCTAACTTTTTACTTAAGGGACTTAACTTAACAACATGGGAAAAGGAGAAGGGTTAAATAGCTTTACCTGAATTTCGGGATGTTACACTATTGCGATGCATCCATTGCGGGATTGAGTGTTGTGTTGATACAAAGAGGGCATGTGATAGCCTACGCTTCGATGCAACTAAAGCCTCATGAGGTGAGGTACCCCACTCATCATTTAGACTTAGGGGCGTTGGGTTTTTTTCCCTCCAGATTTGGCGCCACTATCTCTATGGTGTTCGGTGTACCATCTACACGGACCAGAAGAGCCTGAGATACCTTATGCTCCAACCTAATTTGAATATGAGGCAGAGGAGGTGGTGGGACATAGTGAAGGACTATGATTTTCACATCTTGTCTCATCCAGGAAAGGCCAATGTGGTGGTCGATGCATAGAGTTGGAGGGCGGAGAGTACCCCGATGTTGGATGAGTGTATGAGAATGACCGTGATGACTTCAGTGAAGCGCAAACGGAGGCCACCAAAGAGGAAAACCTGAAGAGTGAGCAAGTGATCGGTCAGATTTCGACATTTGATATGGAGAGAAGAGGGCTTTTGACTCTTCATGGGTGGGTATGGGTGTCGTATACGGGTGGTGCTCGACAGATTTTGATGGAGGAGGCCCACAAATCGAGATTTTCAATCCTCCCAGGGGCTACAAAGATGCATCTTTATTTGAAGCACAATTATTGGTGGCCATGTATGAAAACAGATGTGACATGGTTTGTGGAGAAATGTTTGACTTTCCGGAAATTCAAGGTGGAGCACTAGCACCCTCATGACAATTTGCAGCATCTAGATGTTCCCCTATGGAAGTGGGAGCAGATTACTATGGATTTCATTACAAAGCTGACAAAGATTGCGAGGACTGTGGACACTATGTGGGTGATAGTTGATCGTTTGACGAAGAGTGCTCACTTCTTAGCCCTTAGTGAGAACACTTCTACAGAGGAGTTGGCCAAGATATATGCTCGTGAGGTTGTGGCTCAGCATGGGGTGCCGATGTCCATTGTGTCTGACCAGGATATGCTCTTTACTTCCATATTCTGGAAGAGATTTCATGAGGAGTTGGGTACCCGACTACACTTTAGTACCACGTACCATCCGCATACGAATAGGTAGAGTGAGTAGACAATTCAGATGCTTGAGGATATGTTGCGCGCCTGTGTTATCGATATTGGTGTGACTTGGGTCTCCTACCTTCCTTTGGTTGAGTTCCCTTATAAAAACAACCATCACGCCAGTATCGGTATACCCCAGTTCGAGATCCTTTATGGTTGGAGATGTCTAACTCCTGTTTGTTGGGGTGAAGTGGGGATAGAGAGTCATGGGGAGCATGGAGGTTGTGCTCAATACGATTGAGCTTATACAATCAATACGATTGAGCTTATACAACAGGTACATCATAGTATTTTGAAATCTCAAAGTGCTCAAAAGAGTTATGCGGATCGGCAACACTCTGAGTCAGAGTTTCAGGTGGGGCATTTTGTGCTCCTGAAAGTGTCACCCTGGAAGGGTGTTATCCACTTCAGAAAGCGGACAAGCTGGGCCCCAGATTTATTGGCCCTTTTCGACGACTAGCATGTGTGGGAAAGGTGGCTTACCGGTTGGAGATATCGGAGGAGCTGAGTTAGATCCATGATACCTTCCATGTATCCCAGCTAAGGAAGTGTAAAGTCGATGAGGCGGCTGTGGTTCCCTTGGAGGACATTCAGGTCGATGATCGCCTGAATTATGTGGAAAAGTCTGTAGCCATCTTGGATCGGAAAGTGAAAGCCTTGAGGAACAAGGTCGTGTACTTGGTCAAAGTTCAGTCGCAACATCGTACATGATCGAAATGGCCATGGGAAGTGGAGTCCAAGATGCATGAGCAATATCCAGAGCTGTTTCCGAAGGACGACTTCGAGGGCGTAGTCTAATTTTTAGTGAGGGAGAATTGTAACATCCTAAAATAAGGTATGTTTACCATTCTTGAATCTTTTCTCAAAGTGTCAAAATTAGTCTCTAAAAGAGAAAACTTGGCAAGAGTGGTACGTGTGGCGTACGCTTGAGTACGCGCAGCGTACTCATGTACCATGCATAATCGTAGAGAACCGCCTAGTTGGAATACCCCGTTCTTAAAGTATTTAACTATGAGTCCCTGAGATTTAAGAGGAAGGGTAATTTTGGTCCTTTTGCGGGAAATGGGTTTTATCCGAGAAGGCTTGGTCTGGTGTATGTTGATAGAAGCATAGGGCTTCTCGCCACCCTTGTGTGAATGTAAAGTTTATTGAGAGCAGGTTTAGAGTTGAGGAGTTGCGGCGTTTCGAAGGTAATATCACTCATAGCTCCTTAGGGGTAATTAGAGAAAAAGGTCCCATGCATGCATGCTTGAAGTTGGCTGGGTATGCCCAGTGTAAGCTGGACGTACGCCCAGCTTAGTGAGGGGAGAAATGCGGGAGGGGGGGGGGGAAGGTGAGTACGCCTAGTGTACTAGAGGTACGCCCAACGTACTCTCAGATACCCCAAACACTAATTTTAAGGGCCACCACTATTTAAGGAACATAATGGTTCCCTCCTAAGCCTCCATAGACACTCTTTTACCCCCAAGAAACCCTAGAAATCCATATTCCCTCCATTGTTGGGTGTGTTTGGCCTTGGAAAGCTTATTTTGGCATAAGAGAAGCTAGAAGAAGAAAGGAGAAGTTGTCAAAGAAGGATAGGAACAATTGGAGCTTATAGATCTGGAAAGATATCATCCTTTGGAGCTTATTTAAGGTATAAAGCTTCTTGCTTGACATTCATATTGTGTAGATCTATGTATTGTGAAGCTTTTACATCATTCTTGTCTCAAAAGTCCTCATCTTGTTGCATGTTTCGAACTGGTCAAGATTATCTGTCCTTTCAGACTTTAGGAGAGGTCTTGAGTGAGAAAAATGAGGTCCCAAGGGATGTGGTTGTTCCATGTGTGAGATAAGTAGGTCTTAATGGATTAAGACTTTGGATTAAGAGGTTTATGGACGTCCCAAGTGATAAAGTTTGAGACTTTATGAATCTTAGGCAGATTTGGCCTAGGGATCTGAAGTTTGGGCTTAAGAGCTTAAACCATTAAGTCATTATGTGAAATTGTTGAGCAATAAGGTTACGCCCCGCGTAACCTTTGAGTATGCCCCGCGCAGAGAGTAATTGTCCCGATTCCCTTTTACGAATCAATGTTGTACGCCCAGCGTACTCCCCCTGTTGGATTTTCCATTTTGGGCCTTAGAGTTTGGGTTGCTGGTATTGGGCCGTGTCTGGACATTTTGGCTAGAGTGTTGTGGGCCCATTGGTTGTTATGGATCTTGAGTTTAGTCCCTTTTGATGAGGTGGGCCCAATTTGGTAAATTGGGCCAATAGTGGGCTTTGCTTCAGACTTTTGGATTTTGGGCCATTGGTGGGCTTGGGAGCTTACCTAGTGTAGGTCGGATTGAGTTAAGGGTAAAATGGTCAATTTACCCTTGGAAGAGTATTGTACTTGGCCTAATGTTTATTTGTGCTATGTTGGCTACTTTGGGATTTGCGGTGAGTCGGTGATTCGAGAATCTGCTTCTTTAGTTTAGAGTTTCGGCAGTGTGAGGTGAGTTATCCTCACTATATCAACAGGGTCTAAGGCACCAAGGCTGGCCCTTTATCGGATTGAGATCCGGGTATTTGTTGTTATGTTATTGCTTTGATATGTTTGCATACTGGTAGCTAGGATAGTATACTAGTGACCGGTTAGGTCAGTATCCTGGTTAGGGTGATATGTTATGTGATCTGTTCGATCGTCTTGTTGACTGTGAACTGTTATATGATTGTATGTTTATGTGCACATGGTTGTTTGGACTGGAGTTGGGTTGAGGCGCGACGTGCTTTCTGATGTAGGCCAACATACCCAGGGCGGACCGGTGATTCCGAAGGCCCAACGAGCGGTCCGGATAGGCTGTAGGCCCAATGAGGGCGGACCAGACATGCCGAGGCTCAGTAAGTGGACCAGGCCGACTGAAGGCCCCATGCGGGCGGACCAGTCATACTGTAGACTCAGAGAGTGGACCAGGAGAGTTAAAGGCCTGGTGCGGGCGGACCAACCACACTGCAAACTTGAGGGACATGACTAGACTCGGAGGGTGGACCCGGTCAACTGAAGGCCCGATACGGCGGACCAATCACACAGTAGACCCGATATGCATGGCTGTTCTGTGATCGGTTATGATATGACATGTTATATGTGTATGGTATATGTGGTTGGTATTTTAGGGGTATCTCACTAAGCTTTCGGGCATACATTTTTGGTTTAATGTTTTTCAGGTTCTTCAGGAGACTGAGGCAAGGCAAAGGTGTGATCGTACCGCTCCTCGTGTTTATGTTTTATGATATGGTTCTAGGGATACTCTGATAACAAATGTATTGAAAACCTTTTTGTAATAACATTATTAAAATGGGTTGTTTTTGAAAAGTTAAAATTTGTTGAAATTTTTGGTCGTTATAAGTTGGTATCAGATCCTTGGTTTGAGTGAATTGGAGAAACATTCGTGTGAACCCAGTCTCAAATCAGGGAGATTTTTTAAAAGAGAATTTAAAATGGTTTTCAAAATAAGTAAAAGGAGGATGCGGAGGTACGATCAACCGGAGCCAGTAAGTCACCCTAAAATACCATACATGATAATTGTTTTAACCTTTGTTAGAACAACAGGCTAGTACTAGGCTAGGGATCTTTAGGATTTGATGATAATTATGCATGTTCTATGATGCCTGCTAGCTTAGGGTTTCCCTCTGTATGAGATTTCCAGTGTTCCTCTGTGAGTGAGGTTTGAGTTCTTATTATGTTGTTTTCACTAGGGTGTTGTGGTAGTACTTCATACAAATATGGGTAGGTGTTGAAGGTAGTATGGGCCCGTACTACTGAATGCACATGACCCATACGCGTATCAGGGAAACCATGACCTCTAAGGTTGGATTGAGAGTTGGTTCCCGGGTTAGTGGGAAGTATATGAGATTTTGTGATGTTTTTCAGTATGGGGGTCACGAGGCATGCTGGGAGTGGATCCGGGTCGGGATCGGGAGCAGGAGAGGGACGTTAGGGCGGTTCTGTACCGCCCGAGGTTGTTGGTCAGATGAGCACAGGCGAGTTGGATGCTAGGATATGTGAGATCCTGCATGATGAGGTTGCTGCGTTGTTCCGGGCCGAGCTGCCGGAACTGTCTGGGTCGATCAAGACTGCTATGGTGGAGTATTTTGATGAGCGTTATGCGGCTCTCACAGGGACGGTTGCCGTGGCGGCTGCAGCAGCTGTAGCAGTGGCAGGGGGAGGAGCTGGTATAGGCTTCCAGTATCGAGACTTCGATAATACGAATCCCCTTACCTTTGATGGAGTTCAGGACCCGATTATTGCTATAAGATGGTTGTCAGACGTGGAAGGGTGTTTCTTCACATGTTCATCCCCTGCTGATTAGAGGGTGAGGTGTGTTCTGAACCTGTTGAGGCTCGGGGCAAAGAATTGGTGGAGATTGACCACGGGGTCATATTCGGATGCGCAGAGGGCTGCAGTTTCATGGGATCAGTTCAAAGAGATGTTCAACACTCGTTATGTTCTGCGGGCTGAGAGAGAGATTGGCTCAGGAGTTCCTTGAGCTGAAGCAGGATTCGGAGTCGGTGACGGAGATCACCAGGATGTTCATTAAGAGGGCAATGTTTTGCCCTGAGTTTGCTTCGGAGCAGGCTCAGATGTCCCGATATCTGAGTATGCTCAAGAGGGATATCAGACAGTTTGTGTCTACACAGAGGTGCGAGACTTTGTTGGAGTTGCAGGAGACCTCCAGGCGATGTGAGTTAGAGCTTGCGTTGCAGTTATGAGAGCAGAGGCAGGCTCTGGTGCAGTCGCAGATGGCGTCGAAACGGTCTAAGACCGTCGGTTCTAGATTGGGAGATCAGAGCAGCCACACTTGTGGGAAGTGTGGGAAGGGTCACACTGGAGTTTGTCAGTCTGGTGGTGCATGCTGCAAGTGTGGAAATGAGGGGCACTATGCGAGGGATTGTCGGCAGGCAGTCCCGGTTTGGGATTTGAGGATATGTTATCATTGTCATCAGGTTGGGCACTTGAAGGTCAACTGTCCACAGCTTGCTGCAGGACCGGTGCAAGCTCCAGTACCGACAACTTTGAGGATCACGGGTGGAGGTCAGGGCGGAGCGAAGCCCTTAAGGGCTCAGGGTCGTGCTTTTCAGCTTACAGCAGAGGAGGTCAGAGCAGTGCCGGATGCAGCTGTGGGTATGTTTCTTTCTTGATGTCTTGATTATCTTGTGATTATTGTGGAGTATTGTTTATCTGCTAGTCTCATCGTGTGGTTTTCGGTATGGTATCCGTTGTTCTTTGAGGGTTTAGTATGGTTATGGGTTAGTGTTTGGGTTTTCGTTGGTTATCATTCATGAGGGCTATTAGTGGAAATCTGGCGTTGGTCTGAATGTCGGGTAGCATCTGCAATCTGAGGAGTGGTTAGCTGAAGATTGAGTTTCTTTCGAGTGGGATGATCAGTGTGGAAATGTGATTTTTGTGAAGGTTGCTAGTGCTACTGGGAATCAGTTCGCGTGTAAGTGTCGGTTTTGTGGAGGGTTGTTTTGGGAGGTCGGTGATAGCGATCGGCGGTTGATAGTCAGTGCCCTAAGTGGGGGAGAATTGGAAATTCTCTGGAAGGTCGATGGGCATGAAAGGTTGTTTAGATGCTTGGGATTCAGCAATGGTTTTGTCAGTCAAGAGTATAGGCTGGTATGAGTAAGTGGCAGGCGTGCGAGGTGGGATACAGACCTAGGGCATTTGATTGTGGAGGGCCTAGGATCAGGCCGGGATCGAGTATGTATGATGGAGATAGAGTTCAGAACCCCTAGATGGCTAGAACAATATGCATGGGAGGATTTCTCGGAGAGATAACTCGGAGTGACGAATGCTAGTTGAGCGGTTCGGATAGATTGAAGGCCGATAGGCGTACCAGTCAGGCCGAAGGCTCGGAGGACGGTCCAGCCAGACTGAAGGCCCTGGAGGGCGGTCCAGATTGGCTGAAGGTTTTGAGAGTGGTCCAGATTGGATGAAGGCCTGGTAAGGCAGTCCAGTCATGCTGAAGACTCTGCAGGTATTGTTAGATCGGTTCAAGGAAATGGGTTGAGTCTGTCGCGATGTGTTAGCATTAGAGGTCTGGCGCTGGGTATTGATCTTGATTAGTAGAAATGGTGCATGGACTCGAGAGTCCTTGCGAGAAGATTCAGAGCATGTTTGTTGGATGGATAGCGGTTATGCTATAAGGGAGTGGTGTAGTGTTGGGCGAGCACCGTGGCACTTGTCGTAGTGACAAGGCGGCCAAGTGGATTTCCTTGGTAAGGAAAGAGAGAGGAATGTAGCTCCGAGAGGGAGTGTAAATTCACGGAAGTGAAAGAAGCAGCGCAGAGTTATGATTGGAGTGGTCCAATTATGGTCATTGAGCAGTGAGATTGCGGTGGAGAACTCGTGGGAGTTAATCTGAGGCTGAAGCATGTGTCATCCTGTCAGCAAGAAAGGTAAAGTTGGTAAAGTTGGGTTTCGGATTTCGATGGTCGAGTCTTGAGGAACCTGGTCTAGTGAATGTCAGGTGGTGCATTGCGGGGGTAGTTCTGGAGTAGAATTGCCGCAGGTTTCGAGGACGATGCCTAATTTAAGTGGGGGAGAATTGTAACGCCCCATTCTTAAAGTATTTAATTATGAGTCCCTGAGATTTAAGAGGAAGGGTAATTTTGGTCCTTTTGCAGGAAATGGGTTTTATCCGAGAAGGTTCGATCTGGTGTATGTTGACAGAAACATAGGGCTTCTCGCCACCCTCGTGTGAATGTAAAGTATAGTGACAGCAGGTTTAGAGTTGAGGAGTTGAGACGTTTCGAACGTAATATCAATCATAGCTCCTTAGGGGTAATTAGAGAAAAGGTCCCATGCATGCATGCTTGAAGTTGGCTGGGTACGCCTAGTGTAAGTTGGACATACGCCCAGCGTAGTGAGCGGAGAAATACGCGGGTGGGGGGGGGGGGCAAGGTGAGTATGCCCAGCGTACTCTCAGAAACCCCAAACCCTAATTTGAGGGGCCACCACTATATAAGGAACACAATGGTTCCCTCCTAAGCCTCCATAGACACTCTTTTACCCCCAGAAACCCTAGAAATCTGTATTCCCTCCATTGTTGGGTGTGTTTGGCCTTGGAAAGCTTATTTTGGCAAAAGAGAAGCTAGAAAAAAGAAAGGAGAAGTTGTAAAAGAAGGAGAGGAACAATTGGAGCTTATAGATCTGGAAAGATATCATCCTTTGGAGCTTATTTAAGGTATAGAGCTTCTTTCTTGACATTCATATTATGTAGATCTATGTATTGTGAAGCTTTGACATCATTCTTGTCCCAAAAGTCCTCATCTTGTTGCATGTTTCGAATTGGTCAAGATTATCTGTCCTTTTAGACCTTAGGAGAGGTCTTGAGTAAGAAAAATGAGGTCCCAAGGGATGTGGTTGTTCCATGTGTGAGATAAGTAGGTCTTAATGGATTAAGACTTTGGATTAAGAGCTTTATGGACGTCCCAAGTGATAAAGTTTGAGACTTTATGAATCCTAGGCAGATTTGGCCTAGGGATCTGAAGTTTGGGCTTAAGAGGTTAAACCATTAAGTCATTATGTGAAATTGTTGAGCAATAAGGTTACGCCCCGCGTAACCTTTGAGTATGCCCCGCGTAGAGAGTAATTGCCCCGATTCCCTTTTACGAATCAATGTTGTACGCCCAACGTACCAGAGAGGGTACGCTCAGCGTACTCCCCCTGTTGGATTTTCCATTTTGGGCCTTACAGTTTGGGCTGCTGGTATTGGGCCGTATTTGGACATTTTGGCTAGAGTGTTGTGGGCCCATTGGTTGTTATGGATCTTGAGTTTAGTCCCTTTTGATGAGGTGGGCCCAATTTATAGTGGGCTTTGCTTCAGACTTTTGGACTTTGGGCCATTGGTGGGCTTGGGAGCTTACCTAGTGTGGGCCGGATTGAGTTAAGGGTAAAAAGGTCAATTTACCCTTGGAAGAGTATTGTACTTGGCCAAATGTTTATTTGTGCTATGTTGGCTAGTTCGGGATTTGCGGTGAGTCGGTGATTTGAGAATCTGCTTCTTCAGTTCAGAGTTTCGGTAGTGCGAGGTGAGTTATCCTCACTATATCAACAGGGTCTAAGGCACCAAGGTCGGCCCTTTATCGGATTGAGATCCGAGTATTTGTTGTTATGTTATTTCTTTGATATGTTTGCATATTGGTAGCTAGGATGGTATGCTAGTGACCGGTTAGGTCGGTATCCTGGTTAGGGTGATATGTTATGTGATCTGTTCGATCGGCTTGTTGACTGTGAACTGTTATATGATTGTATGTTTATGTGCACATGGTTGTTTGGACTGGAGTTGGGTTGAGGCGGGACCTGCTTTATGCTATAGGCCAACATACCCAGGGCGGACCGGTGATTCCAAAGGCCCAGCAAGCGGTCCGGATAGGTTGTAGGCCCCACAAGGGCGGACTAGACGTGCCGAGGCTCGGAGAGTGGACCAGGCCGACTAAAGGCCCCATGCGGGCGGACCAGTCATATTATAGACTCGGAGAGTGGACCACGAGGGTTGAAGGCCCGATGCGGGTAGACAAACCACACTGCAGACTCGAGGGACATGACTAGACTCGGAGGGTGGACTGAAAGCCCGATACGACAGACCAGTCACACAGTAGACACGATATGCATGGCTGTTTTGTGATCAGTTATGATATGACATGTTATATGTGTATGGTATATGTGGTTGGTATTTTGGGGGTATCTCACTAAGCTTTCGGGCTTACAGTTGTTGTTTAATGTTTTTTAGTTTCTTCAGGAGACCGAGGCAAGGCAAAGGCGTGATCATACCGCTCCTCGTGTTTATGTTTTATGATATGGTTCTGAGGATACTTTGATAATAAATGTATTGAAAACCTTTTTGTAATAACATTATTAAAATGGGTTGTTTTTGAAAAGTTAAAATTTGTTGAAATTTTTGGTCGTTACACTAGTACGTTGGGTGTACTAGGCTCAGGTGCAAAACCCTAATTTCGAGTCGGTCTATATATAAAGAACATTATGGTTTCATTTCTAGCCACCCTTATCAACCTCCAACCCTCTCCAAAGCCCTAATCTCATTTTTGCAGCTTGTGTGAGTGTCTTTTTACAAGTTTTGAGTGTTCTTGGCTCTTGTATTTGACGAAGGTGGTTAGAGAAGAAGAAGAAGGTGCTAATAAGCCTAGAGATCCAGAAACTTCCCACCTTTGTGTATCATTTTCAGGTATAAAGCTTATACCTTGGCTAGTTTTCTTTTATATCTCTTTAGTTTAAGATTTTTTAGCTTAAGTCCCCAATTTTAGACCTTTTAAAGTTGAGACTCTCCAGAGAGTTAAAGTTGTCCTTTCATGCATCTTATGATATCTAGATTGATAAAATGCTTGCTTGATCTTTCCCTTTGACTCATGCATGAGTAAAGTAGCTTGGAATGGATGAAATGATGTTTTAGCCTCTCATAGCGATGCAAAGGCTTAGAGCCCACAACTTTATGAAATAAGAAGCTTTAAATTAGTCAGATCTAAAGTTGGATTGAATGTATTAACAGATTATAACATTTAGTGGAGGATTTGGACATCTGGAGAGTATGTTGTGCGTACTCCTGACCACGCGCAATGTAGTCTAGCCATCCCGCATCACATGTTTGATCATATGAATGCCCAGTGTTAGGTGTACTATGCCCAACGTACTCGTTGGGTTTTGACTTTCTGTTTAACTTTGACCTTTAGTCAAAGTTTAGGCTTTTGGGATAAAGGGAAAGGCAAAATGATCATTTTGCCCTTAGTAGGTTTAACCGTGGACTTTGGACTCGTGAGTGGTTGTGGTCCTTATTTTTTAATTAAGGTTAATTTCATTTGTTAACTAGGAGGAGTCTAGATCCGGCAGCTCAGGTGCTAGGTTTTCGTGTCATCGGTTTCAAGTGACTCTGCTCACTTATTATTACATGTATGGTAGGCTAGTTGTATTATCATGACCAACTAGGTATAGCTGCTATGATATGTTATATTATGATATTGTATGTGACTGGGGCTGCTGGTATCCAACCGGGGGTTGCTAATAACTCTACGAGCATGTTGTTAGCTAATCGGGACTGCTGATAGTCCAAAGGTTGCAGATAAGCCATAGTTGTTTACTTATGTTGTATTATGTGTGGTATCTTAGGGAAATCAAGAAGCTTTGTGCTTACATCTTTGCTTTATATGTGGTTGGTACTTCGCAAGATCACGGGAAAGTAAAGGTCTGATTGTGCACATGTATTGGGAATTTAAAACTAGGACATGATCTTTTATGTACTCTGATAACTATGATACTTATGGTTTTCGGATGATTGTACTTGATATTTAGTTGTGAAACTATGTTTTCTGGAAATTTTAAAAATGAAAATTTTGGTCTAAATTTTGAGATGTTACACATATCCCAAGAAACCCAAAAGTACTGGAGTCCAACAAGAAAATGTCTCTAGAGAGAAATGGGAGTGAAAATGAGTGAAAATGAAGGAAATTCAAATATGTTTATATAGTCATCAGGAGGCACACCGCACACCCCTCTAAAGGTGCTTCGTGTGTCGGTGATACTTTGTTCCCTGAGTTTCTCACCACGTGTCGCTAGTTTGTCGGTCCACGTAACCCCCCCCCCCCTTTTAAAACACATGTGCCCCTGCTCCACGTGCGCATTTAGTTTGAATTTTTTAAACTTTGAAAAAATCTATCTTTCTCATATGAGCTCCATTTTTAAAGTTATTTATATTCATGCGTAGCTATCATCGTGTACTACAACTTTTGTTTAGACTTTATCGACTAATTCTCACTATATTTCTGAAGTTATATTTTTAATAGGCTTGAACTGTTGAAATCCATATAAAATTCATTAGTATTTCATACGAAATCTGTTCTCGACTAGCCTTATACTTTCTTTATATTGACGGAATCCTATTCACGAGATCTTGAACTCTCATTTCGATTGTTTTGGTAGACAATCTTGAATTTTGATTTACGTGTTTGCATTGTTGCGTTGAAACTTTGAAAAATCAAAACTTCCTTATATGAAGTCATATTTGTATGTTCTCTATATGCACGCTGTCGATTTAATGATCACTACGACTTTCATTTACATTACTCAAGTTAATAAGCAACCTATCTCTGATTTGTATTATACGATGCACTCGGTCCATTAATGCTGCTAGGCTGGACATCACTCATACACACACACACACACACACATATATATATATATATATATATATATATATATATATATATATATATGTGTGTGTGTGTGTGTGTGTGTGTGTGTGTTCAATTGAGAACACAAATGAAAACAAATTTGATCTTTCCAAATATTAAGATATAAGACTAATATCAATGTGTCATTTATATAATATCTAAAACTCAAAGGATGAAACTGTCAATATTTATTAAACTAAAAGGGTATTTTGGGCATCAAATTTTAACCTATTTTTATCCAGTTCCTAAAATATATCTCTTTCTCCCTGATGTTTCCTTATTCTCTCTATATATACCCATTGAAACCTATAAGCCCTAATTTGGCTTAGCAGTTGCCACCATATGCTTTAAACACCATCATCACAACCTCTATCCCATAACCACCACATTTATAAACGTATCGAAAAGGAGAACATTATTATTCGTCTTCAACCCCTGCAATACTATGTTTCATCTCCCACATAGTAAAAACAGACCAAAATGTAGGGTTCTTGTATGAGAGAGATTCAAAACAGAGATGAAGGAGCCAACGTGTTTTTCAGACCTTTAGAGGTACCGGTTTGGGTTTTTAATGGTGAATCATAGCGGAATTAGGTTTTATGGCGACGATAAGAGGTCGGGGGTAACATCCTTTGGGCATTTTCTGCCTCGTATACTCCTCTACTAACGTTGCTTTAATCAATGCAGATACACACATGAAAATAAGGACCTATGTTCTTCGTTCTTCTTTTCTTAGATCGAATCTTGCAAATCGGTTTTTTAAGAAACATTTCTACATTTTCAGATGGCTATATTTTAAGCAAGAAGCCAAAAAGCTTAAATCTGGTGAGTTATTTCATATGCCTAGTTTTTATTTCCATAGAGCTTGATTCAGAAATTATTAAGAAAAAATATTTGATTTTTTGTACAGGTTTAGTTTACTTTTCATTGTCACTTCACTGAAGACGGGATTGTGAGGGAAGAAAGCATGGTAGCATTTGTAATAGAGAGTGATGATACACAGAAAGCTTTTTTTTAGCTTTTCCTTTGTTTTGTTTATAATTGTACACATGAAGCAAAATCATCATAACAGTAACATGGTTGTGAAAATGAAGGTTGGGTCAATCAATTAATTATAACTCTATAGGAATTTTTATGTATGATTGTATAGTTATTCATTTAAGAATGAAATATTTGATTTTTTTAATGTGATTACAATGAATCTGCTTGTGTTTTATTTATTTATTAGGTGGTAACAGGAGTTTATTAAAATAAAAAAGTAATAACAACTTGTAAACTTTAATCAGATTTTAAGTTATACATATATATATATATATATGTATATATATATATATATGTATATATATATATATATATATATATATATATATATATATATATATATATACACAAAGGTTTTGATGAATATGCATGTAATTGAATCCAAAGTAATAAAAATTAGTATTAACATATTGTAGAAAATTGTTATCAATCACAAATTTTCAACTACTTCTTTGAATATAACATTAGATGTCTTATTGGAAAATGTGAGAATAATAAACCCCAATGATTTGGATAATTTCATTAAGACAAAAAAAAATAGAATATATAAACAATATACAAGGAATGTACAAGTAAGGTACGTACAAGTAAATACAGTTGATAAACAACTAAGGTATAACTTCAGATATTATCTAACATCCCCATCCAAGCTAAGTGTAGGATTAGAAAAAACTCATAGCTTGGATCGAAAGAAAGTAAAAAGGGGTGAAGGTAATCCTTTTGTAAATATGTCAGCAAGCTACAAGTGTGAAGGAATAAAGTGAATGTCGAGTTTGGGAGAAGAAACGAGCTCGTGTACGAAGTTATAATCAATGTCATAAGTCTCAAAGAAAATAGGTAAGCCGTATAAGATTAGAAGCAGCATTTTCCAAAGCATGATATTCAGATTCGCAACTGGAGCGAGAAACCTGGGTTGCTTCTTAGCGCTCCAAAATACAAGACTCCCACCAAGAAATATCGCTTAAACATATGTGGAGCGCCTAGTCTCTAGAGAATGAGCTCAATCAACATCAAATTAACCTTGAATGTTATCACTTAAGTGCTTATTGCTTGCCAAAAATCCTACTTCTATAGTTAGTAGATCATCGGGTTCTTTAAATAAGTCGTGTTTTTTGCATGCAATCAAGTTGACACCTCCTTATTTGTATTGACCCGTAGTGCACCCTTATCTATGTCATTGTGTATGTGGATGACATTCTTGTCATTGAAAATAATAACATCTTACTTCAATGTTTTATTCAACGCAACAACAAAGAGTTCTCTATTAAAGATCTTTGTCGATTGAACTACTTTTTGGGTTTGGAAGTCACTCACACTACAAATGATTCAGTGAAAATATGCTCATCTTATTCCTGATCAAGATCAAATGTTGGAAGCCAAACCTG
Organism: Lactuca saligna; assembly: GCF_052625555.1. Lineage (NCBI taxonomy): Eukaryota > Viridiplantae > Streptophyta > Magnoliopsida > Asterales > Asteraceae > Lactuca > Lactuca saligna. The sequence continues at coordinate 117,623,082 of NC_136422.1, forward strand.
TTTCCACGCCATGGTCTCCGGGTATGCAACTTCATAGTAAAAATAGCACACCATTTCGAGGTCCGACACTTTTTTGGTCTATTGTTGGTGCTTTACAATACCTGACTATAATCTGTCCTAATCTTTCATTTGCGATGAACTCAGTAAGCCAATATCTGTTGGATAAGGTGTCTAAGTCCATAACTTATTTGGTATATACTTGACCCGACCCGACATGGTCCATTTGGGTTGCATTTCATCCGAACTATTTATGGATAATTTTATGAGAGTTATACACATATGTTTATTAATATATTATAAGTTATAATATATTAATATGAAGTTATGTTATTTAATAAGTTTTAGTCTTAAATTAATTATGAATTAATTTAGAGATTAAAAGGAAGACTAATTAGATTATGGGCTATTGGTTTTATGTAGTGTGGGCTAATACTCATTTGTTAATGGGCTAGGCTTATATGGAAGTCCATGGATGATCCATGGAGCTTTCAACCCATGGATCCTTGGAAAGAAAAGACATGGGTTATTAGGGTTTCACCCTAACCATGCACACTATATAAGAATGCTTATGGAGCATGAAATGAAGACTAGTGAACTAGTGTGTGTGTGCTTGTGTGTGGCCAAAAATACAAGAGTGTGTATACTCTCTCAAAGTTTTCCAAGTGTTTGTGGTGATTTGTGATTCCATTTGAGGCATTCACATTATTGGTGCTTGGCCCTCAAACTCCAAAGAATCAATCCCATCAAAAGGTATGTAATCTCTTCTAACTCTTTTATGTTTAAAAGTACCCCATGGCATGTTAGATAGGTTATGAACCTTGGAAAAATTATTATTTTGCATGTATTTAGACAAACAAAGATCCAAGGTTTATTAGGGTTTCATGCACACTTAGGAAGTGTTAGATTGCTCAAAACCCAACAGTGGTATCAGAGACCAGGCTTGCTTGTTTGATACTTGATGCAAAATAGTGAAAAAAGGTTGAAATTGTTGCTGTCTGACGATCGGACTCGCCGAGTCCATGGGGGACTCGCCGAGTACAAGGCAAAATTCATCCTACTCGTCGAGTTGGTTCGTGCACTCGGTGAGTAAAATGAACAGAACGCAGAATTTCGACTTTTGCTGCTGGAAATGGACTAGAAACATTACCCTAAACTGTTTTGGTGTTTTAAAACTTGTTTTAGTTGGTGCAATGCTTGTTCTAATCCATTTACAATAGCATATATCAAAATTCCATGATTTTATGTGTTCATATAATTCTTGAAATTTTGATAATCATGTTCATGTTCTTATGAATGTAGAAGATGATAGGAATTATTTGCTGAATTGTTTAGAATTAATTCTTGATCATTTATGTGTTTAAATGGAGTCCATAATTTTTCCTCAAGTTATGGATTTCCAAATGTCACTTTTATTTAACACACACTTAAAACACATAAGTTACATGAAAATGAAGAGTCTTCATTTTTATGAACCTTTAACTCATAAGTTATGAAATGAAAAGTTTTGCATGGTTACAAAACTTGCCCTCAAGTTTTGGAATTTGTAAAGTTTCACACACTTTAATAAACTTTAATTCCGACCCTTAGAGTTTTAATAGATAAAATTCAACCCTTATACTATTTATAACATTAATGGTTAATTATTATATATATGTATAAGAATAAGTCGTTTTACCGTTAGTAGGCCTCATTCACGAAGCCGGTCTATAAGGTGGGTATAAGGTTGTTGCCTATAAAATGGTGACTTAATGGGTGTCCATTCTCACCCACCGCTTGCTTGATCGGTGGAGGGTCGTTAGCCGAACAGGTAGAACAATGACTTTTAATCCTCATTAAAAGTATAATGATTATTATAAAGTAACTAAACTCTTTTAACTTCCAATCTTAGTTACTTTAGGAAAAATGTGAACATGGTGCTAGTCCATGGAATTCACACTTTGTACCTTACCCAGTCGTTGGTGGAGCGTGTGTGGGTAACCGGCACACTAACTTGGACTAGTAAGGATCACGAAGGGTGACTTAATGTTTGTCATAGATCAATGGAGCGTGTGTGGTTAACCGGCACATTGATTAGATGATAATATTAGGGGTACCAAGTGAATTAGCATGGTTATTCACACCTTGTTTTGTGATCCTCGGCATCCCAGACACAAAACTTGAAGGGCACAATCGAGATTGAAACATGCCATTGAAAGGTTCAATGAATCTCAAAAGAATCTAGGAATTTCATATCCAGTTAAACCTAATAATTCATTTTGTTTCATGGTGGAAATTGGTGAATCGTCATTCACCTACCTTTCAAATATATTATTACTTAGATTACGGCATCCCTCTTCTAAGTATAATATATTGTGATTGGGTCCTAGCCTTAATATTACATTTGGGTGTCTTATTAAGGACTCTATATATCTAATCTAAACTTACTTTCTTCTTTCAGATGTCTTCCAACACTAATGCTTCGGGCTCTAACCCAACTGGTTCTTTCTCTCTCATGAATCTTTGTGGGAGAGTCATCTTTGATGGTTCCAACTTCATGGATTGGATTAGGAACATCAGGATGGTTACTTGTTATGAGGACAAAGAATATGTCCTCGATAAGGAGTTAAAAGAGCTTGATGGGTCAACTGCTACTCCTGAGGAGATTGCTGAATTCAGGACACATGAGAGAGATGCTACTAAGGTGGCATGCATCATGATGGCCACGATGACAGCCCAGCTCCAAAAGTCCTATGAGGACTTCTACCCTTTTGAGATGCACCAAGACCTGATGGAAAGGTACCATCAGAGTGCTCGTCATGAGAGGTATGAAATAATCTCCTCTATGATAACAACCGGCATGAAGGACGGTGAATCCGTCACGGGCCACATGCAAAAGATGCAAAGGTATGTGGACCGTTTGCTGAAGCTGAATGTAAACTTCCCTGAGGAGTTGGCAATTGACATCATTTTGCACTCCTTACCTTCTTGTTATGACCATTTTTGTATGACATATCATATGAACAAGGAGGAGGTCACCCTTAGCAAGCTTCAAGGACTCTTGAAGACCGCTGAAACCGGTCTTAAGGGTAAGGCGGTTGTTACCTTTACTACTCCTACTCCAACATCTACCCCTGTTTTGTCTATCGGGCAAGGCAAAGGGAAGAAGAGGAAGCACCCTTCGAAGGGTACCAAGGGAAAGTCTCTTGAAGGCTCCTCATCGAATACCAAGAGTGGTTCTATCACTCCTTCTGCCATTCCCAAGGATGTTGAATGCTTTTATTGCCATGAAAAGGCACACTGGAAGCGAAACTTCCCTAAATACTTGCAGGATCTAAAGGATGGGAAAGTGAAACCCACCCACGCAGGTATTTACACTATATTGTCTAATTACTCATCATATTCTAACTCTTGGGTGCTTGATACAGGATGTGGTATTTACATATGTTCTGATTTGCAGGGCCTAAGAAGAAGTGAGGATGTGGAGCACGGGAAGATAAACTTGATCATGGGGAATAGGAAGGCTTCACATGTTTCCAAGATTGGAGTTTATACCTTGTTGCATAATAATGGGTTGAAATTAGATTTGAATAAATGTGTGTACTCGTCTGAAATGGAGAGGAATATTATTTCTTTTCATGCATTGTACAAACAAGGTTTTACCTTTTTGTTTGATAATGAATGTGGTGGTATTGATGCTTTCTTTAATAATGTGTTTTATTTTAAAGAATTACCTTGTGATGGTGTGTATGAAACTGTGTCGATTGTAGACAACTTAGGAAATAATGTGTTTTATATTGATTCTTCTACTAGCCTAGATAAAGCTGTTGGATAAGGTGTCTAAGTCCATAACTTATTTGGTATATACTTGACCCGACCGGCATGGTCCATTTGGGTTGCATCTCATCCAAACTATTATGGATAATTTTATGAGAGTTATAAACATATGTTTATTAATATATTATAAGTTATAATATATTAATATGAAGTTACGTTATTTAATTAGTTTTAGTCTTAAATTAATTATGAATTAATTTAGAGATTAAAAGGAAGACTAATTATATTATGGGCTATTTGTTTTATATAGTGTGGGCTAATACTCATTTGTTAATGGGCTAGGCTTATGTGGAAGTCCATGGATGATCCATGAAGCTTTTAACCTATGGATCCTTGGAAAGGAAAAGACAGGGGTTATTAGGGTTCCACCCTAACCATGCACACTATATAAGAATGCTTATGGAGCATGAAATGGAGCCTAAAAGGAAGAACTAGTGAACTAGTGTGTGTGTGTGTGTGTGCATGTGTGTGGCCGAATTTGTACAAGTGTGTATACTCTCGCAATGTTTTCCAAGAGTTTGTGGTGTTTTGTGATTCCATTTGAGGCATTCACACTATTGGTGCTTGGCCCTCAAACTCCTTAGAACCAAACTCACCAAAAGGTATGTAATCTCTTCTAACTCTTTTATGTTGAAATGTTCCCCATGCCATGTTAGATAGGTTATAAACCTTGGAAAATTTAATATTTTGCATGTATTTAGACAAACATAGATCCAAGGTTTATTAGGGTTGCATGCACACTTAGGAAGTGTTAGATTGCTCAAAACCCAACAGTGGTATCAGAGCCTAGGCTTGCTTGTTTGATACTTGATGCAAAATAGTGAAAAAAGTCGAAATCGTTGCTGTCTGCATGATGGACTCGCCGAGTCCATGGGGAGGACTCGACGAGTCCAAGGCAAACTTCAACCTACTCGTCGATTAGGTTCATGCACTCGACAAGTAGGATCGAAAGAGTGCAGTTTTTCGACTTTTGCTGCTGGAAATGGACTAGAAACATTACCCTAAACTGTTTTGGTGTTATAAAACTTATTTTAGTTGGTGTAATGGTTGTTCTAATCAATTTTCAATAGCATATATCAAAATTCCATGATCTTATGTGTTCATATAATTCTTGAAATTTTTTATGATCATGTTCATGTTCTTATGAATTTAGAAAATGATAGGAATTATTAGCTGAATTGCTTAGGATTAATTCTTGATCATTTATGTGTTTTAATAGAGTCCATAATTTGTCCTCAAGTTATGGATTTCCAAAGGTCACCTTTATTTAACACACACTTAAAACACATAAGTTACATGAAAATGAAGAGTCTTCATTTTTATGAATCTTTAATTCATAAGTTATGAAATGAAGAGTTTGCAATGTTACAAAACTTGCCCTCATGTTTTGGAATTTGTAAAGTTTCACACACTTTAATAAACTTTAATTCCAACCCTTAGAGTTTTAATAGTTAAAATTCAACCCTTATACTATTTATAACATTAATGGTTAATTATTATATATATGTATAAGAATAAGTCGTTTTACCGTTAGTAGGTCTCATTCACGAAGCCGGTCTATAAGGTGGGTATAAGGTTGTTGCCTATAAAATGGCGACTTAATGGGTGTCCATTCTCACCCACCGCTTGCTTGATCGGTGGAGGGTCGTTAGCCGAACGTGTACAACAATGACTTTAAATCCTCATTAAAAGTATAATGATTATTATAAAGTAACTAAACTCTTTTAATTCCCAATCTTAGTTATTTTAGGAAAAATGTGAACATGGTGCTAGTCCATGGAATTCACACTTTGTACCTTACCAAGTCGTTGGTGGAGCGTGTGTGGTTATCCAGCACACTAACTAGGACTAGTAAGGATCACGAAGGGTGACTTAATGTTTGTCATAGATCAATGGAGCGTGTGTGGTTAACCGCCACATTGGTTAGGTGATAATATTAAGGGTACCAAGTGAATTAGCATGGTTATTCACACCTTGATTTGTGATCCTCGGCATCCCAGTCTCAAAACTTGAAGGGCACAATCGAGATTGAAACATGCCATTGAAAAGTTCAATGAATCTCAAAAGAATCTAGGAATTTCAAATACAATTAAACCTAATAAATCATTTCGTTTTCATGGTGGAAATTGGTGAATCGTCATTGACCTACCTTTCAAATATATTATTACTTAGATTACGGCATCCCTCTTCTAAGTATAATATATTGTGATTGGGTCCTAGCCTTAATATTACGTTTGGGTGTCTTATTAAGGATCCTATATATCTAATCTAAACTTACTCAGTTCTTTCAGATGTCTTCCAACAATAATGCTTCGGGCTCTAACCCAACTGATTCTTTCTCTCTCATGAATCTTTGTGGGAGGGTCATCTTTGATGGTTCCAACTTCATGGATTGGATTAGGAACATCAGGATGGTTACTCGTTACGAGGACAAAGAATATGTCCTTGATAAGGAGTTAAAAGAACTTGATGAGTCTATTGCTACTCCTGAGGAGATCGCTGAATTCAGGACTCATGAGAGAGATGCTACTAAGGTGGCATGTATAATGATGGCCACGATGACAGCCGAGCTCCAAAAGTCGTATGAAGATTTCTACCCTTTTGAGATGCACCAAGACCTGATGGAAAGGTACCATCAGATTTCTCGTCAGGAGCGGTATGAAATAATCTCCTCCATAATAACTACCCGCATGAAGGACGGTGAATCCGTCACGGCCCACATGCAAAAGATGCAAAGGTATGTGGACCGTTTGCTGAAGCTGAATGTTAACATCGCTGAGGAGTTGGCAATTGACATCATTTTGCACTCCTTGCCTTCTATGACCATTTTCATATGACATATTATATTAACAAGGAGGAAGTTACTCTTAGCAAGCTTCAAGGACTCTTGAAGACCGCAGAATCCGGTCTTAAGGGTAAGGCGGTTGTTACCTCTACTACTCCTACTCCAACATCTACCCCTGTTTTAGCTATCGGGCAAGGCAAAAGGAAAAAGAGGAAGCACCCTTCGAAGGGTACCAAGGGAAAGTCTCTTGAAGGCTCCTCATCAAGACTAAGAACAGTTCTGTCACTCCTTCTGCCATTCCCAAGGATGCTGAATGCTTTTATTGCCATGAAAAGGCACACTGGAAACGAAACTGCCCTAAGTACTTGCAGGATCTAAAGGATGGGAAAGTGAAACCCACCTATGCAGGTATTTACACTATATTGTCTAATTACTCAACATATTCTAACTCTTGGGTGCTTGATATAGGATGTGGTATTCACATATGTTCTGATTTGCAAGGCCTAAGAAGAAGTGAGGATGTGGAGCACGGGAAGATAAACTTAATCATGGGGAATAGGAAGGCTTCACCTGTTTCCAAGATTGGAGTTTATACTTTGTTGCTCAATAATGGGTTAAAATTAGATTTGAATAAATGTGTGTACTCGTCTGAAATGGCGAGGAATATTATTTCTTTTCATGCTTTGTACAAACAAGGTTTTGCCTTTTCGTTTGATAATGAATGTGGTGGTATTAATGCTTTCTTTAAAAATGTGTTTTATTTTAAAGCATTACCTTGTGATGGTGTGTATGAAACTGTGTCGATTGTAGACAATTTAGGAAATAATGTGTTGTATATTGATTCTTCAACTAGCCTAGATAAAGCATCATTGTGGCATTGTCGTCTTGGACATGTAAACAAGAAACGCATTGGCCAACTCCAAAAGAGTGGAGTCTTGGAATCATTTGACCTTAAATCGGATGCTAGTTGTGAATCTTGTCTACTTGGAAAGATGACAAAATCACCCTTCACTGGAACTTGTGAGAGGGGTGAGGGTTTGTTGGACCTAATACATACTGATGTATGTGGGCCATTCAAAACCGCCACAAGGGATGCTAATCGGTATTATGTGACTTTTATTGATGATTTTAGTAGATATGGGTATGTCTACTTAATCAAACATAAGTCAGAAACCTTTGAAAGGTTTAAGGAATTCAAACAGGAAGTAGAAAATCAATTGGGCAGGAACATTAAGATGCTTCTATCCGATCGAGGTGGTGAGTATCTTAGTACCGAGTTCCTTGACTATCTTAAGGATTGTGGGATTGTCTCACAATTGACTCCTCCCAGGACACCACAGCTTAATGGTGCAGCTGAGAGGCGTAATCGAACTTTGTTGGACATGGTTCGCTCTATGATGAGTCGAGTTTCGTTTCCAATCTCTTTTTGGGGGTATGCCTTAGAGACTGCCGCCCATATCCTTAATCTAGTCCCTACAAAGAAGGTTACCAAAACACCTCATGAGATGTGGACTGGGAAGGTTCCCAATTTGAACCACATCAAGATTTGGGGTTGCGAAGCTTTCATGAAGCGTGAAACTCATGATAAGCTTGAACCCCGAAGTGAAAGGTATATTTTCATCGGCTACCCACAAAAATCCTTTGGTTACCTCTTCTACAGACCCAGTGAGAATGTGGTCTTTGTAGCTAGAAGAGGGGTCTTTCGTGAGAGAGAATTTATAAGCCAAGGAGACAGTGGGAGGCAAATTGATCTTGAAGAAATTCAGGAATCAATTGGTGAAGGAACCTCAGACACTAGCAATCAACCTGAGGAGGAAACTCCTATTGATCCAGCTGACGAGTCTGTACCTCCAAGGCGTTCTACACGGGTTAGGAACACACCTTCGTTTTATTATGGTTTTCATATTACTACGGAAGGTGATACGTTTATCAGTGATAGTACATTGGTAAATTTGGATGAACCTAGCAGTGTTAAGGAAGCCATGGCAGGCCCGGAGTTTGCTAAATGGAAGGAGGCTATGGACAGCGAGATACAGTCCATGTATGACAATCAAGTTTGGAACTTGGTTGACCATATACCAGGCCGTAAAACAGTCGGGTGCAAATGGATCTTCAAGAAGAAGACAGACATGGAAGGAAAAGTGCATACTTATAAGGCTCGACTGGTTGCGAAGGGTTTTACTCAAACTCAAGGTATTGATTATGATGAAACCTTCTCGCCGGTGGCAAAGATTAAGTCTATTAGGGTTATGCTAGCCATTGCAGCATTTCACAATTATGAAATATGGCAAATGGATATCAAAACCGCTTTCCTTAACGGAAACTTGGCTGAGGATGTGTACATGAATCAGCCAGAGGGTTTTGTAACTGCAGAGTACCCTAATAGAGTATGCAAGCTTGAGAAATCCATTTATGGATTAAAACAAGCATCTCGTAGCTGGAATCTTTGTTTTGATGAGAAGGTAAAAGAGTTTGGCTTCTCGAGAAGCGAAGATGAGTCTTGCGTGTATGTCAGAGCTAGTGGGAGTATAGTTAGCTTCTTGGTACTGTATGTGTATGACATACTACTTATAGGAAATGACATTCCAACCTTGCAGGAGATTAAGTCCTGGCTTGGGAAGTGCTTTGCTATGAAGGACCTAGGGGAGGCTGCCTATATCCTAGGGATAAGGATATTAAGAGAAAGGAGTAAAAGACTGATTGGACTTAGTCAGAGTACCTACTTGGATAAGGTGTTGAAAAGGTTCAACATGGAGAATTCCAAGAAAGGAGATTTACCGATCCAAAGCAATGCCAAACTGAGTAAGACTCAGAGTCCGAGTATAGAGGCAGAGATAGTTGAAATGAGCCAACTACCGTATGCTTCCGCTGTGGGCTCGATCATGTATGCTATGACTTGTACCTGCCCTGATGTGGCCTTTGCTTTGAGCATGGTCAGCAGGTATCAGGGGAACCCTGGCAAGGCTCATTGGACCGCGGTAAACAACATTCTCAAGTACCTATGGAGGACTAAGGATTGGGTCCTTACCCTTGGTGGGAGTGATGACTTGAGAGTATTAGGGTATAGTGATGCGAGTTTTCAGACTGATAGGTATAATTTTCGCTCTCAGTCGGGCTGGATCTTTACCTTAAATGGAGGGGCAATTTCTTTGAAGAGTTCCAAACAGGAGACGGTGGCTGATTCGACTTGTGAATCAGAGTATATAGCAGTGAGTGAAGCAGCGAAGGAGGCGATATGGCTAAAGAACTTCGTCGGAGACCTTGTAGTTGTACCAACTATGAAGGAACCTATGGAGATTTTCTGTGACAACAATAGTGCGGTTGCCTTAGCCAAGGAACCAAGAGATCATGGCAGATCCCGACACATTGACAGAAAATATCACTTCATAAGACACAAGATTGAAGAAGGACTCCTTGTGGCAAGGGTTAAGAATTAGTTTTCAGATAAGAATCCTGCAGATCCCCTTACAAAGGGACTGACAAGGGTTAAGCATTTTCAGCATGCGAGACGCATCGGGCTGAGGGACGATATTAGTTTTACAGATTAGATAGTTTTCCTGAAACTTGTAAAATGTAATCGACGTTTGATGATGAATAAAATTTGTGATTTATTTATGAGTAAAGTGTTACTATCATTGTCAATTATTTACTATAGTTTCAGTTTTGCATGTTTTGACTTCCAGAATAATTAATTTATTCAAACCTCCACAATCGATCATACGTCAGAAGTAGGTATGAATCAAGATTATCATGAATTGGGTTTGTAGATGGCTAAAAGGTGTTTAGACATGGCAATGGTTGCTGCAACATTCATGGGTACTCATAAGTAATGAGTATTGGTATAAACCCATGCTCACTTGTATCACTTCATGGAATTTATCTCGAGTGATCGTGAGACGATAACATCATATAAATCTTTAAACCTAGAGATATGAGTTGTTTCCTATGAGTTGGTTGTGCATTGATTGCACATAAACGCATCAGTAACTTGATGTTATAAAACGTGCCTTTGTGTACAATTCAATAAGTAGTAGAACAAGCATATCAGTCGAAGTTTTTCTGTTCCTTCTAGAAATAGAAGCAATATCTGGGCCCCTCGATGATTTTGTGTTGACCCATGTACCGGGCCCGGTCAGAACTAAACTGATGTGTTCAGTGAAGTTCTTCGTCAAACAAATCGGAAAATCAAGAAACAATTGCTAGACAATAAGCAAGACATGGTTCCATGTGTTTGTCCGGCTGATATCATGAGAACAGAGGATTATGTGATCACTTGTCTTAAAATGGCGCTTCATAGTTTGACGGAGTTTTCGAGAGCTACGATTGCTGGTTGGTTCCTGAAGTTATAGGCAAATACAGTTATTAGACTTATCCAAGTGGGAGTCTGTTGGATAAGGTGTCTAAGTCCATAACTTATTTGGTATATACTTGACCCGACCGGCATGGTCCATTTGAGTTGCATCTCATCCAAACTATTATGGATAATTTTATGAGAGTTATACACATATGTTTATTAATATATTATAAGTTATAATATATTAATATGAAGTTACGTTATTTAATTAGTTTTAGTCTTAAATTAATTATGAATTAATTTAGAGATTAAAAGGAAAACTAATTAGATTATGGGCTATTTGTTTTATATAGTGTGGGCTAATACTCATTTGTTAATGGGCTAGGCTTATGTGGAAGTCCATGGATGATCCATGGAGCTTTTAACCCATGGATCCTTGGAAAGGAAAAGACATGGGTTATTAGGGTTTCACCCTAACCATGCACACTATATAAGCATGCTTATGGAGCATGAAATGGAGCCTAAAAGGAAGAACTAGTGAACTAGTGTGTGTGTGTGCATGTGTGTGGCCAAATTTATACAAGTGTGTATACTCTCACAAAGTTTTCCAAGAGTTTGTGGTGTTTTGTGATTCCGTTTGAGGCATTCACACTATTGGTGCTTGGGCCTCAAACTCCTTAGAACCAAACTCACCAAAAGGTATGTAATCTCTTCTAACTCTTTTATGTTGAAATGTTCCCCATGCCATGTTAGATAGGTTATAAACGTTGGAAAATTTAATATTTTGCATGTATTTAGACAAACATAGATCCAAGGTTTATTAGGGTTGCATGCACACTTAGGAAGTGTTAGATTGCTCAAAACCCAACAAAAGCATCATTGTGGCATTGTTGTCTTGGACATGTAAACAAGAAACGCATAGGCCAACTCCAAAAGTGTGGAGTCTTGGAATCATTCGACCTTAAATCGGATGATAGTTGTGAATATTGTCTACTTGGAAAGATGACAAAATCACCCTTCACAGGAACTTGTGAGAGGGGTGAGGGTTTGTTGGACCTAATACATACTGATGTATGTGGGCCATTCAAAACCGCCACAAGGGATGCTAATCGGTATTATGTGACTTTTATTGATGATTTTAGTAGATATGGGTATATCTACTTAATCTAACATAAGTCAGAAACCTTTGAAAGGTTTAAGGAATTCAAACAGGAAGTAGAAAATCAATTGGGCAGGAACATTAAGATGCTTCGATCCGATCGAGGTGGTGAGTATCTTAGTACCGAGTTCCTTGACTATCTTAAGGAGTGTGGGATTGTCTCACAATTGACTCCTCCCAGGACACCACAGCTTAATGGTGCAGCATTTTCAGACCTTGGAGTTGTACCAGCTATTAAGGAGCCTATGGAGATTTTCTGTGACAACAATAGTGCGGTAGCCTTAGCCAAGGAACCGAGGGATCATGGCAGATCCTGACACATTGACAAAAAATATCACTTCATAAGACACAAGATTGAAGAAGGACTCCTCGTGACAAAGAGGATATCGTCGGGTGAGAATCCTGGACTGACGAGGGTTAAGCATTTTCAGCATGCGAGGCGCATTGGGCTGAGGGACGATATTAGTTTTACAGATTAGATAGTTTTCCTGAAGCTTGTAAAATGCAATCGACATTTGATGATGAATAAAATTTGTGATTTATTTATGAGTAAAGTGTTACTGTCATTGTCAATTATTTACTATTGTTTCAGTTTTGCATGTTTTGACTTCCAGAATAATTAATTTATTCAAACCTCCACAATTGATCATACGTCGGAAGTAGGTATGAATCAAGATTGTCATGAATTGGGTTTGTAGATGGCTAAAGGTGTTTAGACATGGCAATGGTTGTTGCAACATTCATGAGTACTCATAAGTTATGAGTATTGGATTAAACCCACGCTCACTTGTATCACTTCATGGAATTTATCTCGAGTGATCGTGATACGATAATATCATATAAGTCTTAAAACCTAGAGATATGAGTTGTTACCTATGAGTTGGTTGTGCATTGATTACACGTAAACGCATCAGTAACTTGATGTTATAAAACGTGCCTTTGTGTACAATTCAACAAGTAGTAGAACAAGCATATGAGTCGAAGTTTATCTGTTCCTTCTAGAAATAGAAGCGATATCTGGGCCCCTCGATGATTTTGTGTTGACCCATGTACCGGTCCCGGTCAGAACTAAATTGATGTGTTCAGTTAAGTTCTTTTTCAAACAAATCGGAAATCGAGAAACAACTGCCAGAAAATAAGCAAGACATAGTTCCATGTGTTTGTCTGGCTGACATCATGAGAACAGAGGATTATGTGATCACTTGTCTTAAAATGGCGCTTCATAGTTCAGCGGAGTTTTCGAGAGCTACGATTGCTGGTTGGTTCCTGAAGTTATATAGGCAAATACAGTTATTAGAATTATCCAAGTGGGAGTCTGTTGGATAAGGTGTCTAAGTCCATAACTTATTTGGTATATACTTGACCCGACCCGGCACGGTCCATTTGGGTTGCATTTCATCCGAACTATTTATGGATAATTTTATGAGAGTTATACACATATGTTTATTAATATATTATAAGTTATAATATATTAATATGAAGTTATGTTATTTAATTAGTTTTAGTCTTAAATTAATTATGAATTAATTTAGAGATTAAAAGGAAGACTAATTAGATTATGGGCTATTGGTTTTATGTAGTGTGGGCTAATACTCATTTGTTAATGGGCTAGGCTTATATGGAAGTCCATGGATGATCCATGGAGCTTTCAACCCATGGATCCTTGGAAAGGAAAAGACATTGGTTATTAGGGTTTCACCCTAACCATGCACACTATATAAGCATGCTTATGGAGCATGAAATGAAGACTAGTGAACTAGTGTGTGTGTGTGTGTGTGCTTGTGTGTGGCCGAAAATACAAGAGTGTGTATACTCTCTCAAAGTTTTCCAAGTGTTTGTGGTGATTTGTGATTCCATTTGAGGCATTCACATTATTGGTACTTGGCCCTCAGACTCCAAAGAATCAATCTCATCAAAAGGTATGTAATCTCTTCTAACTCTTTTATGTTTAAAAGTACCCCATGGCATGTTAGATAGGTTATGAACCTTGGAAAAATTATTATTTTGCATGTATTTAGACAAACATAGATCCAAGGTTTATTAGGGTTGCATGCACACTTAGGAAGTGTTAGATTGCTCAAAACCCAACAATATCTTCATGCCCATTTGGACTCATATTTCAAGCATTTAAACGTATTCTTCGTTATGTTTGGGGTACAATCCAGTTTGGCTTATCTTTTACATGCTAGCATTTTACGAATGGAGTTACCAAAAGGGTTTGATAGTGATATTGGTCATGTTAAAAGTATTAACATTAAAAATATAAAACAAAATCATGTTTTATTAATCAAATGTGAATCTTATATTTATCTATGAAAGTTGCACATTCTTTTTATAACTTGTTTATGGAACTCGTGTGGTTAACCGACACGTTAACTTAAAAGTATAAGTAGAGAATGGTGGATTTGGTTGTTTGTATTTTGGATCTAATTTTTCCTCAACACACCACAGAGATTAACTCTATTATATTGTCTACTAGGTTAAAACCCGTGGAAACCACGGGTCAAAAAGAAAAATAATATTATAAATCCAAATAGCTATGAAACATCAAATATTTATTAAATTTTATTAAATTAAAAAGATATAAATTTTGTTTTGAATATTATATTGATTATATAAAAAAAGAAATAACATAAAGACTATAAATTACAAACATTCATTTACATACAAAATAAAATCATATTTTATTTGTTTATGTATTTAAATTTAAATCGATCAACATGAATGCCCACATTTAACAAAATATAAGTATAATTTGAAAGTAGCTCATATACATTCCAAAGTATCATTACTCTTTTAACAATCAAATTGCCAACCACTTTTGACCAAAATCAAACTAATATTAATTAATGATTTGACCATTTTACTGTAGAGATCATCCATTCAAAGATCAAATTATGTTAGATATAATAACTAAGTTAACTAATTTATTTGTAAACCATCCATAATATATGATATTGATCGTTAATGAATATAATAATTCCAGTAAAAGAAATTCGTATTTTGAAAAAATGCATGTAGTATTAGCTAAACTATGTAAAATTTTCATAAATATAACGGACTACTAAGAAATAAACTATATGGTAGAATGCTACGATTGGATATATTATCCAAAGTACGATGTTATATATTGAAGAAAAAAAAATATTAAAGTATAATGTTAGATAAAGACATGGATTAAATCATATGAATAACTTCTAAAATTTCATTTGTTTTTAAATAATATATTATCTTCAATCACCAAATTTGTTACCTAAAATAGTGTAGGATTATCCCAAAAGATAACTTAAGGAGTAACTTTACATATGAACATGTTAACCATGATCCCTTTCTATATTTTATGCTTGTTCAATCTTAACACGAAATCCAAGATTTATTTCTTAAAAAAATAAAATTATTTGTTAGTTTACGTACTTTAAAGATGAAATTGATGATCAAATAAATAAGATTCAAAGCATATTCCACAAGCCACCTTCAAATGATAAATAAATAGGAGGCAAATATTATGTTTTACACTTCAAGTACATAAGTAATCATCATTCTTTCCATAATTCCACATATATACATAAATTAGCAAATACACCAACTCTTTTGTACCAAAATGAGTTTTACACCATATTTAATCGCAATAATGGACTAAAATGCCCTTATGTTCCATAACCTATAAAGTTTTTTGTAGGGCTGCAAATTTTTCCTTATGTTTATCTGGTGAGAATATGAAGAGCTCAAAAGGAATATCCCACGCTTGGAATCTAAGCAATCCCATTTGGAAGAATCATAAAAAAATAAGATGCATTATTTAATTGTCATAAACATTAAAAAATATATATATACATATTAAAATGACTATTAAGTACTAACCTTTTCTTCTTTCTTATTCTTGTTGCATCTGCAACTGTTTTCAACCAAACCAATAGGAATAGGAAAATTGCATAGACACACAATCACACACACATATAGATCAATAAGCAAATTTTGATACATAACTCAGCTGAAAATATAAAGATATCAGATATAGAAGGAAATTGTTACCCTTGACTAAATACACATTAAGATGATGAATCTCCATAAGATCTTTAAAAAAGGGTACTTCAGGAACATCATAAACTTCATAATGTACAAATTTGAAATCAAATTCTATTTGTTGGCCAATTAAGAAAAACAGAGAAATGAATTTTTGATGGAATGAGGAGTACTCTAGGCATCCTACATTAGTTATGCTATATTTAGTTTAGCAATCAAACAAACTATTTTCAATTTTGAAATTGGTATTTACATATTAATTTTCAATTAAAAATCCTATAACTGCTTCAAAAGTTCCAATAAATATTATATATACAAAACGAAAACAATATCAAAACCCTAAAATAATGAATATTAACTAAAATTGAAGTAATTCTAAGTTTGACATTGAATGTTAGAGGAGGAAGTATCATGTATCAAAAGTTTTAGTTTATAAACAATCATACATAATATTTCCTTGTATACGTTCTACATTCCCATGACACAAGGAAAAAATATGCTAAACTCTGCAAAAACCAGTGGCAATTTCAGCAAAAAAAAAAAACGAGTACAATTTTAGCAATAAGAAGTTTTACAAGGTTGTTCTATTTCGGAAGGCCATTCAAAGCAATCTCATAATCCAAGTATTCAGATAGATTGAAGATGAAATTTGAAATTGTACTCAATAAACCTAATCAAGATGGAATCGAAGATAAAGCTTGAAAAATCGAACATGCAAAGTCAAAAATCGAAGTTGAAATCAGAAATCGAACCCTATAGCCAGAGGTAGAACGTCGCCGTCGGTGTGTCTGGCCGGATCATGATGTGGGAGTAACAGCTTAACCTAGATGAGTAAAGTTACGCAAAGAAGATTGATGTTTACCCGAATGGAAATTGTGGCGCCGGAGGGCATTTGGGCTTCCTCTTCACCATTGATGAGGGAGTAATCACAATTCAACATAACCCTAGTATACATGAAGAAACATCAGAGAAGTATCAAAGGTAAAATTGAGTATCAGAGGTAAAATCGAGTTTATCAACGCAAGGATAAGGGCTAAGGAGAAGGGCAGTGTTCGTATTTGACTTTACAGAGTCGAGCGGGAAAAAACGATTGGGTGGGGCTTAGAAATTGCCACGTGGCAAGAATAGCTCTTATTTATTAGGATAAGTAGAGTAGAAGTAGATTTAATTTCATTCCACCGTGGTTTACACAAAAAGGGTAATTCGTGTTTCACGCTATGTATTTGGTTTTTTTTGTATTATGGATCAAATGTTTCCTCCCAACGTACACACACAGATTGTATTTATTATATTATCTATTTAGTTTCATTCTATTGCGGTTTACACAAGTAGGGTAATCAATATTCGGCACTAAGTATTTGATTTGTTTCTATTTTGATCATATGTTTCCTCCCAACATAACACACAAGCAATTTATGCATCAATAGTTCAACAAATGTTCGTGAGTTCTGACTTTTGATTCAATGAGTGACAAGCAAATATTCTTGCAGAAAACAGCACATCACATAATTTTATAAACTAGATGAAAACTTGCTAGGAGTGGAAACCATCTTGATGGTATTTTTTTATATCATATGAGATAAGACATTAATCATGGTTGGACACCCTTCCAAGATAATTCACACGTTTAAGTTGCTACCATTTAGCACAAGAGAAATATGTAATCTCCTTTGGCCTCTAAAACAAAAACTATAAATAATGTTTCTTTAATGATAGAACTACAACTAATCATATTAATATTGTTCGTCTAGCTCAAGCAATCAACTCATCTTCCATGCAATCCCGTAGCTTTAGCCTTACCACATCCATTTTATTCTCAACTATGTCACAACATTCTGCTTTTCCATCCTAGAACAAATGAAAAAATAATGTAAACATTGATCACCAGTTAGTACATGAAACATTTAACAACCGACACCCAACTACTACCAAAGCCATGCATAATCATACTTCATATACGAAGAGAATGAGAATGAGAAGTTTCATGTCGAATATTTAATATGTAATTGATGATTTATTAAAGGTAAAATGACTTAAAAGCCCAACGAAGTTTCCAAACCATTCAAAAAACCTCAATCATGTTTTGTTTGTTCAAAAAAATCCAACGAATTTAACCTTTTGTCTAAAAAGTCCAACAAAGTTTCAAACCGTTCAGAAAATTCCAATTTTGTTTTGTTTAAGTTCGTTGGGTTTTTTTTTTTTGAACAGTCAAAACATGATTGGAGTTTTTTAAACGTTTTGGAAACTTCGTTGGTCTAACAAGTCATTTTTCCGATATGGTAATAAGCCACGTCATCTGTTTGTCTTATTTGACTTTCGAGAAAGTATAACTTAGTTGGGTTTTTTAGATAAAATGTTAAGTTTGTTGGTTTTTTTGAACAGACAAAACATGATTAGAGTTTTTTAAATGGTTTGGAAACTTTGTTGGGCTTTTAAGTCATTTTCCCTTTATTAAATTGTCATGATTGAATTTGGTATTTAAACTCACCTGCTTAGGTTTTGTCATCGGTGAAACAACTTCAATTCTGTTGATCAAATCTGCGGAATGGTTGCCGGCTATTTCACAAGCCGGCAAACCACGTGAAGCAACTCGGACATAATTTGTTATCACTTCGGTTTCATTGATTATTTTTATGGATTCAAATAAAAACACATGAGGAGTTGCACATGGATCATTTGAGAGTGGTCTTGTGTCGAATATGAACAATGGTGGAGTAGATTCCAAGATCCATGGCTTAAATGTTTGAAGTGGGGCCTTTAGGACGCTACGAGGTATGATATTCTCATAAATGTGAACTGAGTATCCCCATGAACATGAAAATGTCCAATTTAATTGTCTATCGTAACATACAGTTTGTTGCACCAAACGAGGTTGGTCGATGTTTGCAGCTTTCATGAGGTGTTTTGCTGATTCAGAACGATCCATTGAAGGAAAGATTGGGTCAAGTTGGTCAAAATGATGGAGGGAAAGCAAGGGAACTTTTGGGTGTGAAGATAAAAATCCAGATACATCCCCATGTAGATCCATCTGTAAAATATTCAAATTGACACCCGATATAAGGAAAACACAACTATTTAGACGAAATATAATGTGAAAGATAAACGAATACACTTTCAACGTTAGTAATTAATATTTTCTAATAATGGTCATTTACGGAATGCTTAATGAATAACTATGTTAAAAGAACTTGGATTCTTTGAAAATGACATTGGTTGAAGCCTCCATGATATCGATTCTTATTGTACATCATACGTTTTTTATTTATTAATTTTTTTTATCTAGTTCAACAAATTGAGAGGATGAAGAGAAATAATAATAATAATAATAATAATAATAATAATAATAATAAATAAAATAAAACAACTTGAGAAAGTAAAATTAGAAAACTCTTTTCACCACAATCAATCACATATATAATTATCTTGAAATAACTGCTAACAGAAAATATCGGTAGAATTTTTTCATAATGTTATAAATATTGGTTTATTGTTTATACATGTTTCGTTATTTTCCAAATTGTTACATATTATTAGGGAGAATTTTATATATGTCCCTCTTAAACCTCAAAATATCATATTTACCCTTTATAAACCTTCAAAATATCATATTTGCCCAAATCATTTTTTATAATGTTTTTAATATTTTATAATCATTTTTTATAACTTAAAATTACTATAATAATTAAAAATTTTAACGATATTATCATTAGTTCTATGATAATGAAATGTGAACTTCTAAATTGTTGTAATGTCGTTCTCTTGACAAACAAAAATATTCATCTTCAACTCTCTCTATGGAATGTATATTTTGATTGTTTAGTTTTTTTTGTTGATTATGTTGTAGATGAAGGATATTTTAGATATTACCATTGATATTTTGATGTTTAAAAAGTGCATATACGATATTTTTGATATTTAAGAAGGGCATATATGATATTATGATGTTTAAAAAGGACATATATGATATTTTGAAATTTTATGAATGGTAAATATGATATTTAGAAATTTTATGAAGGGTAAATATGATATTTAGAAATTAAATTGGATAAATATAATATTTTGATGTTTAAGAAGGACATATATGAAATTCTCCCAATTTATTATAGGCATTAATTTAATCTCTAAACTAAATAATGAGGGCAATCCCCCCAATTAAATAGCACCAATATATATTGATATAATTCGGTTTATAATTTTGGCTCTTGTCTGGGACATATAGTTCTAAAAATTTCACAATACGTGAGAAAATTAAAACTTGAATACTTACATCATTTAAAAAAATTATGTGATAAGTGAAAAAATTATGAAACTTAGTTAAAAGTTATTGAAATTTTCCAAACTTTGAACTAACGTCAACTACGTTGATTTATAAAAGATGAAATTTTTTACTAAAGCTTTACCGAAGGCTAGGTAGAAAATCATTAAACTTATATATACCCCGCTTTTCAATTTAAAACGGTTTCAGATGATTGATATATACCTGATGAAGTCCTTGATGAGCAGTTAGCGTAACTCCAAAATCATTAACACAATTCATCAACGTTTGATCAGCACATTTCAATTGCGGATACCTTCGAACACAATCTTCTATGTTTTTCTGCACCATTTTAGCCAACGGGTAACTCATTATGAGTCCCGCTCCTCCAAATCCCATGTCATATGATAGAATTTCATTCGGCGCTATGCTCTCCGAATGACCACCAATGTATATGTACTTTGTATGATCATATTTCGACAAAACATCAACCAAATTATCAACAAAAAAGATTGAGTCATCATCTCCCATGATATACCACCTTACATCCTCTCTTTCATCCCTAAAAATCTCGATCACCGCATGTATCAGCCTCACCATGACTGGCTCACCATTGTGTCGACTTTCTTCGAATAACGTTGTGATATTATCTGAAATACGAAAAGGAGGGGAGGCTTCTGACCATGGAACAAGATCGTCTGTTGGAGCTGTGTCAAGATAGAGGTAGCCACGGGTGATGTTTGGGCGCCACCATGACTCGATGTAGGATTTTCGATGGTGCCATGCGTTTGTAGACCCCACAAGGCCAAAAACAAGGTGGGAAATGTTGGTTGTATCGGGTGGCAAGAAGAAATCATGAGTTTTGACACGAACGTAGTTTGTATGAAGGCAATTGGGTTGGGTTGAGAATGAGAAAATGATGAAGACGATGAGGATGGATGCTAAAGCGGCAAGTGTTGTATAAATTGTGGTTAATGAAGGATTGGGAATAGAAGAAGCCATTGCTAATGCGCAAAATGAGATGGTTGAAAACATGAAACCCGATATTGAAGGTTTTGCGGTATTGAATTACGGCAATGTATTTCTTAAAATAGTTTTACTAGACCATGTTAAATGCCATTTAATTTAATTGAACAGGTTTAAATTTTTTCTTAAGAGTGTATTTAATTTGTTGCCATATTTGAACTCGATACTTAATTAAGTTTGGACTACTTTTAACTTGTGGTTATTCCTGACCACATCGTTTTTCAAATTGTATACGAAAACGACTTTGAGTTTATTACACCATCAAAACTACTTGTGAATTTCCACATATTTTACAGTAATCCGGATGAGTTTGGTCATGTGTTTCTCAGCAGTTCAAATTTATTTTTGCTAGTAAATTTAGTAAGTTTTGATTAAAGATGGAAAAGATTCATACGTTTGTCTCTTTTCTAAATCTATTTAAACAATTTTAGAAACTTTGGATTTTTGGCTTTATGATTCATTTAGTAATCTTTCAAGATTCAATTTTAAGTTCAATTTTAAAAGGAGTTTGATTTCTATAAAAGAAACCTCAATGAATAACAAGTCATTTTCATTTTGTTTTTAACAAAATTAATGTTTTAAAAGGGTAATTCACACACCTAATGACCTACTTTTAAAACTATACATTCCAAAGAGGACTTAACCCTTAACTC
The DNA here is from genome assembly GCF_052625555.1 of Lactuca saligna. NCBI lineage: Eukaryota > Viridiplantae > Streptophyta > Magnoliopsida > Asterales > Asteraceae > Lactuca > Lactuca saligna. The sequence goes on from NC_136422.1 coordinate 117,645,090, forward strand.
ATTAATTCAGGAACGTCATACCAGTCGTCTTGATACCAATAAACATAGACGCTTTATTATTTTAGTAGACGTTGAATATAAATATTAAAATATGGAGATTTAAAAAAAAAAAAAAAATAGGTTTATTTTGAAAAGTGTTTGTAAAAATAGATTTGTTTGAAAAAGAGTTATAAAAATAGGTTAATTTTGATTGATTGCTCACTCTTTACCGATTGATTCGTCCTTTTTTTTTCGAAATGTTACGTATTTAACCCTTAAATATTACACATTTAGCCCTTTAGCTTTTATCTTTAGTTTTATTAAGGGAAAATGACTCTTGAAGGTAATTAATTTTTGCGTTTGTACTCATTTGGTCCCTTTTTTTTTGTATTCAATATACCATCGAACTTGTTGTTGGTGTTTACCATAGCCCTTTTGACCGGCTTTTGACCTGTGATAGCCGGTCAAAGGGTTATAGTGAACACAAACAACAAGTTCGATGGTATATTGAGTACAAAAAAAAGGAAAGGGACCAAATGAGAACAAACACAAGAGTTGGTTACCCTCCTGATTCATTTTCCCTTTACTCATTTACAACAAATCTCACATCATCTCCTACATATTAATGACTTTATGATATTCATTCTTGCTTCTCTTCAAAACATAACTCACGAAATGACATTATTCATGCATGTACAACTTTGTAATGCACTTGAATATTTATTAGGGGAATCTTGACTAAGTAGGCGCATTTCATGACTACATTTACATTTGCAAACAAATGATTTATCGTATCATGGATTCTAGACAAGTCTACAAACGAGTGGAATCACAAGTGCTGTGATTTTTGAGTTTACTTAGCTTTAAGATCGAACTCATGGGATAAGATATAACATCAATATGTACAATATCATGTTGCTTTTGTAGACATATCACCATAATATTATACATATTGATGTTGTATCTTATGTTGGGTTTTGAGCAATCTAACACTTCCTAAGTGTGCATGCAACCCTAATAAACCTTGGATCTATGTTTGTCTAAATACATGAAAAATAATAATTTTCCAAGGTTCATAACCTATCTAACATGGCATGGGGTACTTTTAAACATAAAAGAATTAGATGAGATTACATACCTTTTTGATGAGTTTGATTCTTAAGGAGTTTGAGGGCCAAGCACTAATAGTGTGAATGCCTCAAATGGAATCACAAATCACCACAAACACTTGGAAAACTTTGAGAGAGTGTATACACACTATAATTTCAGCCATACACAAACACACACACTAGTGGCTATTTCATGCAACATAAGCATGCTTATATAGTGTGCATGGTTAGGGTGAAACCCTAATAACCCATGACCTTTCCTTTTCCAAGGATCCATGGGTTAAAAGCTCCATGGATCATCCATGGACTTCCATACAAGCCTAGCCCATTAACAAATGAGTGTTAGCCCACACCATATAAAACCAATAGCCCACAATCTAATTAGTCTTCCTTTTAATCTCTAAATTAATTCATAATTAATTTAAGACTAAGACTAATTAAATAACATGACTTCATATTAATATATTATAACTTATAATATATTAATAATCATATGTGTATAACTCTTATAAAATTATCCATAAATAGTTCGGGTGAAGTGCAACCCAAATGGACCATGCCGGGTCGGATCAAGTATATACCAAATAAGTTATGGACTTAGACACCTTATCCAACATCTTATCCCATGAGTTCGATCTTAAAGCTAAGTAAACTCAAAATCATAGCACTTGTGGTTCCACTCGTTTGTAGACTTGTCTAGAATCCATGATACGATAAATCATTTGATTGAAAATGTAAATGTAGTCATGAAATGCGCCTGCTTAGTCAAGATTCCCCTAATAAATATTCAAGTGCATTACAAAGTTGTACATGTATGAATAATGTCCTTTCGTAGGTTATGTTTTGAAGAGAAGCAAGAATGAATCTCATAAAGTCATTAATATCAGTAGGAGATGATGTGAGATTTGTTGTAAATGAGTAAAGGGAAAATGAATCAGGAGGGTAACCAACTCTTGCGTTTGTTCTCATTTGGTCCCTTTCCTTTTTTTTGTACTCAATATACCATCGAACTTGTTGTTTGTGTTCACCATAACCCTTTGACCGGCTATCACAGGTCAAAAGCCGGTCAAAAGGGCTATGGTAAACACCAACAACAAGTTCAATGGTATATTGAATACAAAAAAAAAAGAAAAGGGACCAAATGAGTACAAACGCAAAAGTTAATTACCCTCAAGAGTCATTTTCCCTTTTATTAATATCTTTCACTATTAAATTATTTAATTTTTAGACGCTTACCATATATTATACATAAATTAATTTAGTCCATAATATATGAATATAGCTTAAATATTATTTTTAACAATTTACACCATTAAGTAGATCTTACAAATATTTTCAGATAGATATCGATATTGAATATATTACAAATATTTTCAGATAGATCTTACAAATATTTTCAGATAGATATCGATATTAAATATATTACAACGTTACGAATTACAAGACTAACTAAAAACCAAATTATAATACAACTTAAACATAAATTACAATAATAATTAAACATCAAATAACAAGATTAATTAAAAATGTTATAAAGTTCACATCGCATTAAATCTTTGTTGAGAATTTGGACAACTTTTTTTTTATTATGATCAGGTTGGTGGCACAATACATTTGCGAGATTCGTCGGGATGACGAATATCCATCTCGTTATGAAATCGATTTAAACGCTTCCTACATCGATGAACAGAAACCCTTAAATCATCTGCTTTAATCTTCCGACCCGACTCCGACCAACAATCAACATGAGGAAGTGGGTCAAAAGAAGATGTATATTGTTGTCTATACATCATAGTAGTGTACACAGCATTTACAATAGAAAGAGGGTTATCCCCTCTATAACTGCAAACTGCAATGGCATGCAAGCACAAAAATCTTTCCATTTTCCACTTACCACATATACATGTTTGTTGATAATAACGGACAGTCTGAGCTATTCCCCCTTTGTCATTTATCTTTAACTTTGTGACAATTCTGTAGACACCTTCATTCTACTCAAACTCGGTTAATATATGGCTTTGTGCATGGGTTTCTCGTTTTTGAAATAGATGCCACATACATGATAGTAGAGGTGTATTACAATTCATTGCAACATCATTGTACTTTCTAAAAAGATATATAGTTCTATTGAATTAAGGTCAATACACGCCCTAATCGGTAATTGTCTTGCTCCTCGAGGTGCATTGTTCACACTCTCAGAGATATTTGTTGTCAACATACCTAAAGGTGGCAAATCGTGTTATCATTTCGTGTTTTTGTCTGACACGACATGAAACAGCAAGGTTTTATGTAACACGAATACGACACGACATGATGTCGTGTTTTTTTAACTAACACAAAAGCGAACGAATTAAAAAACAACAAACACGACACGACACGAAAAATATAACATATACTAAAAACTAGTTTATTTAATGAATACGTTATCAAATATAACATGACAAACACGAAAAACACAATAAAGAACTGTTAAATCGTGTCCATTTCATGTCGAATTTTGAACACAGACATGACACGACACAACATCGTGTTTTTTATAGTTAACACGAACACGACACGAACACGAATTCAAATTTCAATTCGTCCCAATTTTGTTGTGTGTCGTGTATTTTTGTCATGTCGTGTCATAAATTTTCACCCGTTCCATACCCCATCGACGATTTTTGTAACACCCAAAGTTTCGAAGACCAAGAAAGGAAAGAAAACCCTAAGTTTAGGGGTCGACTCGGCGAGTCTAAGGGGGACTCGGCGAGTCCGAGCGGGATCCGGGTCGGGGAGTAAGTGACCGACTCGGCGAGTCGACCAGGGTGACTCGGCGAGTCTGGTCTGTGCGGGGAAAACCCTAAATTCGGGACTTGGGGCCTATATATAAATGTCTTAATCTTCTTCTCAGGGTTCCTTACTGCCTCTTTAGCCCTGAATATCAAACCCTAGCCGTCATATCTCCTAGTTGAGCCTTGGAAGGTGCTTTAAAGCTTGGAAAAGGAAGAAGGAACTTGGAGGAGCAAGAAGGAGCTATAGATCTGGGATTGTGAGTTCATTTTGAGCACTTGGAGGTAATAAACTAGTTCCTGGACCCTTTTTGCACCTAGATCTATGTGTGGTTGTTGGGGCTCTTTTGCCATAATGTTATTATTTTGGGTTAGAAGCCGGATCTGGAGTTGCTACTTCAGATTCAAGTGTTTTAGGGCCTGGAGAAGCATAAAGTATCAATCATTGTGTTGATTTTGAAGTCCCTTGGCCTTACACCCTAGTTAATGGCGTATCTTGCCTAGATCTCCTTCTCTACACGTAAAGTTTGCAACTTTACGTAAGGAATAGACCTTAAAAGAGTGGATCTACAGTTTGGAGTCCATGCATGACTCAAGGTCCTCTGCATGTATGTAGAACCGAATGGACTCGGCGAGTCCTTCGAGTGGACTCGGCGAGTAGCTTGAAGGTGAGGAGGAACTCGACGAGTAGGATGACCAACTCGTCGAGTCGGATGAAGTTAGGCATAGACTTGGCAAGTTGGATGAGCAACTCGGCGAGTTGGTTGAAGATTGTCTAGGACTCGGCGAGTCTGTTCTTGGACTCGGCGAGTCAGATCGCGAAAACCCTGAACCCTTCGAGTCGAGACCCGAATCAGTGAGTCGGGTGGTGACTTAGCGAGTTGGACAGGACAGGACTTGGAACTGGTTGGACTCGGCGAGTCATGGACTGACTCGGCGAGTCGGGTCGCGAATAAGAAAGACCCTGAGTCTATGAACTCGGCGAGTCTTTAGGAAGACTCGGCGAGTAGGGTTGACCTGGAAGGTTGACTTTGACCAGAGTTGACTTAGTTGACTGTCAGACTAAGTGTTATATGTATATTGATAGCTCGGAGAGCTGGAGGAGCAGCGGATCAGGGGATTGTCGAGTAGCAGCCAGAGATTTATCAGTAGGGTTCAGCAGTCTCAGGTGAGTTACCTTCCAGTAGTGGTGGGCCTAAGGCCACAATGCCGGCCCACCAGTAAGGGACGTATGATAGATGATTGTCTTTGTGATATCATCTAGGTTTGCTATTACCTGTTATGTTATATGCTCTCATGATACGTTATATGCAATAGTAGTAGAGTTCGGTTGTTAGGACCGCAGGGTAGTCAGACACCCCAGAAACATCTGACTGTATGTGATGGTATACTTGTATGTTGGCCTGTTATGTTATGTGATAGAGGTAGCGGGAGGGGACCAGTCCCCGAGGATCGGTTGTTAGGACCGATGGGTAGTCAGCACCCCAGAATGGCTTGACATGGGTAATCAGCACCCCAGAATGGCTTGACACGGGTAGGATGGCACCCCAGAATGGCCGTATGGGTAGGTTGGCACCCCAGAATGGCCGTACCGGGTAGTCAGGCACCCCAGAATAGCCTGGCAGTATTTATGTTAGGTGTTTGCATGGTATGTGGTACGTTGGGGGAACTCACTAAGCTTTGTGCTTACGTTTACAGTTTTGTTTTCAGGTACCTCTGCACCGAAGGGGAAGGAGCCGGCGCGGTAGCGGCACGTCATGCACACACTCTGTCTTCCGCATTTACGAGAGTCACTGGGATTGTACTATGATATTTTGATGGGATGTATGGTTTGACCTTTTAAAAGATGGTTGCGATGTGTTATGGTGTGATCAACAATGTTTTTATTTATTAATGTTTTCTAAAGTAATATTTTAAAATGAAATTTTCAGACGTAAAAAAAATTGGGTCGTTACAAGTTGGTATCAGAGCCCTGGTTTGAGGGATTCGGACACGCCTTCGGGAGTGTTTGGACTCAAATCGAGGGATTGAAAGATTTTCCAAAAGAAATTGTTCTTTAAAACCCGGAAAAGAGTCATAAGAAAGAGCAAAGTGTGTGACGTGCTCGACCGGCCGAGCTCAAGTAAGTATTCCCCATAGTACCCATACAAGTTTATGTTATGTTTATCAGCTTACGTAGAACTGCATGCTAGAAAAGGCTAAGGATCTAGGAGTGATGCCTTATGTGCCTGCTTATGTGTTACAGCTTTATGAATATTGCATGCTAGAATTGAGTAGACAGCAGTAGGATAGCCTGTTTAGGTTATGCCTGATAGTATGAGCTTAGCATCCAATGTTAAGTGTCGTTTCTTATTATAAGAATAGTTTTGGCTTGAGTCTGTTTTTCCCTTATCCGAATGTTGCTTGCTTCGTGCTTGGTGGGATTCTGAGTAATGGGAGTTAGCCACTAGGTAAACACGTCACACCACATGTAATCAGGGTTGAATAATCCCAAAGTATTGGAACTAGCCCTATTGCGCAGCTCTTGTTTGAGTCCAACCGTTGTAGGGACGAGTCCTTTACTTGAAGGATTATCTGAGCCTCGTCACATGTTATGGTATTCAGGTGGTGACTAATTGGCATTACAAGGAGGCCTTCAGCAGCTGAGGACTGTTTGGGTAGAGTTAGAGGTTCCCTAGGGCAAGCCTAGGATAAGAGTAGCAGAGATCAGTAGAAGAGTAAAGGGGACTTGGTGGAGTTGAGGTAACTCTTGAGGAAAGTACGGATAGATGTGGAAGGTAGTAGGGGCCCATACTACTGAAAGCAGAGGATCCGTACTCGATTCAAGAGGGCCCGAGGTGAAACCAAGGAACTAGTAGAGTATGTGAGAGATCCCTCAGCAGTAGTATGTAATTGATCAGGGATTGTTATATTTTCAGCATGGTGACGTTGCGCGAGATATCAGTTGGCAGTTCAGGTGCAGGGGAGGGGTCTGGCTCGGGCTTTAGAGTCGGGCAACTTGATGATCAGATGAGGGATTTCATTTCCGCAGAGATTATGCGCAACATCCTCGATCAGACTCCAGTGATTTTCGGTTCAGTTAGAGAAGCTATTGTGGAGCTCGTGGACAGTCACCTTGAGGCCTTTAGGGCCGGGTTAGTTTCAGGACAGATTGGGGCTCGTCTAGGTCCCGAATCCTATGGAGTTCAGGGATCCATCAGGGAGGGAGATCCCATTTCTAGTTTCTGCTATCAGGGGGCAGGGGTGTGTGGGGCATTCTGTCTCCAAGAGAAACCATTGCATGATTGGATAGTTGAGGAAGTTTCGCGAGCCATTCGCGAGGGTCTGCCAGACATGGTCGTGAGGATCACTGATAGATTGATAGCGAGGCTTCAGGATCAGACATCTGTTGTTCAGTCAGCAGACGTTACCGTTGGGGTAACACAGGAGCGAGAGTCGGGCAGGGAGTCGGAAGGGAAGAGGAAAATGGATGAGGCTCAGGTTGCCACAGGTTCGAGTAAGAGGCCCAAGAGTTCAGATTTGAGGACGAGGAACTATCAAAGCCGCAGTCGATGCGGGAAGTGCGGAAGGACGCACATGGGTGTGTGTAGGCGTAGAAGTGGTGGCGATGCTGGGTGTTTCAAGTGCGGCCAGATTGGTCATTTTAGCAGAGACTGTGTTGTTACCATCGCCCAGGGACTTGATCCGTTGTGTTTCCATTGCAGTCAGAGGGGCCACAAGAAGGCCCACTGTCCGAGTTTGTATTCAGCAGGGCAGGCGCCAGCTCCTGCCCTTGGAACTTCAAGTACCGTCAGTGGTTGTCAAGGCCGGGCAAGGGTGCCTACGGCTCGGAGCCGAGTTTCTCCGGTAGATTTCAGCAGGGATTCGAGCAGCACTGAGTAATGGAGGTATGTAACTTTGTGTTTGTCAGCTTATGTTATGATTATATTGTTATGGTTTCTGCATAAACTGTGGTATAAGTGTTGTGTTATGGAGTGGCTTGCTTGTGCTTACGTCGTATGCCATTTTCATACCTCGGATAATTGGTTGGTAGTTAGGGGATGTGCTCATATGGAGAAGTTTCGGAGGATGCAATAACTGTAGCATGGTAGGGAGAGATCTGGTTCGTTTCGCTAGTTCGGAGTGGATAGTGGTTTGGATGGAATGGTCAAATTCCTACCTAGCGGGCTTGGGTTCCCCAGTAGAAGTTTTGGAATGGTAGTAAAGGTCGGGATCTCTTTTGAATGTGAAGCAGCAAGGGGTAAGCAGGATCGAAGTGGGGGAGAACCCTCCGGGTATACATGGATAAGAGTCACTCAGGACGATTGCGCGGCCTCTGAGAAGAAGTGGTAGTAGCATAGTGCTGGATGGATTGAGAAGTTCAGAATTGAGAGCTCGAGAACTTTTCCCAGCAGTGGGTCCATGTAATGGAGATGGTTAGAAACTGGTTAGGAATCCAGGATTTGAGGACCACCTGTAAAGACTCAAGTGAGTGGAATGAGGAACCCCAGAGCGGGCAACAAGAGATGTTTTGTATTAGTAGCCAGTGTATGAGGCAGCATGCAGGTTGCGTAGATTCAGGATTTGGGAGGTTGGAAACATCCCAACAATAGCTTCTTGTATCCGGATTAGTAGACAGTTGGGTTGGGAACCAAGCCGGAGAATTCCTCGACAAAGCACTAAGTATATCAAGGATATAAGATGTCGAGGATGATGCAGAATTCAAAGACTGAGGGCTGGTTGAGAAATCGGGATGAAGAATCACTAGCGGGACTAGGGGATAGTCAGGATGTCCTCGGGATAGTAGTAGTAGTGTTGTAAGCCAGCGGGGTAGCCGTAGCATTCACTAGCAGTCAGATGGTAGTAGTAGTGTTGTAAGCCTGCGGGGTAGTCGTAGCATTCACTAGCAGTCAGATAGTAGTAGTAGTGTTGTAAGCCTGCGGGGTAGCCGTAGCATTCACTAGCAGTCAGATGGTAGTAGTAGTGTTGTAAGCCTGCGGGGTAGTCGTAGCATTCACTAGCAGTCAGATAGTAGTAGAGTGTTGTAAGCCTGCGGGGGTAGCCATAGCATTCACTAGTAGTCAGATAGTAGTAGAGTGTTGTAAGCCTGCGGGGGTAGCCGTAGCGTTCATTAGCAGCCAGATAGTATTTGAGACTTGTGAATCCGCGGGTGTAGCCGTGGCTTTTATCAGATTGGTAGCAGCATGAGCGCGTGGTTGAACGCGGGAATGTAGTAATTCCCACCCGTTCGGGTGCAGCGGTGGGAATATGGGAATCCACGGATTAGATTCGGATTTCCCAAATGGTTCAGTTATGGCTAAGTCAGCGAATCTTGGCTATAGATCGTCACATCAGTTATGAGATCAGAGTAGCAGTGGACCGTTGAGGTTCGGGTATGTTAAGGGCTACCGTCAGTCTGGGAGCCATCATGTTATTAGCCATAGGATGGATGATGTCAGGATGTGAAGTATGGACCCGATCGGTTGGATCGGAAGGTTGTTAGGGCCATAGTGACAGGATAACTAGTGGAAACTAGTCCTTGAGGAAGATTCCATTCAGAAGTCGTGGAAGCGACTAAGGGAGGAGTCCCTTGACTCCACAGTTGGACTTGAGTTTAGTGTTTCAGGCAGCTCAGTGTTTCAGCCAGTTTAGTGTTTCAGCCAGCTCAGTGTTCCAGCCAGTTTAGTGTTTCAGGCAGCTCAGTGTTTCGGCCAACTCAATGTCGCAGGCAGCTCAGTGATTCAGCCAGATCAGCGTTTCAGGCAGTTTAGTGTTTCAGGCAGGTTCGGTATCGCAGACAATTCAGTGTTTGAAAGGTTTCGGAGTTTTGGGTCAGTATTGTATTTGAGTTGGAATACTAGTGCTGACGGTATAGTTGGTTGATGTGGAAATGACAAGTCTCTCTCAGCAGGATCAGTTGAGCCTTCGGCCGAGTATAAGTGACATGTAAAGATAGCTAGGCAAGTAGCTTTTCTTCGGGATGAAAGACTCGAGTTAGTAGGAGTTGAGTAATCAGATGGGATATAAGCAAGCTATTCCCAGCAGCATCGTTTCAGTATGAGCGGGAGAATGGATAGAATAGTTATAGATAGTCGAAGTATTTTCAGGAGTCTCTGGAAGCGACTAGGAGATTGCGAAGGGTTGTAGTAACTGGTAGGGTTCGGTAACCCAAATATGGAGACGTCAGTAAGGACCGGGGGTGCTCGGCACCAAGTTATGTCAGATAGGGGCGTCGGTGGTTGTTGGCGGTATTGACCCGTACTGGAATTGGCGGAGGTGATGGAGTTGGTGAAGTATAGGACCTTCACAGTTACAGAGAAATAGTTGGTTATAGAACCTTGCCTTGGGAAGGCAAGGGATTTGCGCAAAGACAGGAAGGGGTGAACCCCTATAGGTTCAGTTCAGTACTCGGTGAGTACCAGAAGGATTGCCGGTTGAGTAAGTTGGGTCTCTAGGATGTTCAGGGTCAGGGTTGACCCGAGGTGTTATCTGCAGGGATTAAGGTTAGTCGGAAGGATCGAGCAAAAGCTAGAAAGGGTAGGCAGCTGGTGTTGGAATAGTTGGTTGGGTTTAGAGGCAGCTCGCAGGCAGTGGGCCATAGCAGACTTCGAGGACGAAGTTTAGTTTAAGTGGGGGAGAGTTGTAACACCCAAAGTTTCGAAGACCAAGAAAGGAAAGAAAACCCTAAGTTTAGGGGTCGACTCGGCGAGTCTAAGGGGGACTCGGCGAGTCCGAGCGGGATCCGGGTCGGGGAGTAAGTGACCGACTCGGCGAGTCGACCAGGGTGACTCGGCGAGTCTGGTCTGTGCGGGGAAAACCCTAAATTCGGGACTTGGGGCCTATATATAAATGTCTTAATCTTCTTCTCAGGGTTCCTTACTGCCTCTTTAGCCCTGGATATCAAACCCTAGCCGTCATATCTCCTAGTTGAGCCTTGGAAGGTGCTTTAAAGCTTGGAAAAGGAAGAAGGAACTTGGAGGAGCAAGAAGGAGCTATAGATCTGGGATTGTGAGTTCATTTTGAGCACTTGGAGGTAATAAACTAGTTCCTGGACCCTTTTTGCACCTAGATCTATGTGTGGTTGTTGGGGTTCTTTTGCCATAATGTTATTATTTTGGGTTAGAAGCCGGATCTGGAGTTGCTACTTCAGATTCAAGTGTTTTAGGGCCTGGAGAAGCATAAAGTATCAGTCATTGTGTTGATTTTGAAGTCCCTTGGCCTTACACCCTAGTTAATGGCGTATCTTGCCTAGATCTCCTTCTCTACACGTAAAGTTTGCAACTTTACGTAAGGAATAGACCTTAAAAGAGTGGATCTACAGTTTGGAGTCCATGCATGACTCAAGGTCCTCTGCATGTATGTAGAACCGAATGGACTCAGCGAGTCCTTCGAGTGGACTCGGCGAGTAGCTTGAAGGTGAGGAGGAACTCGACGAGTAGGATGACCAACTCGTCGAGTCGGATGAAGTTAGGCATGGACTCGGCGAGTTGGTTGAAGATTGTCTAGGACTCGGCGAGTCTGTTCTTGGACTCGGCGAGTCAGATCGCGAAAACCCTGAACCCTTCGAGTCGAGACCCGAATCAGTGAGTCGGGTGGTGACTTAGCGAGTTGGACAGGACAGGACTTGGAACTGGTTGGACTCGGCGAGTCATGGACTGACTCGGCGAGTCGGGTCGCGAATAAGAAAGACCCTGAGTCTATGAACTCGGCGAGTCTTTAGGAAGACTCGGCGAGTAGGGTTGACCTGGAAGGTTGACTTTGACCAGAGTTGACTTAGTTGACTGTCAGACTAAGTGTTATATGTATATTGATAGCTCGGAGAGCTGGAGGAGCAGCGGATCAGGGGATTGTCGAGTAGCAGCCAGAGATTTATCAGTAGGGTTCAGCAGTCTCAGGTGAGTTACCTTCCAGTAGTGGTGGGCCTAAGGCCACAATGCCGGCCCACCAGTAAGGGACGTATGATAGATGATTGTCTTTGTGATATCATCTAGGTTTGCTATTACCTGTTATGTTATATGCTCTCATGATACGTTATATGCAATAGTAGTAGAGTTCGGTTGTTAGGACCGCAGGGTAGTCAGACACCCCAGAAACATCTGACTGTATGTGATGGTATGCTTGTATGTTGGCCTGTTATGTTATGCGATAGAGGTAGCGGGAGGGGACCAGTCCCCGAGGATCGGTTGTTAGGACCGATGGGTAGTCAGCACCCCAGAATGGCTTGACATGGGTAGTCAGCACCCCAGAATGGCTTGACACGGGTAGGACGGCACCCCAGAATGGCCGTATGGGTAGGTCGGCACCCCAGAATGGCCGTACCGGGTAGTCAGGCACCCCAGAATAGCCTGGCAGTATTTATGTTAGGTGTTTTCATGGTATGTGGTACGTTGGGGGAACTCACTAAGCTTTGTGCTTACGTTTACAGTTTTGTTTTCAGGTACCTCTGCACCGAAGGGGAAGGAGCCGGCGCGGTAGCGGCACGTCATGCACACACTCTGTCTTCCGCATTTACGAGAGTCACTGGGATTGTACTCTGATATTTTGATGGGATGTATGGTTTGACCTTTTAAAAGATGGTTGCGATGTGTTATGGTGTGATCAACAATGTTTTTATTTATTAATGTTTTCTAAAGTAATATTTTAAAATGAAATTTTCGGACGTAAAAAAAATTGGGTCGTTACAATTTTCATCAAATAAAAAACACCATTAACTTTTTATAATTTCCTTTAAATACTTCCAAGCTTCAAGATCGATTTTTTTTTATTTCTTTCATATATGTAACATACTTTCTTTTTTGTGCGGTGCTGCCAATAGACCAACAAAGTATTTTAAGACTCATATTCTTGCATTTGTATCTTACTTTCAAATTGCATTTGTAACCTTATTTTGTTTTCTAACTTTATCCAAACATCTATAGAAATGTGGTCTTCCAAATCGACACTATCATCTTCTCCTATATCTCCAACATCATTCATAAAGTTTACAACTAGAGTTTCACACATACCATCATCATCAGAATCACTCCCAACATTAGACTCACTACTAGTATCTCACTATATAGCGAGTTGGCTTCATCATTATCTTCATCAAATGTATCACAATCAGGCAAAGGAAATGGTACATTTGACGGATTTGGCTCAAAATTACGTAGGAGATTTACCGAACTAGTATTTGTAGGCGGCATTATTTGTTCAAATTCAATTAAAACTTGACCCCAATAATTTTCAACTTTCTTATCCAAATAAGACATTACATCTAGACTTGAATCACTTACGACCCATGTAATATTAGATTGACCACCAAACTGATAGCATAGTGAAATATTGAACTTATATGATGTTTTTTCAACTCCAACATGAGCATAACATAAATCTTTAAATTCTTCATACCCCATTTTATGTCTAATGATATTTGAAGAACTAAAAGTTGAATGGTCACCCTTTACAATACCATTCTCATATTCAATATTACCGCCCCAATATAAAACAATCATAAATGGACGATCTAGAGTCGTAATGCTAAATAATACGTACCTGGTTATAGATGCATGAATGATGAGCAGTATAAAGAAGGAAAAAACATAAGTTTGAATTTATGAGATAATTTCTTCAAATTGAATGAGGTGAATAAAACTTAGTATAAGAGTTGAAATTTATAATACCAAAAAGTGAATTGATTTGACAATTCACTCACTTACTTTTATTAAGTTTTCATAAATACTGACGATTGTTTGTATGATAAACTAGTATTTTGCAGTGGAATCATGACCAGCTTTTGCAGTGGAATAATGAAAGTGACAAATACTATGCTTACAATATTATATCAACAAAAATGTCCATTACAAGTACATTCTATTATATTTAAGTTGTATTGTCATATTATTTTTAATTGGTCTTGTAATTTTGTAACGTTGTAATATGTTTAATATTGGTATATATCTGAAGATATTTGTAAGATTTATTTAATGGTGTAAGTTGTTAAAATAATACGTAAACTGTAATCATATATTTTGGACTGAATTAATTTATGTATAATATATTGCAAGGGTAAAAGTTAAATATTTTAATAGTAAAAGATTTAAATAAAAATAAAGATAAAAGCTAAAGGGCTAATTATCTAATATCTAGGGGGCTAAATGTGAGGTTTTAAACTAAAAAAATGGAACCAGCCATAAGAAGATAAAAAATGTGGGTCATCTCTCAAAACCAAGTTGTTTCTAAAATTCTTTTTCAAACTAACCTAATTCTACAAACATTCTTCAAAACAAGCCTACTTTTACAAAAAATAGGTTCTTCGAAACTTTTTTAAATGAAAAAGTTTTGAAAAAATTATTTTCTATTGTAGGACTTTTTTTCAAATATATATTTTTCATAATAACTTGTTGATTAACAAGCTCTTGTGTCAAATATGTTTTGATAGATTCTTGGTGCATATAGAACAACTATGAAAGGATGAGTATGAACCTTGTCTAAGTTTTGATTGAGATAATCCTCAAGAGAATATTGTATAAACAAAGAAATGGATTTTGATGAGGATGTGATGCATCAAGCGGCCGAATTGGCACGATGCATACGATAAGCAAGAACTTACTTACATAAGTGAATAGTGATAGTAATATCTTTGGAGTATGTGGCGTACGCAAAGGAGTACACGATACATGAGTTAGTATGTTGATATGCTAAAAATAGTTATGTGGAACGGGCCATGTAGTCACTATCAACATAAAACAGATTAATCAGAAGGGTTGGTCATCTTGTAACTATCACTCATTTTGTTTGATACTAGAGATTCCATGGGTGATTTCTTAAGGTCTAAACATCTTATGTTGAAGCTTACTTGAGCATCTATAGTAGGAGTGATAAATGACTAAATGTGTTAATGATGCAATTATGATATTATTTGTTTAGTATGAAGTAACAAAATATGTTTGTAGCGTTATTGACTAGTAGAACATGTAAAGTTAATTTTGAAAGAATGATAAAATTTTGAATTATGTTGGTGGGAGCATAAACCCTAGGAATAAAGAATTGTGATTTTGATGAATTAGTTTTGTATTTTAATCAATTAAGTTACAAGGATGATTAATCCCTAGAGTATAATTAAATTGGATGAATGACTTAAGATTGGGTGATATGTTATGCATAATTGGCTTGTACATTTAATAAGTTCATTAATTGGTGAAATATTGATTAAATTGAGATTCGGTTTGTGTAGTATATTTGAAATATGATAATTATTGTTTTGGGGTGAAATAAGCATTTACAATTGAAAATGATAGTAAATATTGAAAATAGTGTGAAAGGTAATTATATTTTTGGTAATATTTATAATAATAGAATGGTTCTTTAGGTTAGCCTCTGAACACAATTAACTATAAGGATAAAGAGAAAATAAGTTATTAATGTTTGAAGTAATTAATAAATTAACTGGAATTTTTTGGAATTAATCAAATAGTTTTGATTAATTAAAGAGCTTGAATATTGATTAATTCCTAGAGAATAATTAGTATATTTCAGAAGCTCTTGAGAGCTAAATGGGGCGAATATACTTTCTTTTGTATATGGATAAGGCGGGTTTTGATTACATTAAGTGTAACGAACCCAATTTCTATCCATTATCGATGTTAGTGTTATATTAAGTTTTATTCTTAAACTAACATTTTTATTTGTTGAAAGTTATCTTTGGAGGGCCAAACTGTAATAAAATGAACCTTAATCATATATATATATATATATATATATATATATATATATATATATATATATATATATATATATATATATATAAGTCATTTTGTGATACTTTGAGGGATAATTATGGAAGTTAAGGGGTATTTATAGAGGCTAAACCCTAAAATTCAGGAATCACTTCACTTTGCAGCCAAAAAACCCTAATTTGCAGCCTCCAAATTCCTTTGAAGTATATTCATAAGTGGGATTTCCATTCTTGAAGTTTTGGTGAAGATCCAAGAAGGTGGTGTAGTAATTTTGTGCTTTTCGAGTGAGGATTCCTCTACAAAAGATCAAGTCTTCCTAACTCTTTCTTTATCCTGGAAATTGATTTTATTTCCTTAGGTATGAATGACTTTCTTAGAACCAGGTCCCCTATTTTGCACACATCTCCCTTGACCCTGGCATTGTAATGTTTTTTTGTCATTACTTTATAGGTTGCATGATGTATCGTTTCATCTCCCATTTGTTCTTCCATGTGGTCGAATTTGTATTAGCTCTGTCCCATATAAACTCTCCTGAGGGTTCCTAGTTCGAGTGCTTCTTATGGTGACTTCCATTGGGATAACCGCTTCTATTTCGTATACCAGGCTAAACGGGGTTTCTTTGGTTGATGTACATGTTGTCATCCTATAAGTCCATAGCACATTTTGCAGCTGATCTTCCCAATTCCATTTGTTTTTTCCCAACTTCTTCTTTATTCCTTTCACCAGGGTCTGATTTGTGACCTTTGCCTGTCCGTTTGCATGTGGGTGTGCTACCGAAGTGAAATTCTGCTTGATTCCTTTCTCTTGGCACCAACTCATAAAAGGGTTGCCCATGAGGTGCTTTCCATTATTGCTGATGATTGTATAAGGTAAACCAAAACAACATACAATCTGTTACAGACAAATTTCACTATGTTTTTTCATGAGATTATGGCCACCTCCTCGTCCTGGGCCCACTTGGTGAAGTAATCCACAGCCACTATTAGTATCTTTAATCTTCCTGGTGCCTATAAGAATGGTCCCATAATGTCAATTCCCCATTGGAATAAAGGACAGGGGCTGGTGATGCTTGTCATTTCTATTGGTGGCAATGCAGGGATGTTTGAGTGTATTTGGTAGTCATGAAACATTACTATGAATTCATTTGTATCCTTACTCATTGAAGGCCGATAGTATCGTGTCCGTAGGATCTTATGAGTGATTGCTCTTGATCTTGCATATGCACCAGGGATGCTTGAGTGTACCTCTTGATGATGACTTCTGCTTCTCTTTTCATAAGGCATTTTAACAACAGGATGGAGTACCCTTTTCAATATAGAGTTTCCTCATGCATAGTGTAGTTTGAAGCATTTGTTCATATTTTCCTGACTCCTTTTTCATCTGTTGGTAATATTCCTTTTTTGAGGAGCAAGTTGTATGGGGTCATCCATGAATCCTCTTCCTCTGACAAGTCCACTACTTCCATAACTATCTCTTCGATACTTCTCCTTGGCAATACCTCTACCAAAACTTTTTTTTAAGAGGTGACTGTAACACCACCGAGACTAGTTTGCTTATGACATCCATCTCTTTGTCTTTTGACCATGGGATTTGAGTGATTTTAAACTCCTGGAATTTTTGGATCCATTGTTTTGATTGGGTGAGGTATTTTGGTATATGTGTCACTTTTGCTTCATAATCACCTTTGATCTGGTTTACCACTAACATCAAATCAATAGATACTTTCATTCTTGAGATTATCATGCTTTTTGCCAACCTCAGGCCTGCGAGCAGGGCTTCATATTTTGCCTCATTATTTAAACAATTGAATTCGAATATGAGTGCATAAGTCGATTTATCCCCTTGCAGATTAATGAAGATGATACCTATGCTTGAGCCGTTCTTACTTAATGCCCAATCAATGAACAATTCCCACTTTGTCGAGCTGGTCTGCTTCGATACCTATGGGTGGACAACGATTTCCTTGGCATATATTAACGAGCATTTAGGATCATCAGGCATTTCCAGTAAGAATTCTGCCAAAGCTTGACCCTTGGTTTATAGGTTATGTTGTGCTCACCTAATTTGATTGCCCATTTGGTCATCCACCCAGATCACTCTGATTGCATTAGAATCTGCGTCATGGGCTGGTTTGTTAACACTAGGATCGGATGTGCTTGGAAATACCAGCGTACTCGCCTTGCCGAGTAAAATGCGAATAGGACTAACTTTTCTACTATCAAGTAATTCTTTTCAGCTCCTTATAGCACCCTTCTAATGAAGTAGATTGGCATTTTCTTTTTATCTCTTTCCACTAGTAGTGTTGCACTGATTACTTCTTGACTTGCTGATAAGTATATAGTTAATACCTCTCCTACATTAGGACTTTCTAGGGTCGACAAACGTTGGAGACACCATTTCAACTTCTGGAAGGCCTCCTTATCTTTTTTCGACCATACAATGTCTTTCTTCCGCATGTGTGTATTTAATGCTTGAAATAAACTCAATGTTTGTTTGGCTTATTTGGATAAGAAATGTCCTAGCATTGTCGACTTACCATTCAAGCTCTATACATCTTTTACCGTTTGGGTTGTTCCTATTTTTAGTAGACTTTTGAATTTTTATTGGCTAATTCTATCCCTGAAGTGGTAGCTATATGCCCTAGGAATTTCCCTTTTTTCACCAAAAAATTACATTTATTTGGATTTAGTTTCATATTGGAATGTTTAAGTTGCATCAGGGTTTTCTCCACGTCAAACAAAAAAGCATTATCATCTTTGCTCTTAATCACCATTTCGTTCATATATATTATTATATTTATCCCTATCTATCGTTCGAAAACCTTGTTGACCAACCTCTGGTAAGTCGCTCATGCGTTCCTCAATCTAAAAGGCATCTTAGTATAGCAAAACCCTTTCTCTGTATGGAAAGTTATTTTATCCTCATCGATCTCGCCATTTTTACTAGGTGATAACCTTTATATGCACCCAAGAAGGATTTCCACTTACATCCTCCCAATGATTCAATTTTATGTTCTATTTCTGGGAGAGAGTAGCTGTCCTTCGGGCATGCTTTATTAACGTCGGTGAAATCAACAAATATTTGCACAGTACTGTCTAAATTCTTTACCAACACCAGGTTTTCAATCTACTTCGGGAATTATGTGGCTCTCATGACTCCTACTGCCACCAATGCTTTAAGTTCCCCGTTGACCACTTCATTTCTTTCTTTATCCAGGATGTGTTTTTTTGGTTTTCGGGAGTGTATGTTGTGTTAATGTTTAACCAATGTTCTATCTAGGATCAAGGAATCCTCATCATGTCTTCAGGTTTCCATGTAAAATAATCTACATTCTTCTTTAACAGACTTATCAATCCTCTTCATAACAGCTCTGGGAGTTCTAAACCTAATTTGATTCTTTGATCCTCATGTTTTTCATTGATGGCTATCTCTTTTATGTCTACCATATGGCTTCGTTCTGGTGGTCTGAACATCGTGCTTTGGATTATTACGATACCTTCATCAGTAGGGAATTTGAGTAGTCCATGCGCCATAGATTCTACTGCTTGCAATTTCCATAGAGTTGTTCTTCCCATCAACATATTGTAAGGGGAGATGCTCATATTATAAGAAACTATGTTAAGATAGTTTTCTGAATACTACCTTTATAATCTTCCACTATAAAATTTAAAAAGATCCTTCCCATTGGCCATACTGATTTTTTGACGAATCCAACCTAACGTACT
Source organism: Lactuca saligna (assembly GCF_052625555.1). NCBI lineage: Eukaryota > Viridiplantae > Streptophyta > Magnoliopsida > Asterales > Asteraceae > Lactuca > Lactuca saligna. The sequence continues at coordinate 117,664,370 of NC_136422.1, forward strand.
TCTGGACTTCTAATGGTAGACCTTTCAAGTAGTGCTCATATATAATGTCACACCCCGAAACCGATGGCGGAAACGTTCCGGGGCGGAGAACGTCATGTAAAGTATCACAACCAATGTTGTGACAACCCGATATTTCAACTCTTTGTAACGACCAAAGTGGGTCAAGTATTGTAACCACTTCTGAGTAATAAAATTTACTTTCATAATAAATGTACAAATAAGTCCTATTTATTTCCCTTCTATGATTAAATGTCTTTGAACCATGATCGTACGTGAAAAGAACGCCCAAATCCGACTTCATTTAGCGAAATTATGAATTTTCCAAATTCGACTCAGCAACAGACAGCTAAAAACTCGAATCAGAAATCGAGTGACTTTTGACCGGAATGACCTAAACGAGAATCGAAGGTCTCAACAATGGTATTCTAGCGGTAAAAAGTCTGGCAAAAACCGACATCAGATAAAGAAGTTACGAATTTTCAAAGAAATTCCTTAAACACGATAGATTTTATATTTAATAAAAAAAATATTTTTGGAATTTGCCGACAGAGTCTAAACGAAAGTTGAAGAGCGTAGTCTCACCTACGCGGGGATATAAAGACCATCGAAAACGGAGTTCGTATGAAGAAGATATGAATTTTTGAAGTTTATTAAATAAATTAATTATTTATTTAAATCAATATTCGGATATTATCCGAAGGGGAGTCAGCATACGCGTTACGCGCCGCGTACTGCTGTACGCCCCGCGTACCCGAGAATGCTCGGTCTCAAACAGTCCACATCGCACGATCCGAAGACCCGACCCGACGTCCCATCCGACCCGCGTGCCAGAGATCCGTCCCATCCGACCCGCGAACCCAGGAACCCGTCCCATCCGAGGCAGAGGCGGTCGTGGCTCGGTCACGCATGACGCACGCGTACGCGCTGCGTACTAGCGTACGCCCCGCGTACCGAGGCAGACCAGCCTCCCTATAAATAGCATGCGAGGGTTTCCAAAGAAGGGGCTCATTTCTCTTCTCTCTCACTCTACTTTGCCTCGTTTTCCGTGCCCTTTCAAACCCGAAGCTCTGGTCTTTTTGGCTCAAGTCCCGAAGGTCGATTTTACTCCCGAGATTCCTGAGAATCCCGAGGAAAATCCGTTTCCCGAGACGAAACTCTGCCCGGTCTTCCATCTCGCTATCTCCAAAACTTTCAAGTGAGTTTCATACCCCTTAATCAACCGTTTTAATTATTCTAAATACTTTTATATGCTTTCAAAGGGGGGGATTACAAGTAAAACACACGAGTATTATCGTGTGTTACATAAAGAAACTCTTTTATATACTGTTAAATACTCAAATCACATTCGGTTTATAAACTTTTAAAGGAACTTTTATATATAAATACAACACATATGTTACAATAGTATTCGAATCTTTTAAAATATGAAGTTGTTGTAATACATGTGTAAAACTAAACTGTTCTTAAATTATTCTTTTTCTAAGTATAAGCACACTTTTCGAAACTATAATAGGTATAGTTTTACGAATAGATTTCTAACTCTTATGTACTAGAAACATATATTTCAAGAGGTTTACCTTCGTATACAAGAACAAACGTAACATTTTAACAAGTTGATCTGTTTTTATACCACGGGTTTGTGAGACACTAACTTCATGTACGTTCGAGTACACATCTCAAGTCCTGTATTATATACCAGAATCCCTTGGAGGGGGAGCATGGTGTTTGTGTATAGATCTATACGGGCTTGACAACCCGCGCCCTGACTGTTAGCTACAGTCCACCGTTTGGGGTGACAAACGTCATAACATTCCAACGCCTGAAGAACGTTGTGTATAGGCATTTCGAGTCAATAGTATGGTTATAAAACTCACAAGGGGTATTAAAAACGCATTGATTTACAAGGTTTTCAAACTCATTTATTATTTTACTTTTACATACATTTTGGAAACAAACATTGGTCTCGAGTGAAGGCTACTTTTATGCTAGTAGAAAATATAGGATTTTCTAAACACACACAAGAAAAGATAAAACATTTCATTTCATTTAAACATTGTCATTTAAATACTTATGGAATTCACCAGCTTAAATGCTGATCAACTCTTTCAAAATTACTTGTATGTCCCAGGGATTCAGTAAATTTCAGGTACTAATATGCTTTTGAAGAAGAGATGCTGCGGCGCCAGTTTAATCTCATATTTTTGACATCATATTGTAATTGGTTTTGAACATGTAACTTTTGACAAATGTAAACTTTCAATTATATATATGATGGTTGTATTGCTTTCTTTACTATGTATTCATTTGTTACGCTACCACATGAAGTCATCCGCCCCTGAACGTTTCCGCCGTTCAGGTTTGGGGGTGTGACAGATTGGTATCAGAGCAATGTTTATAGTGAACTAAGTATATCGAACCACATAAGATATACAAACTATAAATGCTTAAGGGACTAATACTCTCTAACAAAACAAATTTCTTTTTACACTTAAGCAACATTTCGTTCAACTTAAATTAATAGTTCATTTAAGTACAATTACATGCATACCACAAACTATTTTCATGTTATACAATTTTACAAGTATATAGGCAGGTTGATACGCACGAATCAAGGAATGATCGTAGTAAGCAACAAGTCAAACCTTACCAAGTCATTACAAAAATCAAACACAAGAATTTAAATACTATAGGAGTATTTACTATCTAAAACTAGTTTAACTTACATGTTTTACATGTCCTGACGTTATTCAATTCTTATAACCTTAATTCTCGTATAGTCAAATGGCTGGATTTCACCACCCTGGCGATCCCTACTTTCCCAACCAAGGTAACGGAGGATGGATCGAGGATGATCCCGAAGAGGACGAGGAACCCATAAACGTGGGTGATGACTCCGGTACCGACTCAGAGCCGGATGTTATCGATCCACCACCCATTCAACCTCCCATATTCGTAAGGAACTTTCAAGGACCGACTCCCGTCTGGGGAAGTCACCTCCACCATTGGAGTCAACAGCAAAACCTACGCCCTCCCTACGGCATGTGCCGGGACTTCTATGATGTCCGCGGCGGAGGTTCGGCTGATCGAGCACTCCCAGTAATGGTGGGTAAGTTAGCCAATCAGTCCTATCAGTCTGGAGTACAAGCTAGTCGACTCCGGGATATCAACGTAGAAGTGCAGGTTCACACTTCTGACATCCGTAGGTTGGACAATAGGCAAGACAACGCTCAGTTCCAAACCGAAGCGTTTCAAGCGCAAATTATTGCAGCCCTCGCCGAACTAAGGGAACAGCAAGCCGCTTTAGATAGACGTCTAATGGAGTCCAAGCAATCAGATGCGGAGTCAAGCTCCAAACGCAACTTTCGACACAAGTAGTACTTGCCAAGAACTCAAATTTTGTTATAGCTTAGGACCTCGGCTAAAAGTCTTTAAATTTCTTAAACTTAGTAAACGGAGATCCTTATAGAGGACAAATTTTCTTGATCGTTGTAACAACTTTTATATTAATATAAGTGGCACTATTATTACTATGTGGAGTATTTCGTTCGAACCTTGAATGGACCTTGGGAACCCAAATACTTGTTTCATACTTTCAGTCTTACAAATAACTTTCATTCTTCTATTTTAAGACTCGTGCTATCTTTTGTTGTTGAATTATAGAGATTTAATTCATGAGACACATACATTTTTCCATTTCATGAAATTCTTATCATTGTTTTCTTTCCATCTATAGTTGAAGGATGCCTCCGCGTAGGAATCCAAGGCGATACAACAATGAGGAAATACCTATACCACCACCTCCACCACCCCAATTTGATGCTGTAATGTTTCAAGCAGCCGTCACCGCAGCAGTGGCAGCTGCCATGTCACAGATCAATAACTCGAGTGCTAATGTCTCGGGATCTGGCGTACACACGTCCAATCATGGCGAGAGTCATGGACCACCTCGGGAATGCACCTATAAGGACTTCACCAATGCCAAGCCCCGGATGTTTTATGGTACTGGTGGTGTGATGGCCCTGAGACAGTGGATTGAAAGGACGGAGGCAGTCTTTGAAATATGCTCTTGTCCCGAACACAGCAAGGTCAAGTTTGCAACCTTCACCCTTCTCGATAAAGCTTTAACTTGGTGGAATGGCCACGTTAAAGTACTTACCCTAATCGTGGCAAACTCCATAAGCTGGGAGAGCTTGAAGGCCATGATGATGAGAGAATACTGCCCGCGGGGAGAAATTCAAAAGCTTGAACACGAACTATGGACTCTCGGAATGGTGGGTACCGACATCGCTACTTATACCAACAGATTCTGCAAACTGGCAATCCTTTGTCCAGACATGATTGCTCCCGAGAGCAAGAAGATAGAAAGGTACATCTGGGGACTGACGCCCCAGATGCGGTCAAGCGTGTTAGCTTCCAAACCTGACACCTTCGAAAGTGCTAAGGAACTGGCACAATCTCTGATCGACTACGGAGGTCATCAGAACTCAACCACTTCTGCACCAGCACCACAGAAAGGAAACAACAACTACAACAACAACAACAACAACAATGGCAGGAAGAGAGCGTGGATCAAAGGAAGGGGTGGATCTTCCCAAGAATCCGCAAAGAAACCACTCGTGTCGGTTAATGCTGCTATTGTACCTGCTACAGTCCCTACAAATACCTACTCAACAAAGCCTTATGTAGGCAACCTCCCAAAATGCACCAAGTGCAATTTCCACCACCATGGACCTTGCCGAGATATGAAGTGTGCCAACTGAAACAGGAAAGGACACACGGCTCATTTCTGCAAAGAACCCGCAAAGCCGATCACTCAAGTTCCCGGTGCGGGTGTAGGGCAGGCTTGCTACGGTTGTGGCAAGGTGGGCCACTACAAGAGAAACTGTCCTAAGGCGGTAGGCACTGGAGGTGTAGGACGAGTTTTGGCAATAGGCCACGACGAAGCTGTAGCTGACCCAACTATAGTTGCTGGTACGTTTCTTCTCGATAATTCATACGCATGTATATTATTCGATAGTGGAGCGGAGAGAAGCTTCGTAAGTCAAAACTTTATCCATTTACTTAAACCTAAACCTAGCAAGTTAAAAGAATCATTCACTGTAGAGATGGCCAATGGAAAAACCGAAAGCACAAATTACATATACATGAGCTGTACGTTAACATTGGACGGCCATTCTTTCCCAACCAATCTCATGCCAGTACAAATTAAAAGTTTCGACGTCATAGTCGGCATGGATTGGTTGAGTCTCTTTCGCGCTGACATCATGTGCTTTGAGAAAGCAGTCCGTCTTAATCTCCCGAACAACGAAACATTAGTTATCTACGGCGACAAACCTAGTACAAACCTTCGCATGATTTCGTGCATCCAAGCTCGAAAGTGCTTGCGGAAGGATTGTCGGGCATTCCTAGCACACATCGTCGATACAAGTCAAGAACTGAAGGACATCAAGAGCATCTTGGTAGTACGCGACTTTCCCGATATCTTTCCAGAAGAACTACCAGGATTACCACCGCAACGCCAAGTCGAGTTCAGGATCGACTTAATTCCAGGAGCTACCCCAGTAGCGAGGTCGCCTTATCGCCTCGCACCAGCAGAGATGCAAGAACTTTCCAGTCAACTTAACGAACTCCTTCGCAAAGGATTCATAAGACCAAGTTTCTCACCTTGGGGAGCACCGGTCTTGTTTGTAAAGAAGAAAGACGGATCGTTCCGTATGTGCATCGACTACAGAGAGCTGAACAAACTTACTGTCAAAAACCGCTATCCTCTACCCCGTATCGACGACCTATTCGATCAACTGCAAGGGGCGAACTACTTCTCCAAAATAGACCTGCGATCCGGATATCACCAATTACGAGTTCTAGAGGGGGACATTCCAAAGACAGCTTTCCGAACTCGTTATGGACACTATGAATTCGTGGTGATGCCGTTCGGATTAACCAATGCACCAGCAGTATTTATGGACCTAATGAATAGGGTATGCCGCCCTTACTTGGACCAGTTCGTCATCGTCTTTATCGATGATATACTTATCTACTCTCGAAGTGAGGAAGAGCATGGTCAACACCTACGACAAGTCCTAGAAACACTGCGAACGGAAAAACTCTATGCGAAGTTCTCTAAATGCGAATTTTGGATTCGAAGAGTCGAATTTTTAGGTCACGTTGTTAGCGAAAAGGGTATACACGTGGACCCCTCCAAAATTAAGGCTATTGAGAACTGGTCGGCACCAAAGACACCTACTGAAATTCGTCAATTTCTAGGTCTAGCTGGCTACTATCGCAGATTCATAAAGAACTTTTCGAGCATTGCGAAACCTCTTACTTCATTAACCCAGAAAGGTGTGGCCTTTGACTGGGAAGCGAAACAAGAGAAGGCATTCCAGACACTAAAGCAGGCCTTGTGCACCGCACCGATACTAGCCCTCCCCGAAGGAATAGAAGACTTTGTTGTGTATTGCGATGCTTCAAATCAAGGACTAGGTTGTGTTCTTATGCAGAGGGGAAAGGTTATCGCTTATGCCTCCCGACAGCTTAAGACACACGAAGTGAACTATACGGAACACGATCTCGAATTAGGAGCTGTGGTATTTGCTCTGAAGATCTGGAGACACTACTTATACGGAACAAAGAGTACCATCTTCACCGATCACAAGAGCCTTCAACACATTTTCGATCAGAAGGAACTCAACATGCGACAACGACGATGGGTCGAGTTACTGAATGACTACGAATGTGAGATTCGTTACCATCCTGGAAAGGCCAACGTAGTAGCCGACGCCCTCAGCCGAAAGGAATACACTGGTCGGAGGGTCAAATCTCTGACCATGACTATCCATTCCCACTTATCCACACAAATTAAGGAAGCACAAATGCAAGCTTTACAACCCGAAAATGTGGCGGGTGAATCCCTGCGAGGAATGGAGAAGAATTTAGAAGTCAAGGGTGGCGGAGCCTACTATCTCATGGACCGAATCTGGACCCCAAAACATGGTGGTTTCAGAAACATAGTCATGACTGAAGCTCACAACTCAAGATATTCCGTTCACCCGGGTTCAGATAAAATGTATCTGGATCTTAAGAAACTGTACTGGTGGCCTAACATGAAAGTAGAGATTGCTACCTTCGTGAGTAAATGTCTTACTTGCGCTAAGGTTAAGGTCGAGTATCAGAAACCGTCAGGACTACTACAACAGCCAGAGATACCGGAATGGAAATGGGAGCGGATTACTATGGACTTCATAACCAAGTTACCCAAGACGACATGTGGACTCGATACCATATGGGTCATTGTCGACAGACTGACCAAATCCGCGCATTTCCTACCCATCAAGGAGACTGACAAAATGGAGAAGCTTACAAGGACTTACTTAAGGGAAGTAGTGCGACTGCATGGTGTTCCGATATCCATTATCTCCGATCGAGATAGTAGATTCACTTCAAGGTTCTGGCAGTCACTACAAAGTTCCCTGGGAACTAGGCTGGACATGAGTACGGCCTACCACCCACAGACAGACGGACAAAGTGAGAGAACGATACAAACTTTAGAAGACATGCTGAGAGCCTGCGTGATTGATTTTGGAAAGGCATGGGATGTTCATTTACCCCTTGTCGAATTTTCATACAACAATAGCTATCATACAAGCATAAAGGCTGCTCCGTTTGAAGCCCTCTATGGTCGAAAGTGCAGATCCCCTCTGTGCTGGACTGAAGTTGGCGATACCCAGTTAGCTGGAGGAAGAGTTCCTGAAAGCACTCTCACCGGTCCGGAGATCATACGTGAAACAACAGAGAAGATCGTTTAGATTCGTGAACGATTGAAAGCCTCAAGAGACCGACAGAAAAGCTACGTTGACCAAAGGAGGAAACCTTTGGAATTCCAGGTAGGAGACCACGTCTTGTTAAAGGTCTCACCGTGGAAGGGTTTAATATGATTTGGAAAGCGTGGGAAACTAAATCCAAGATACATAGGGCCTTTCGAGATTCTTGCCAGAATCGGCCCTGTGGCTTACAAGCTTAACCTACCGCGCGAACTTAGTAACATCCATCCAACCTTCCACGTCTCAAACTTGAAAAAGTGTCTGTCCGACGAGACTCTTGTTATTCCACTCGACAAAATCGAGATCAACGAGAGCCTCAACTTTGTGGAAGAACCAGTAGAAATCATGGACCGAGAGGTCAAACAAACAAAACAAAGTCGCATACCCATCGTGAAGGTTCGATGGAACGCCAAGCGGGGACCCGAATTCACATGGGAACGCGAAGATCAGATGAAACAAAAGTATCCTCATCTCTTTCATGTTCACTAGTATCTTTACTACTTTAAATTTCGGGACGAAATTCTCTCTAACGGGGGGATGATGTGACAACCCGATATTCAACTCTTTGTAACGACCAAAGTGGGTCAAGTATTGTAACCACTTCTGAGTAATAAAATTTACTTTCATAATAAATGTACAAATAAGTCCTATTTATTTCCCTTCTATGATTAAATGTCTTTGAACCATGATCGTACGTGAAAAGAACGCCCAAATCTGACTTCATTTAGCGAAATTATGAATTTTCCAAATTCGACTCAGCAACAGACAGCTAAAAACTCGAATCAGAAATCGAGTGACTTTTGACCGGAATGACCTAAACGAGAATCGAAGGTCTCAACAATGGTATTCTAGCGGTAAAAAGTCTGGCAAAAACCGACATCAGATAAAGAAGTTACGAATTTTCAAAGAAATTCCTTAAACACGATAGATTTTATATTTAATAAAAAAAATATTTTTGGAATTTGCCGACGGAGTCTAAACGAAAGTTGAAGAGCGTAGTCTCACCTACGCGGGGATATAAAGACCATCGAAAACGGAGTTCGTATGAAGAAGATATGAATTTTTGAAGTTTATTAAATAAATTAATTATTTATTTAAATCAATATTCGGATATTATCCGAAGGGGAGTCAGCATACGCGTTACGCGCCGCGTACTGCTGTACGCCCCGCGTACCCGAGAATGCTCGGTCTCAAACAGTCCACGTCGCACGATCCGAAGACCCGACCCGACGTCCCATCCGACCCGCGTGCTAGCGATTCGTCCCATCCGACCCGCGAACCCAGGAACCCGTCCCATCCGAGGCAGAGGCGGTCGTGGCTCGGTCACGCATGACGCACGCGTACGCGCTGCGTACTAGCGTACGCCCCGCGTACCGTGGCAGACCAGCCTCCCTATAAATAGCATGCGAGGGTTTCCAAAGAAGGGGCTCATTTCTCTTCTCTCTCACTCTACTTTGCCTCGTTTTCCGTGCCCTTTCAAACCCGAAGCTCTGGTCTTTTTGGCTCAAGTCCCGAAGGTCGATTTTACTCCCGAGATTCCCGAGAATCCCGAGGAAAATCCGTTTCCCGAGACGAAACTCTGCCCGGTCTTCCATCTCGCTATCTCCAAAACTTTCAAGTGAGTTTCATACCCCTTAATCAACCGTTTTAATTATTCTAAATACTTTTATATGCTTTCAAAGGGGGGGATTACAAGTAAAACACACGAGTATTATCGTGTGTTACATAAAGAAACTCTTTTATATACTGTTAAATACTCAAATCACATTCGGTTTATAAACTTTTAAAGGAACTTTTATATATAAATACAACACATATGTTACAATAGTATTCGAATCTTTTAAAATATGAAGTTGTTGTAATACATGTGTAAAACTAAACTGTTCTTAAATTATTCTTTTTCTAAGTATAAGCACACTTTTCGAAACTATAATAGGTATAGTTTTACGAATAGATTTCTAACTCTTATGTACTAGAAACATATATTTCAAGAGGTTTACCTTCGTATACAAGAACAAACGTAACATTTTAACAAGTTGATCTGTTTTTATACCACGGGTTTGTGAGACACTAACTTCATGTACGTTCGAGTACACATCTCAAGTCCTGTATTATATACCAGAATCCCTTGGAGGGGGAGCATGGTGTTTGTGTATAGATCTATACGGGCTTGACAACCCGCGCCCTGACTGTTAGCTACAGTCCACCGTTTGGGGTGACAAACGTCATAACATTCCAACGCCTGAAGAACGTTCTGTATAGGCATTTCGAGTCAATAGTATGGTTATAAAACTCACAAGGGGTATTAAAAACGCATTGATTTACAAGGTTTTCAAACTCATTTATTATTTTACTTTTACATACATTTTGGAAACAAACATTGGTCTCGAGTGAAGGCTACTTTTATGCTAGTAGAAAATATAGGATTTTCTAAACACACACAAGAAAAGATAAAACATTTCATTTCATTTAAACATTGTCATTTAAATACTTATGGAATTCACCAGCTTAAATGCTGATCAACTCTTTCAAAATTACTTGTATGTCCCAGGGATTCAGTAAATTTCAGGTACTAATATGCTTTTGAAGAAGAGATGCTGCGGCGCCAGTTTAATCTCATATTTTTGACATCATATTGTAATTGATTTTGAACATGTAACTTTTGACAAATGTAAACTTTCAATTATATATATGATGGTTGTATTGCTTTCTTTACTATGTATTCATTTGTTACGCTACCACATGAAGTCATCCGCCCCCGAACGTTTCCACCGTTCAGGTTTGGGGGTGTGACAGATTGGGTCGTTACAAGTTGGTATCAGAGCCCTGGTTTGAGGGATTCGGACACGCCTTCGGGAGTGTCTGGACTCAAATCGAGGGATTGAAAGATTTTCCAAAAGAAATTGTTCTTTAAAACCCGGAAAAGAGTCATAAGAAAGAGCAAAGTGTGTGACGTGCTCGACCGGCCGAGCTCAAGTAAGTATTCCCCATAGTACCCATACAAGTTTATGTTATGTTTATCAGCTTACGTAGAACTGCATGCTAGAAAAGGCTAAGGATCTAGGAGTGATGCCTTATGTGCCTGCTTATGTGTTACAGCTTTATGAATATTGCATGCTAGAATTGAGTAGACAGCAGTAGGATAGCCTGTTTAGGTTATGCCTGATAGTATGAGCTTAGCATCCTATGTTAAGTGTCGTTTCTTATTATAAGAATAGTTTTGGCTTGAGTCTGTTTTTCCCTTATCCGAATGCTGCTTGCTTCGTGCTTGGTGGGATTCTGAGTAATGGGAGTTAGCCACTAGGTAAACACGTCACACCACATGTAATCAGGGTTGAATAATCCCAAAGTATTGGAACTGGCCCTATTGCGCAGCTCTTGTTTGAGTCCAACCGTTGTAGGGACGAGTCCTTTACTTGAAGGATTATCTGAGCCTCGTCACATGTGATGGTATTCAGGTGGTGACTAATTGGCATTACAAGGAGGCCTTCAGCAGCTGAGGACTGTTTGGGTAGAGTTAGAGGTTCCCTAGGGCAAGCCTAGGATAAGAGTAGCAGAGATCAGTAGAAGAGTAAAGGGGACTTGGTGGAGTTGAGGTAACTCTTGAGGAAAGTACGGATAGATGTGGAAGGTAGTAGGGGCCCATACTACTGAAAGCAGAGGATCCGTACTCGATTCAAGAGGGGCCGAGGTGAAACCAAGGAACTAGTAGAGTATGTGAGAGATCCCTCAGCAGTAGTATGTAATTGATCAGGGATTGTTATATTTTCAGCATGGTGACGTTGCGCGAGATATCAGTTGGCAGTTCAGGTGCAGGGGAGGGGTCTGGCTCGGGCTTTAGAGTCGGGCAACTTGATGATCAGATGAGGGATTTCATTTCCGCAGAGATTATGCGCAACATCCTCGATCAGACTCCAATGATTTTCGGTTCAGTTAGAGAGGCTATTGTGGAGCTCGTGGACAGTCACCTTGAGGCCTTTAGGGCCGGGTTAGTTTCAGGACAGATTGGGGCTCGTCTAGGTCCCGAATCTTATGGAGTTCAGGGATCCATCAGGGAGGGAGATCCCATTTCTAGTTTCTGCTATCAGGGGGCAGGGGTGTGTGGGGCATTCTGTCTCCAAGAGAAACCATTGCATGATTGGATAGTTGAGGAAGTTTCGCGAGCCATTCGCGAGGGTCTGCCAGACATGGTCGTGAGGATCACTGATAGATTGATAGCGAGGCTTCAGGATCAGACATCTGTTGTTCAGTCAGCAGACGTTACCGTTGGGGTAACACAGGAGCGAGAGTCGGGCAGGGAGTCGGAAGGGAAGAGGAAAATGGATGAGGCTCAGGTTGCCACAGGTTCGAGTAAGAGGCCCAAGAGTTCAGATTTGAGGACGAGGAACTATCAAAGCCGCAGTCGATGCGGGAAGTGCGGAAGGACGCACATGGGTGTGTGTAGGCGTAGAAGTGGTGGCGATGCTGGGTGTTTCAAGTGCGGCCAGATTGGTCATTTTAGCAGAGACTGTGTTGTTACCATCGCCCAGGGACTTGATCCGTTGTGTTTCCATTGCAGTCAGAGGGGCCACAAGAAGGCCCACTGTCCGAGTTTGTATTCAGCAGGGCAGGCGCCAGCTCCTGCCCTTGGAACTTCAAGTACCGTCAGTGGTTGTCAAGGCCGGGCAAGGGTGCCTACGGCTCGGAGCCGAGTTTCTCCGGTAGATTTCAGCAGGGATTCGAGCAGCACTGAGTAATGGAGGTATGTAACTTTGTGTTTGTCAGCTTATGTTATGATTATATTGTTATGGTTTCTGCATAAACTGTGGTATAAGTGTTGTGTTATGGAGTGGCTTGCTTGTGCTTACGTCGTATGCCATTTTCATACCTCGGATAATTGGTTGGTAGTTAGGGGATGTGCTCATATGGAGAAGTTTCGGAGGATGCAATAACTGTAGCATGGTAGGGAGAGATCTGGTTCGTTTCGCTAGTTCGGAGTGGATAGTGGTTTGGATGGAATGGTCAAATTCCTACCTAGCGGGCTTGGGTTCCCCAGTAGAAGTTTTGGAATGGTAGTAAAGGTCGGGATCTCTTTTGAATGTGAAGCAGCAAGGGGTAAGCAGGATCGAAGTGGGGGAGAACCCTCCGGGTATACATGGATAAGAGTCACTCAGGACGATTGCGCGGCCTCTGAGAAGAAGTGGTAGTAGCATAGTGCTGGATGGATTGAGAAGTTCAGAATTGAGAGCTCGAGAACTTTTCCCACCAGTGGGTCCATGTAATGGAGATGGTTAGAAACTGGTTAGGAATCCAGGATTTGAGGACCACCTGTAAAGACTCAAGTGAGTGGAATGAGGAACCCCAGAGCGGGCAACAAGAGATGTTTTGTATTAGTAGCCAGTGTATGAGGCAGCATGCAGGTTGCGTAGATTCAGGATTTGGGAGGTTGGAAACATCCCAACAATAGCTTCTTGTATCCGGATTAGTAGACAGTTGGGTTGGGAACCAAGCCGGAGAATTCCTCGACAAAGCACTAAGTATATCAAGGATATAAGATGTCGAGGATGATGCAGAATTCAAAGACTGAGGGTTGGTTGAGAAATCGGGATGAAGAATCACTAGCGGGACTAGGGGATAGTCAGGATGTCCTCGGGATAGTAGTAGTAGTGTTGTAAGCCAGCGGGGTAGCCGTAGCATTCACTAGAAGTCAGATGGTAGTAGTAGTGTTGTAAGCCTGCGGGGTAGTCGTAGCATTCACTAGCAGTCAGATAGTAGTAGTAGTGTTGTAAGCCTGCGGGGTAGCCGTAGCATTCACTAGCAGTCAGATGGTAGTAGTAGTGTTGTAAGCCTGCGGGGTAGTCGTAGCATTCACTAGCAGTCAGATAGTAGTAGAGTGTTGTAAGCCTGCGGGGGTAGCCATAGCATTCACTAGCAGTCAGATAGTAGTAGAGTGTTGTAAGCCTGCGGGGGTAGCCGTAGCGTTCATTAGCAGCCAGATAGTATTTGAGACTTGTGAATCCGCGGGTGTAGCCGTGGCTTTTATCAGATTGGTAGCAGCATGAGCGCGTGGTTGAACGCGGGAATGTAGTAATTCCCACCCGTTCGGGTGCAGCGGTGGGAATATGGGAATCCACGGATTAGATTCGGATTTCCCAAATGGTTCAGTTATGGCTAAGTCAGCGAATCTTGGCTATAGATCGTCACATCAGTTATGAGATCAGAGTATCAGTGGACCGTTGAGGTTCGGGTATGTTAAGGGCTACCGTCAGTCTGGGAGCCATCATGTTATTAGCCATAGGATGGATGATGTCAGGATGTGAAGTATGGACCCGATCGGTTGGATCGGAAGGTTGTTAGGGCCATAGTGACAGGATAACTAGTGGAAACTAGTCCTTGAGGAAGATTCCATTCAGAAGTCGTGGAAGCAACTAAGGGAGGAGTCCCTTGACTCCACAGTTGGACTTGAGTTTAGTGTTTCAGGCAGCTCAGTGTTTCAGCCAGTTTAGTGTTTCAGCCAGCTCAGTGTTCCAGCCAGTTTAGTGTTTCAGGCAGCTCAGAGTTTCGGCCAACTCAATGTCGCAGGCAGCTCAGTGATTCAGCCAGATCAGCGTTTCAGGCAGTTTAGTGTTTCAGGCAGGTTCGGTATCGCAGACAATTCAGTGTTTGAAAGGTTTCGGAGTTTTGGGTCAGTATTGTATTTGAGTTGGAATACTAGTGTTGACGGTATAGTTGGTTGATGTGGAAATGACAAGTCTCTCTCAGCAGGATCAGTTGAGCCTTCGGCCGAGTATAAGTGACATGTAAAGATAGCTAGGCAAGTAGCTTTTCTTCGGGATGAAAGACTCGAGTTAGTAGGAGTTGAGTAATCAGATGGGATATAAGCAAGCTATTCCCAGCAGCATCGTTTCAGTATGAGCGGGAGAATGGATAGAACAGTTATAGATAGTCGAAGTATTTTCAGGAGTCTCTGGAAGCGACTAGGAGATTGCGAAGGGTTGTAGTAACTGGTAGGGTTCGGTAACCCAAATATGGAGACGTCAGTAAGGACCGGGGGTGCTCGGCACCAAGTTATGTCAGATAGGGGCGTCGGTGGTTGTTGGCGGTATTGACCCGTACTGGAATTGGCGGAGGTGATGGAGTTGGTGAAGTATAGGACCTTCACAGTTACAGAGAAATAGTTGGTTATAGAACCTTGCCTTGGGAAGGCAAGGGATTTGCGCAAAGACAGGAAGGGGTGAACCCCTATAGGTTCAGTTCAGTACTCGGTGAGTACCAGAAGGATTGCCGGTTGAGTAAGTTGGGTCTCTAGGATGTTCAGGGTCAGGGTTGACCCGAGGTGTTATCTGCAGGGATTAAGGTTAGTCGGAAGGATCGAGCAAAAGCTAGCAAGGGTAGGCAGCTGGTGTTGGAATAGTTGGTTGGGTTTAGAGGCAGCTCGCAGGCAGTGGGCCATAGCAGACTTCGAGGACGAAGTTTAGTTTAAGTGGGGGAGAGTTGTAACACCCAAAGTTTCGAAGACCAAGAAAGGAAAGAAAACCCTAAGTTTAGGGGTCGACTCGGCGAGTCTAAGGGGGACTCGGCGAGTCCGAGCGGGATCCGGGTCGGGGAGTAAGTGACCGACTCGGCGAGTCGACCAGGGTGACTCGGCGAGTCTGGTCTGTGCGGGGAAAACCCTAAATTCGGGACTTGGGGCCTATATATAAATGTCTTAATCTTCTTCTCAGGGTTCCTTACTGCCTCTTTAGCCCTGGATATCAAACCCTAGCCGTCATATCTCCTAGTTGAGCCTTGGAAGGTGCTTTAAAGCTTGGAAAAGGAAGAAGGAACTTGGAGGAGCAAGAAGGAGCTATAGATCTGGGATTGTGAGTTCATTTTGAGCACTTGGAGGTAATAAACTAGTTCCTGGACCCTTTTTGCACCTAGATCTATGTGTGGTTGTTGGGGTTCTTTTGCCATAATGTTATTATTTTGGGTTAGAAGCCGGATCTGGAGTTGCTACTTCAGATTCAAGTGTTTTAGGGCCTGGAGAAGCATAAAGTATCAGTCATTGTGTTGATTTTGAAGTCCCTTGGCCTTACACCCTAGTTAATGGCGTATCTTGCCTAGATCTCCTTCTCTACACGTAAAGTTTGCAACTTTACGTAAGGAATAGACCTTAAAAGAGTGGATCTACAGTTTGGAGTCCATGCATGACTCAAGGTCCTCTGCATGTATGTAGAACCGAATGGACTCGGCGAGTCCTTCGAGTGGACTCGGCGAGTAGCTTGAAGGTGAGGAGGAACTCGACGAGTAGGATGACCAACTCGTCGAGTCGGATGAAGTTAGGCATGGACTCGGCGAGTTGGTTGAAGATTGTCTAGGACTCGGCGAGTCTGTTCTTGGACTCGGCGAGTCAGATCGCGAAAACCCTGAACCCTTCGAGTCGAGACCCGAATCAGTGAGTCGGGTGGTGACTTAGCGAGTTGGACAGGACAGGACTTGGAACTGGTTGGACTCGGCGAGTCATGGACTGACTCGGCGAGTTGGGTCGCGAATAAGAAAGACCCTGAGTCTATGAACTCGGCGAGTCTTTAGGAAGACTCGGCGAGTAGGGTTGACCTGGAAGGTTGACTTTGACCAGAGTTGACTTAGTTGACTGTCAGACTAAGTGTTATATGTATATTGATAGCTCGGAGAGCTGGAGGAGCAGCGGATCAGGGGATTGTCGAGTAGCAGCCAGAGATTTATCAGTAGGGTTCAGCAGTCTCAGGTGAGTTACCTTCCAGTAGTGGTGGGCCTAAGGCCACAATGCCGGCCCACCAGTAAGGGACGTATGATAGATGATTGTCTTTGTGATATCATCTAGGTTTGCTATTACCTGTTATGTTATATGCTCTCATGATACGTTATATGCAATAGTAGTAGAGTTCGGTTGTTAGGACCGCAGGGTAGTCAGACACCCCAGAAACATCTGACTGTATGTGATGGTATGCTTGTATGTTGGCCTGTTATGTTATGCGATAGAGGTAGCGGGAGGGGACCAGTCCCCGAGGATCGGTTGTTAGGACCGATGGGTAGTCAGCACCCCAGAATGGCTTGACATGGGTAGTCAGCACTCCAGAATGGCTTGACACGGGTAGGACGGCACCCCAGAATGGCCGTATGGGTAGGTCGGCACCCCAGAATGGCCGTACCGGGTAGTCAGGCACCCCAGAATAGCCTGGCAGTATTTATGTTAGGTGTTTGCATGGTATGTGGTACGTTGGGGGAACTCACTAAGCTTTGTGCTTACGTTTACAGTTTTGTTTTCAGGTACCTCTGCACCGAAGGGGAAGGAGCCGGCGCGGTAGCGGCACGTCATGCACACACTCTGTCTTCCGCATTTACGAGAGTCACTGGGATTGTACTCTGATATTTTGATGGGATGTATGGTTTGACCTTTTAAAACATGGTTGCGATGTGTTATGGTGTGATCAACAATGTTTTTATTTATTAATGTTTTCTAAAGTAATATTTTAAAATGAAATTTTCGGACGTAAAAAAAATTGGGTCGTTACAATTTTCATCAAATAAAAAACACCATTAACTTTTTATAATTTCCTTTAAATACTTCCAAGCTTCAAGATCGATTTTTTTTTATTTCTTTCATATATGTAACATACTTTCTTTTTTGTGCGGTGCTGCCAATAGACCAACAAAGTATTTTAAGACTCATATTCTTGCATTTGTATCTTACTTTCAAATTGCATTTGTAACCTTATTTTGTTTTCTAACTTGATCCAAACATCTATAGAAATGTGGTCTTCCAAATCGACACTATCATCTTCTCCTATATCTCCAACATCATTCATAAAGTTTACAACTAGAGTTTCACACATACCATCATCATCAGAATCACTCCCAACATTAGACTCACTACTAGTATCTCACTATATAGGGAGTTGGCTTCATCATTATCTTCATCAAATGTATCACAATCAGGCAAAGGAAATGGTACATTTGACGGATTTGGCTCAAAATTACGAAGGAGATTTACCGAACTAGTATTTGTAGGCGGCATTATTTGTTCAAATTCAATTAAAACTTGACCCCAATAATTTTCAACTTTCTTATCCAAATAAGACATTACATCTAGACTTGAATCACTTACGACCCATGTAATATTAGATTGACCACCAAACTGATAGCATAGTGAAATATTGAACTTATATGATGTTTTTTCAACTCCAACATGAGCATAACATAAATCTTTAAATTCTTCATACCCCATTTTATGTCTAATGATATTTGAAGAACTAAAAGTTGAATGGTCACCCTTTACAATACCATTCTCATATTCAATATTACCGCCCCAATATAAAACAATCATAAATGGACGATCTAGAGTCGTAATGCTAAATAATACGTACCTGGTTATAGATGCATGAATGATGAGCAGTATAAAGAAGGAAAAAACATAAGTTTGAATTTATGAGATAATTTCTTCAAATTGAATGAGGTGAATAAAACTTAGTATAAGAGTTGAAATTTATAATACCAAAAAGTGAATTGATTTGACAATTCACTCACTTACTTTTATTAAGTTTTCATAAATACTGACGATTGTTTGTATGATAAACTAGTATTTTGCAGTGGAATCATGACCAGCTTTTGCAGTGGAATAATGAAAGTGAAAAATACTATGCTTACAATATTATATCAACAAAAATGTCCATTACAAGTACATTCTATTATATTTAAGTTGTATTGTCATATTATTTTTAATTGGTCTTGTAATTTTGTAACGTTGTAATATGTTTAATATTGGTATATATCTGAAGATATTTGTAAGATTTATTTAATGGTGTAAGTTGTTAAAATAATACGTAAACTGTAATCATATATTTTGGACTGAATTAATTTATGTATAATATATTGCAAGGGTAAAAGTTAAATATTTTAATAGTAAATGATTTAAATAAAAATAAAGATAAAAGCTAAAGGGCTAATTATCTAATATCTAGGGGGCTAAATGTGAGGTTTTAAACTAAAAAAATGGAACCAGCCATAAGAAGATAAAAAATGTGGGTCATCTCTCAAAACCAAGTTGTTTCTAAAATTCTTTTTCAAACTAACCTAATTCTACAAACATTCTTCAAAACAAGCCTACTTTTACAAAAAATAGGTTCTTCGAAACTTTTTTAAATGAAAAAGTTTTGAAAAAATTATTTTCTATTGTAGGACTTTTTTTCAAATATATATTTTTCATAATAACTTGTTGATTAACAAGCTCTTGTGTCAAATATGTTTTGATAGATTCTTGGTGCATATAGAACAACTATGAAAGGATGAGTATGAACCTTGTCTAAGTTTTGATTGAGATAATCCTCAAGAGAATATTGTATAAACAAAGAAATGGATTTTGATGAGGATGTGATGCATCAAGCGGCCGAATTGGCACGATGCATACGATAAGCAAGAACTTACTTACATAAGTGAATAGTGATAGTAATATCTTTGGAGTATGTGGCGTACGCAAAGGAGTACACGATACATGAGTTAGTATGTTGATATGCTAAAAATAGTTATGTGGAACGGGCCATGTAGTCACTATCAACATAAAACAGATTAATCAGAAGGGTTGGTTATCTTGTAACTATCACTCATTTTGTTTGATACTAGAGATTCCATGGGTGATTTCTTAAGGTCTAAACATCTTATGTTGAAGCTTACTTGAGCATCTATAGTAGGAGTGATAAATGACTAAATGTGTTAATGATGCAATTATGATATTATTTGTTTAGTATGAAGTAACAAAATATGTTTGTAGCGTTATTGACTAGTAGAACATGTAAAGTTAATTTTGAAAGAATGATAAAATTTTGAATTATGTTGGTGGGAGCATAAACCCTAGGAATAAAGAATTGTGATTTTGATGAATTAGTTTTGTATTTTAATCAATTAAGTTACAAGGATGATTAATCCCTAGAGTATAATTAAATTGGATGAATGACTTAAGATTGGGTGATATGTTATGCATAATTGGCTTGTACATTTAATAAGTTCATTAATTGGTGAAATATTGATTAAATTGAGATTCGGTTTGTGTAGTATATTTGAAATATGATAATTATTGTTTTGGGGTGAAATAAGCATTTACAATTGAAAATGATAGTAAATATTGAAAATAGTGTGAAAGGTAATTATATTTTTGGTAATATTTATAATAATAGAATGGTTCTTTAGGTTAGCCTCTGAACACAATTAACTATAAGGATAAAGAGAAAATAAGTTATTAATGTTTGAAGTAATTAATAAATTAACTGGAATTTTTTGGAATTAATCAAATAGTTTTGATTAATTAAAGAGCTTGAATATTGATTAATTCCTAGAGAATAATTAGTATATTTCAGAAGCTCTTGAGAGCTAAATGGGGCGAATATACTTTCTTTTGTATATGGATAAGGCGGGTTTTGATTACATTAAGTGTAACGAACCCAATTTCTATCCATTATCGATGTTAGTGTTATATTAAGTTTTATTCTTAAACTAACATTTTTATTTGTTGAAAGTTATCTTTGGAGGGCCAAACTGTAATAAAATGAACCTTAATCATATATATATATATATATATATATATATATATATATATATATATATATATAAGTCATTTTGTGATACTTTGAGGGATAATTATGGAAGTTAGGGGGTATTTATAGAGGCTAAACCCTAAAATTCAGGAATCACTTCACTTTGCAGCCAAAAAACCCTAATTTGCAGCCTCCAAATTCCTTTGAAGTATATTCATAAGTGGGATTTCCATTCTTGAAGTTTTGGTGAAGATCCAAGAAGGTGGTGTAGTAATTTTGTGCTTTTCGAGTGAGGATTCCTCTACAAAAGATCAAGTCTTCCTAACTGTTTCTTTATCCTGGAAATTGATTTTATTTCCTTAGGTATGAATGACTTTCTTAGAACCAGGTCCCCTATTTTGCACACATCTCCCTTGACCCTGGCATTGTAATGTTTTTTTGTCATTACTTTATAGGTTGCATGATGTATCGTTTCATCTCCCATTTGTTCTTCCATGTGGTCGAATTTGTATTAGCTCTGTCACATATAAACTCTCCTGAGGGTTCCTAGTTCGAGTGCTTCTTATGGTGACTTCCATTGGGATAACCGCTTCTATTTCGTATACCAGGCTAAACGGGGTTTCTTTGGTTGATGTACATGTTGTCATCCTATAAGTCCATAGCACATTTTGCAGCTGATCTTCCCAATTCCATTTGTTTTTTCCCAACTTCTTCTTTATTCCTTTCACCAGGGTCTGATTTGTGACCTTTGCCTGTCCGTTTGCATGTGGGTGTGCTACCGAAGTGAAATTCTGCTTGATTCCTTTCTCTTGGCACCAACTCATAAAAGGGTTGCCCATGAGGTGCTTTCCATTATTGCTGATGATTGTATAAGGTAAACCAAAACAACATACAATCTGTTACAGACAAATTTCACTATGTTTTTTCATGAGATTATGGCCACCTCCTCGTCCTGGGCCCACTTGGTGAAGTAATCCACAGCCACTATTAGTATCTTTAATCTTCCTGGTGCCTATAAGAATGGTCCCATAATGTCAATTCCCCATTGGAATAAAGGACAGGGGCTGGTGATGCTTGTCATTTCTATTGGTGGCAATGCAGGGATGTTTGAGTGTATTTGGTAGTCATGAAACATTACTATGAATTCATTTGTATCCTTACTCATTGAAGGCCGATAGTATCGTGTCCGTAGGATCTTATGAGTGATTGCTCTTGATCTTGCATATGCACCAGGGATGCTTGAGTGTACCTCTTGATGATGACTTCTGCTTCTCTTTTCATAAGGCATTTTAACAACAGGATGGAGTACCCTTTTCAATATAGAGTTTCCTCATGCATAGTGTAGTTTGAAGCATTTGTTCATATTTTCCTGACTCCTTTTTCATCTGTTGGTAATATTCCTTTTTTGAGGAGCAAGTTGTATGGGGTCATCCATGAATCCTCTTCCTCTGACAAGTCCACTACTTCCATAACTATCTCTTCGATACTTCTCCTTGGCAATACCTCTACCAAAACTTTTTTTTAAGAGGTGACTGTAACACCACCGAGACTAGTTTGCTTATGACATCCATCTCTTTGTCTTTTGACCATGGGATTTGAGTGATTTTAAACTCCTGGAATTTTTGGATCCATTGTTTTGATTGGGTGAGGTATTTTGGTATATGTGTCACTTTTGCTTCATAATCACCTTTGATCTGGTTTACCACTAACATCAAATCAATAGATACTTTCATTCTTGAGATTATCATGCTTTTTGCCAACCTCAGGCCTGCGAGCAGGGCTTCATATTTTGCCTCATTATTTAAACAATTGAATTCGAATATGAGTGCATAAGTCGATTTATCCCCTTGCAGATTAATGAAGATGATACCTATGCTTGAGCCGTTCTTACTTAATGCCCAATCAATGAACAATTCCCACTTTGTCGAGCTGGTCTGCTTCGATACCTATGGGTGGACAACGATTTCCTTGGCATATATTAACGAGCATTTAGGATCATCAGGCATTTCCAGTAAGAATTCTGCCAAAGCTTGACCCTTGGTTTATAGGTTATGTTGTGCTCACCTAATTTGATTGCCCATTTGGTCATCCACCCAGATCACTCTGATTGCATTAGAATCTGCGTCATGGGCTGGTTTGTTAACACTAGGATCGGATGTGCTTGGAAATACCAGCGTACTCGCCTTGCCGAGTAAAATGCGAATAGGACTAACTTTTCTACTATCAAGTAATTCTTTTCAGCTCCTTATAGCACCCTTCTAATGAAGTAGATTGGCATTTTCTTTTTATCTCTTTCCACTAGTAGTGTTGCACTGATTACTTCTTGACTTGCTGATAAGTATATAGTTAATACCTCTCCTACATTAGGACTTTCTAGGGTCGACAAACGTTGGAGACACCATTTCAACTTCTGGAAGGCCTCCTTATCTTTTTTCGACCATACAATGTCTTTCTTCCGCATGTGTGTATTTAATGCTTGAAATAAACTCAATGTTTGTTTGGCTTATTTGGATAAGAAATGTCCTAGCATTGTCGACTTACCATTCAAGCTCTATACATCTTTTACCGTTTGGGTTGTTCCTATTTTTAGTAGACTTTTGAATTTTTATTGGCTAATTCTATCCCTGAAGTGGTAGCTATATGCCCTAGGAATTTCCCTTTTTTCACCAAAAAATTACATTTATTTGGATTTAGTTTCATATTGGAATGTTTAAGTTGCATCAGGGTTTTCTCCACGTCAAACAAAAAAGCATTATCATCTTTGCTCTTAATCACCATTTCGTTCATATATATTATTATATTTATCCCTATCTATCGTTCGAAAACCTTGTTGACCAACCTCTGGTAAGTCGCTCATGCGTTCCTCAATCTAAAAGGCATCTTAGTATAGCAAAACCCTTTCTCTGTATGGAAAGTTATTTTATCCTCATCGATCTCGCCATTTTTACTAGGTGATAACCTTTATATGCACCCAAGAAGGATTTCCACTTACATCCTCCCAATGATTCAATTTTATGTTCTATTTCTGGGAGAGAGTAGCTGTCCTTCGGGCATGCTTTATTAACGTCGGTGAAATCAACAAATATTTGCACAGTACTGTCTAAATTCTTTACCAACACCAGGTTTTCAATCTACTTCGGGAATTATGTGGCTCTCATGACTCCTACTGCCACCAATGCTTTAAGTTCCCCGTTGACCACTTCATTTCTTTCTTTATCCAGGATGTGTTTTTTTGGTTTTCGGGAGTGTATGTTGTGTTAATGTTTAACCAATGTTCTATCTAGGATCAAGGAATCCTCATCATGTCTTCAGGTTTCCATGTAAAATAATCTACATTCTTCTTTAACAGACTTATCAATCCTCTTCATAACAGCTCTGGGAGTTCTAAACCTAATTTGATTCTTTGATCCTCATGTTTTTCATTGATGGCTATCTCTTTTATGTCTACCATATGGCTTCGTTCTGGTGGTCTGAACATCGTGCTTTGGATTATTACGATACCTTCATCAGTAGGGAATTTGAGTAGTCCATGCGCCATAGATTCTACTGCTTGCAATTTCCATAGAGTTGTTCTTCCCATCAACATATTGTAAGGGGAGATGCTCATATTATAAGAAACTATGTTAAGATAGTTTTCTGAATACTACCTTTATAATCTTCCACTATAAAATTTAAAAAGATCCTTCCCATTGGCCATACTGATTTTTTGACGAATCCAACCTAACGTACTTCTGGACTTCTAATGGTAGACCTTTCAAGTAGTGCTCATATATAATGTCACACCCCGAAACCGATGGCGGAAACGTTCCGGGGCGGAGAACGTCATGTAAAGTATCACAACCAATGTTGTGACAACCCGATATTTCAACTCTTTGTAACGACCAAAGTGGGTCAAGTATTGTAACCACTTCTGAGTAATAAAATTTACTTTCATAATAAATGTACAAATAAGTCCTATTTATTTCCCTTCTATGATTAAATGTCTTTGAACCATGATCGTACGTGAAAAGAACGCCCAAATCCGACTTCATTTAGCGAAATTATGAATTTTCCAAATTCGACTCAGCAACAGACAGCTAAAAACTCGAATCAGAAATCGAGTGACTTTTGACCGGAATGACCTAAACGAGAATCGAAGGTCTCAACAATGGTATTCTAGCGGTAAAAAGTCTGGCAAAAACCGACATCAGATAAAGAAGTTACGAATTTTCAAAGAAATTCCTTAAACACGATAGATTTTATATTTAATAAAAAAAATATTTTTGGAATTTGCCGACGGAGTCTAAACGAAAGTTGAAGAGCGTAGTCTCACCTACGCGGGGATATAAAGACCATCGAAAACGGAGTTCGTATGAAGAAGATATGAATTTTTGAAGTTTATTAAATAAATTAATTATTTATTTAAATCAATATTCGGATATTATCCGAAGGGGAGTCAGCATACGCGTTACGCGCCGCGTACTGCTGTACGCCCCGCGTACCCGAGAATGCTCGGTCTCAAACAGTCCACATCGCACGATCCGAAGACCCGACCCGACGTCCCATCCGACCCGCGTGCCAGCGATCCGTCCCATCCGACCCGCGAACCCAGGAACCCGTCCCATCCGAGGCAGAGGCGGTCGTGGCTCGGTCACGCATGACGCACGCGTACGCGCTGCGTACTAGCGTACGCCCCGCGTACCGAGGCAGACCAGCCTCCCTATAAATAGCATGCGAGGGTTTCCAAAGAAGGGGCTCATTTCTCTTCTCTCTCACTCTACTTTGCCTCGTTTTCCGTGCCCTTTCAAACCCGAAGCTCTGGTCTTTTTGGCTCAAGTCCCGAAGGTCGATTTTACTCCCGAGATTCCCGAGAATCCCGAGGAAAATCCGTTTCCCGAGACGAAACTCTGCCCGGTCTTCCATCTCGCTATCTCCAAAACTTTCAAGTGAGTTTCATACCCCTTAATCAACCGTTTTAATTATTCTAAATACTTTTATATGCTTTCAAAGGGGGGGATTACAAGTAAAACACACGAGTATTATCGTGTGTTACATAAAGAAACTCTTTTATATACTGTTAAATACTCAAATCACATTCGGTTTATAAACTTTTAAAGGAACTTTTATATATAAATACAACACATATGTTACAATAGTATTCGAATCTTTTAAAATATGAAGTTGTTGTAATACATGTGTAAAACTAAACTGTTCTTAAATTATTCTTTTTCTAAGTATAAGCACACTTTTCGAAACTATAATAGGTATAGTTTTACGAATAGATTTCTAACTCTTATGTACTAGAAACATATATTTCAAGAGGTTTACCTTCGTATACAAGAACAAACGTAACATTTTAACAAGTTGATCTGTTTTTATACCACGGGTTTGTGAGACACTAACTTCATGTACGTTTGAGTACACATCTCAAGTCCTGTATTATATACCAGAATCCCTTGGAGGGGGAGCATGGTGTTTGTGTATAGATCTATACGGGCTTGACAACCCGCGCCCTGACTGTTAGCTACAGTCCACCGTTTGGGGTGACAAACGTCATAACATTCCAACGCCTGAAGAACGTTGTGTATAGGCATTTCGAGTCAATAGTATGGTTATAAAACTCACAAGGGGTATTAAAAACGCATTGATTTACAAGGTTTTCAAACTCATTTATTATTTTACTTTTACATACATTTTGGAAACAAACATTGGTCTCGAGTGAAGGCTACTTTTATGCTAGTAGAAAATATAGGATTTTCTAAACACACACAAGAAAAGATAAAACATTTCATTTCATTTAAACATTGTCATTTAAATACTTATGGAATTCACCAGCTTAAATGCTGATCAACTCTTTCAAAATTACTTGTATGTCCCAGGGATTCAGTAAATTTCAGGTACTAATATGCTTTTGAAGAAGAGATGCTGCGGCGCCAGTTTAATCTCATATTTTTGACATCATATTGTAATTGGTTTTGAACATGTAACTTTTGACAAATGTAAACTTTCAATTATATATATGATGGTTGTATTGCTTTCTTTACTATGTATTCATTTGTTACGCTACCACATGAAGTCATCCGCCCCCGAACGTTTCCGCCGTTCAGGTTTGGGGGTGTGACAAATGTACATAGTAAGCATAGTAAACACGAAACATTACAATACATACATTCATTACATTTGTTTGAAAGTGGAAAAGAAAAGTAATACAAGTTTTAGTTACATAAGATTAAACAAAAGCAAAGACGAAAATTTCAACTGCTCCGTCTTCTGCAAAAGGATGTGGGATACCTATCTAAGTAGAACCTGAGAATACAAACAGTTTAAAAATCGGTATAAAGCTGGTGAGTTCATAAGTGTTTTGTTTTCTGAAAATGAACATGTTTCCATTGGTTTTCTGAAAAGTTGTTATCCAAGAAAATCTCATATTTTATTATAAAGATAGTTTACTTAAAGTTTTGAATTTCCATTAAATACATCATTGTATAGTTTAATACATAAAACTATATAATGAAAACCACTGGGAATACCATCCAATACAACAGTAGCTATTTTTAATACATAAAAATATAGATTGAAAACCATGGGAATACCATCCCGTACTAGATATAAGGTAGTTTTTAAAACACAAAAACTATAGATAGAAATCCATGGGATTACCATCCCGTACTAGATATAAAAACCATGGGAATACCATCCCGTACTATATATAAAGACCATAGGAATACCATCCCGTACTAGATATAAAGACCATGGGAATACCATCCCGTACTAGATATAAAGACCATGGGAATACCATCTCGTACTAGATATAAAGACCATGGGAATACCATCCCGTACTAGATATAAATTCTATAGATCAATGATAGATATGAAAATCAGTTAATAAACTTATATTAATACGTATTGTGAGTCGGGTAACCATGCTAATATGACCACGAGACCTCCTTGACGTTCTTCAGGCGTCGGACGATATCCATAATTTGTCACCCAGGCGTGCCCGCATAACTATAGCTAGCAGTTTAGGTGTGGGATTGTCAATCCCAAATAGATCTATTCACAAATTCCACACTCTCCCTCCAGGAGACTCTGGTTACACTTCCGGGGAGGATTTACTGATAACCCAAAGGTTTTAATGAAGACGAATCTCACAAGCTAGTATTAAATTATTCATGTTGTTCTCGGTTGTTATCAAACATACTAATCGTTTTGAAACCTAATACAGTAAAAACAGTTTAATACAATGAACTTATCTGGCATAATACTCTAAATTAAACAGAGATAAACTGAATCAGACATAGTTTATATATTAACTTTAGATAAATCTGTGCTTGTAAAACAAGAACTGAATATCCCAAATTATTCCCATAATAATTTGACTGTTTTGATTGTTTCCTTTACTGTAATTGAAAACCATGTATTTATATTCAATAAAACATCCTTTATGCTCCGCATTATACATAAGGGGTAAAGATATCTAAAAGTTAGCCAGATATTTATAGAAATACATCAGTTTTAGGTTTTGAAAACATCTATAGTTTTCTTGTATTCCCCCTGAAAAGATTGAAAAACACGGAAAAAGGCGTAGGGGTTTGAACTCACCAGTCGAGAAACGAGTCGGTTTGGATGCTAAGTGTCGGATCGGGGCTTGATAACGCGCGAGGTTCCTATGTAATATGAAATGATACATAATTGTATCCAATTAGACTTTGAATCACTAATTAGATAGGAGTAAACACTTCAATTTAAGTGTTTGGAGTGACCCGGGTAGCATCTATGGACGTGTAAGGCTTGAATATGGAGTTTACTCTTCAAGAGTAAACTCCTTTAGGAGTTTACGGTCCAAATGACCATTCCCCATGAGTTTATGGCCGTAAACTCATGGCAAGGGTGTTCTTGGTTGCTAAATGGCCTTATAACACTTGAGGGTTGATGCTAGACTTGGTTTCAAGGCTTTTGAATGAGATTTGAACATCTTAAGGACCATTTGAGGAGTTTACGGTAGTAAACTATGAGTTTACTGCTGTAAACTCTTGTGTTCCATGTTTTAATGTGTTTTGGTGGTCCTAGGTCAATTACAATGCACATAGGAAGGTTCTAAGGTTGATTCCATGGATTAGGAAGTGATTGGGACATGAATTGACCTTGTAAAAGGAGTTTATGGTCTATGAAGATGTTCTTGGGAGTTTACTACCTTAAACACATGAGTTTACAACCATAAACTCATTTTGTCCATGATTCATGGGTTTTAGTGGTTGTAGGTTAAGCACACAAAGTTCTAGGTCCAATTCCAAGCCATACAAGGTGTTTAAGGCACTTTAACACCCATTGGAGGAGTTTAAGGTCTAAGAAGGGGTGCTTATGGTCCAAGAATGTGTGACAGCCTGAAATTTATACCGTCATTTTTAACTCCTTCCGTTAATAAGCCTCGTTTTAGTAAACTGTCCGTTAACCTTTTGGAAGAGGTTAATTAATTTGAGACTTTTATAATGACTTGGTAAGGGTAGAAATAAATTAGAAACACTACAATTTTCCCCTTGAAAATGTTTAGTTTCAACCACGTCAAAATTTGACCGTTTAATTGGGTGCGACCAAAAAGCCCTGTTTAACAGCAGTATCGGGTAGATTTCCACCGAGCCCCAACTCCAGCCCCTATATAAGGGTGAGTGGAGTCCAATTGAGACTTTTTACACTCTCCCCACTCTCTCTCTCTACAACTTAATTTCGAGCCAAAAATCGTCCGTTTCGAGCCCCAAACGAGTAGGTAAACTATCCTAACTCATTGTATAGCCTATCTAGCAGGCAAATTCCTGTTTAAAACATAAAATAGGGACAAAATCATGTGTTTACGGCCCAAGAACACCCTTGGACGGTGAACACCATTTAATGGGGTTTTTAAGCCCCAAAACCCCTCCAAATTGTCCCTAAGGCTTAGATATGGCTTGTAGGCTTATGGAATCGGATTTAGAACACCTTGAACTAGCATTTTGGGGAGTAAACATGAGTTTACTACCCAAGAACATGCTTGGGCCGTAAACTCCTCTTCATGGGGAGTAAACTCATATTTGAGTGTTTAAAAGCCACTTAAACACACCAATAGCCTTAGATTGAATTCTAGAATCAACCACCAACAAGTTCGGGGCCTTAAACTCGATTAAAACAACTCCATAAGGAGTTCACAGCCGTAAACCCCTCATGAAAGGGTGCCTGGGCCGTAAACTCCTATAAAGGGGTTAAATGGTGCCCTAAACTCCCCATTTGACTCGGAAAAATGCTTAGGAATTTACCCCCTATCATTTAAGCCCTTAAAACACCCAAGGTATATGTACATGGGAGCTTACGGCTGTAAACTCCCTTGATTGGGGCCGTGAACTCCCATTTGATCCCTTTAAATGCATTAAATCCACTCATACATTTTAGATTCGGACCTAGCTAAATTCCACGATCAATATAAGGCCTTTAAACATCCTAGAACCCCTCACCATGAGTTTACAGCCGTAAACTCATGGGGAGTTGTCCCAGGGCCATAAACACTATGTATAGAGTTTACTCTTGGAGAGTAAACTCCATTCCTAAGCCATTCACACCCTTAAATGTTACCCGGGACACCCCAAAAACTTAACCAAAGTGTTTTCCGCTCCTTAGAGTGCGTATACTTGTTTAATTAGTATTAAATGTACTAATTGTATCTGAACATATGTTATCATATGTTAAATAGGTCACTAAGTGTGTCCAAGTCTTTACTTGACACCGAGCACCCAACCGGCACCTTCGTCAGATCCACTTACACCAGGTGAGTTCATACCCCTAAATGAACCTTTTAAATGTTTTTACATGTCTTGTAGGGGGGAATACAAGTTAAACATGCCAATTATCATATCAATCACATGTGATTAATAACCCACATGAACAAGATTTACCACACTGTTAACTGTTTTACCGAGAATGACACTGTAATTGGTTTTCTAAAAACGTAGTTACTTGTTCAACTTTTACTTATAATGTTTAATCAAAGGATTTTTAAATGTTTTCAAACTCAATTTACTAAGGAATACCAAGTCATGATTTTCTTAATATATAAAGGTTTTCCAAAGTTTTCGTCTATGTTTTTATACTTCTATTTGGTTAAGATACTACTGCTTCACTTTTGTTTAGTTAATACCTCCACTTCATGATACACTTATACTTGAGAACGCCTCCACTTCGTGATACAATTATTCTTGAGAGCGCCTCCACATCATGATACACTTATACTTGAGAACGCCTCCACTTCATGATACACTTATACTTGAAAACGCCTCCACTTCGTGATACACTTATACTTGAGAACGCCTCCACATCATGATACACTTATACTTGAGAACGCCTCCACTTCATGATACACTTATACTTGAGAACGTTTCCACTTCGTGATACACTTGTACTTGAGAATGTCTCCACTTCGTGATACGCTTATACTTGATAACACTTCCACATAGTTAGATGTATGCATGTGCTTGTATAGACGCATGTAAATAATGGTTGAAGGACTTAGGAAGGCTTGTTCACCCTATTTCTTTTTCTTCGTTAAGATGTGGTATGGTGGGATCGGATGTCCGTCCGAAGGTCGTTCGACCATTAATTATATATTATGTATATAAGCATGGTCATATGGGTTTACATTAGTCAGTTCGATTATGAGTCTCTATCACTAGTTCAGTATTTTTTTTCATTAGATCTCACTATACGAGATACATCCTCAGTACACGGCCTTCTCCGTTGTCGAGTTGGTAACCAGAGTCTCTTGTAGGGAGAGCGTACATTGTGTGTATAGATCTATACGGGATTGACACCCCCGCACCCTGACTACTAGCTACAGTCCACAACCCACCAAGCCAAAGGGTGACAAATGTCATAATTATACTGACGCTTGTAGGGCGTCAAGATTCTCTAGTGTCGATCAGTACGGTTACGAGTATCTCGGGGTTACCTTATACTTCATGGCTTTAATGTAACGGGTTTTATACACAGTATTTCACTGTATACATTGTGTTCACTGTATTGGACCTTACTAGCTGTATCTTTCATTTGATACTGTCTAGGGTCTGTCTCTAGTTTAGACCTTGCTAGCTGTATCTTTCATTTGATACTGTCTGGGGTATGTATTCTCTATTTTAGACCTTACTAGTTGTATCTTTCATTTGATACAGTCTGGGGTCTGTGTCTCCTTTTGTTAGACTGAGCCAGGCATACCGTTCATTCGATACCCTCCTGGAGTCTATGATTCCTTTTGCATTAGTCATCAGTCTTCACTGCTGAGGCATATGTTATTTCCCTGATTTCTCTTGCCTTCTTTAATAATCAAATTCTGTATTTTGATAATGATAGCGATTAAGGGAAAACTACTTTTTACCACATAACTCCGTCCAGTCTTGGTAGAAGACTGCTTTTATTAAAGAAAATATAGGATTTTCTGGAAAAGACACTAATTTAATGGATACTCTAAAACTACCACTTTTATTAAAGTTATTTGAATAAAATGACACTAAATACTTATGAACTGACCAGCATTTGTAAAAATGTTGATACTCGCTTTTCAAATAACTTGTATTCTCGGGTCAGCATTAGACATGTACCTCCCCGGAGCTTTTGATGAAGATAGTTTAGTACCAAGCTGCATTTATATCATTACATGTATTACTTTGATGTATTGTAATGTAAGCTATGTGAAACTATTACTATTAATGCAATGGTTGTTGTACTTTCATTTACTATACTACATATGTTGTGATACTTGACATGACGTCATCCACCCCAGAACGTTTCCGCCATTCCGGTTTTGGGGTGTGAAAAAATGTTCTTGGGTTGTGAACTCAATTTTGTCCTATTTTTATATGTTTTGGTGCATTCCTTGAAGGATTATAAGGTTCTATGCACTCATGGAAGTTCATGGAGGCTTTTGGAGGTGTTTAAGGGCAATTTAACACCTTAAAAAAGGTGTTTATGGTCCATGAATGAGGTTTTACGGTCAAAGCATGTTCTTGGGCCGTAAACTCACGTCCAAGCCTCAAATGAGAAGATTTTGGGGTCCTAAGCTCACGCATGCAAGTCAAAAGGTCTTAACTAAACACTAGAAGTGATTTGGAAGGGTTTTCGGGCTCCAAAACCCCATTTATAGGTGTTCACGGTTTGGGGAGGTTCCTAGACTGTAAACACAAGTCTTTAGTCCTATTTTATGATTTAAACACGAATTTGATGGCTAAAGATGCTAATCCATGAGGTAGGATAGTTACCTTAATGATTTGAAGCTTGAATTAGATGATTTTGGATCAAAGTCGAGTTATAGAGAGAGAGTAGTCAGAGAAAATAGTTTAAGAGAGAGAAAAAGCTTCAAAATGATGTCACTCAATCCCTTATATAGGGGTTGAGTTTATGGCCCGGTGGAAATCTACCCGATACTGACGTTAAACGGGGCTTTTGGTCATACCCGATTAAGTGACCGTAATCACAACTTAGATGAAACTAAATATTTTCCAAATGAAAATAGAAAATATTTTAATGTTTAAAATGTATCCCGACACTTATGAAACCTAAATAGAAGTCACAATTAAATTAGTTTAAAACAAAGTTAACGGAAAAATTGAAACGTAACGGCTTTATTCACGGAAACGGGTTACAGTGACGAAATAAATTACGGGTTGTCACATTATCCCCCCATTAGAGGGAATTTCGTCCCGAACTTCAAAACTTAAGATACAAATTATATAATCAAAAAGATGTGGATATTTTTCTTGTCGAGTCTTCGTGCTCCCAAGTGAACTCGGGTTCTCGCACGGTATTCCAGCGAACTTTCACTTATCGGGATACGACTTTATTTCGTACATTTGATTTCGGTTGGTTCTTCCATGAAGTTCAGACTTTTGTTGATCTCGGTCTCATAAAACGAGATTACTAGGGTTTCATTAGTTTGGTGCTTCCTAAGATTGGAGACATAGAATACAAGATGGATGCAGCTTAGTCTTAAAGGTAGTCGGAGTTTTATGGGCTACAAGACCGATCCTGGCTACGATCTCGAAAAGGTTCTATGTATCTCAGGTTAAGTATTCCCGCGCTTCCAAAGCGTACCATGTCTTTCCAGGGCGAGACCTTCAACGGATACGGTTTCCAATCTAGAATTCTAAGGGTTTTCGTAGTTTATCGGCGTACACTTATGTCTGTCTCGTGAAGCTTCTCAATCGATCTCGGATCTGGATGATTTTCTCGGCGTTTTCACGGGTGATTTTAAGTACCACAAAAGGCACTGTCAGGGAAATGGTCTCTTGACTAGTTGCGTGTCCTTTATCTCGGTCCAACACAGAAGGGATCTTGTACTTGCGACCGTAGAGGGCTTCGAACGAGGTAGTCTTAATGCAGGTCTATGATGATTCGGTCAAGGGTAAATGGGTGTTCCACGATTTTTTGAAATCGATGACACATGTCCTTAGTATATCTTCTAGGGTCTAGATAATTCTCTTACTCCGTCCGCATGTCTGAGGATTGTAAGTTGTACTCGTATCCAGCTTAGTTCCAGGAGCTTTCTGAAGGGACTGCCAAAATCTTAAAGTAAACCTGCTATCTCAGTCGGAGATAATGGACACAGGCACACCGTGCAGTCGGACTATCTCTTGGGTGTAGATTCGTATGAGTCTTTCCATTTTGAATGATTCTTTAATCTGAGGGAAGTGAGCAGATTTTGTCAAACGATCGACAATTGCCTAAATGGTATCGAACCCACTCGGAGACCTGGGTAATTTGGTGATGAAATCCATGGTATTCATCTGCTATTTCCATTCAGATATCTCGGACTGCTGGAGCAGACTTGAGGGTTCCTAATACTCGACCTTTACCTTGGCGCAAGTCAGACACTTGCCCACGAAGGTTGTGATCTCGGCTTTCATGGTTGATGAGGATCATGCACTTAGTTCCATAGAGATAATGTCTCCAAACCTTCGTTGTGAAGACCACAACTCCTAACTCTAGGTCGTAAATCATGTAGTTAACTTTGCATGCGTTCAGTTGTCTCGAGGCATAAATGACAACTTTTCCTATCTGTATAAGTACACAGTCTAGATTCTGATTAGACGCATCGCCGACGACAACGAAATCCTCTGTTCCTTCGGGTAGAGACAGGATAGATGTGATGTACAAGGCTTGCTTCAATGTTTGGAATACTGTATCTTGCTTTTCATTCCAACAAATGGATACACCTTCTTGTGTCAGAGTGGCCAGGGCTTGCCAAATTCTAGAAAGTTTCTTGATGGATCTGCGATAATAGCTGGCGAAACCCAAGAATTGATGGATTTCTGTGGGTGTCTTCAGTTCCAACTAATTCTTTATCGTCTTGCTTTTGGAAGGGTTCACGTGTATGTCTCTCTTGCTTACTATGTGACCAAGGAAAGTGGTTAGACTGAAGGGCATCACTACGAACTTGTAGTGAGCATATCGAGTCCTGAATGCCGTCTTGTAAACATTATTTTTGTGAACTAGAAGTTGATGATACTCTTTTGTTGAGTAGTTCATTAGGCTGATTGGATAACTTTTGCATTTCTGCTGGAGCTAAGCGATATGAAGACTTGGCTACATGATTAGTTCCAGGAATTAAGTTGATGCGAAACTCGACTTGACGTTTTCGGGAGGAATTCCTAGAAGCTCTTTGGGAAAACATCAGGAAAGTTGCAGACTTTGGGGATGCTCTCGAGGTTTTCAACTATTTGTTTCTCGTTGATTACATAATTTAGGAATGCGCGACACTCCTTTCACAGAAGCCTTTGAGCTTTAATGCAACATATGATACGAAGATTGGAACTGAGTTCATTGCCAAGGCTCATGAGAGTCTGGCCAGAGGGAAGATTGAGACAGGTGGTTGTAACAAAGGATATCTGCATGATTGGGACTCAACCAATCCATGCCAATAAGAACATCAAAGCTCTTGATGGTACTGGTATTAGGTCAATGGAAAATGAATGATTGCTCAGGGTAAGTGTATAGTTTGTGAGCATGTCGTTAATGTTTCTCTTTTCTCACTGTTAGTTATCTCGACGGTAGATGTTTCGATTACTAGACGAGAACTATGTTTTAGAAGATGTTTGAATGAATGGCTACTAAGAACTTCTTTAACATTAGATCTGAAAAGGATATGAGTATAAGAATTGTCAAGAAGAAACGTACCCGCGACGACGGAGGGATCGGCGATTGCCTCCTCCTATTTTATATCCAGAACTATCTCGGCATTGCTAGTTGTTGTTGCTTTAGGGCATTTCCTCTTGAAATGACCGACTTCTCCACAGTCGTAGCAGACCTGTTCGGAACTCGATCTGGAAGCTTGATTGGTTGGTGTTCTGCAGCTTCGCACAAGGTGACCCTCTTGGCCATAGTTTTTACAAAACTTGACGCGATAGGGACCGGGGATCCGGTGGTGGTAATTGCACATGTTGCACCAAGGGAGGTTACCATCTTACCTAGTGGTAGGTTCTTGAGCTGTAGACGCAACAACAGGAGTAGTGGCAGCTTGAACTGCCACAGATTCATGCCTCTTGGAGGGTCCTTGTGAACTCTGACCCTTTCGCTTTTCCAGATAACCTTTTTACTTTCCTTACGCTCATTTTGTCACTCCTGATTATGTTCATGGTTTTGGGGGTAGGTGTTACTTCCTGGTCTACTGAACCTGCTAGGGTACAATAGCGTTATTGTAGCCGTCACTGCAGCAGTAACAGCTACCTGAAAATAGATAGTGTCGAATGTAGGAGAATATGGTGGCGGAGAGTTGTTGTTCCTAGAGCTGGGTCCTTTCTTTGGAGGCATGATGATCTAAAATGATTAGGAAAAAGAGGATGGTAAGTCCTCTGAATTGAATCATGAGATATGAAATAGGAGATATCTCATTATAACAGATATAAGGTTCCATAAGCGATAAGCATGAAGAGTTATCAAAGTACATAAACTATCGCTAAAGAAGGAACGAGTAGCAATACTCGGAATGAATTTCTACAACGTACTCGACTTTGGCTAAAATACTCCCATAACATTTTTATGTTTCGCTGCGACGACGGCAAGTTGTTTGGGTATTGGGTAAGTTTTAGGCATGTTGTATACTACAGTCACTCCCAAGCACATGTTGGCTGTGTCTCGAATGAATATAGTTGATCAGGCTATATTGACCCTAGACACGACTACATAACTGCCCAGGTTTAACCGCAGACACAACACCCATTTACTTATGTTTTGTTCTACTCGTAGTTACGGATTCCGGCGGTTAGGTATACTTGTATACTTTTGAAAATACTTATATTTTAAAGTATACTTTTAGTTTAGAGCACTTAGGCCCCTTAGTGTTTATAGTCTTATACCATGTAAGGTTTGGTATACTAGTTCACTATAAACAAGGGCACTGATACCAATCTGTCACACCCCGAAACCGATGGCGGAAACGTTCCGGGGCGGAGGATGTCATGTAAAGTATCACAACCAATGTACATACTAAGCAGAGTAAACACGAAACATTACATTACATACATACATTACATTTGTTTGACAGTGGAAAAGAAAAGTAATACAAGTTCTAGTTACATAAGATTACAAAAAAGTAAAGATGAGAATTTCATCTGCTCCGTCTTCTGCAAAAGAATTTGGGATACCTGTCTAAGGAGAACCTGAGAATACAAGCAGTTTAAAAATCAGCATAAAGCTGGTGAGTTCATAAGTGTTTTGTTTTCTGAAAATGAACATGTTTCCTTTGGTTTACTGAAAAGTTGTTATCCAAGAAAATCCCATATTTTCTTATAAAGATAGTTTAGTTAAAGTTTTGAATTTCCGTTAAATACATCAGTGTATAGTTTAATACATAAAACTATATATTGAAAACCACTGGGAATACCATCCAGTACAACAGTAGATATTTTAATACATAAAAATATAGATTGAAAACCATGGGAATACCATCCCGTACTAGATATAAGGTAGTTTTTAATACACAAAAACTATAGATAGAAATCCATCGGATTACCATCCCGTACTAGATATCAAGACCATAAGAATACCATCCCGTACTAGATATAAAGACCATGGGAATACCATCTCATACTAGATATAAACACCATGGGAATACCATCCCATACTAGATATAAATTCTATAGATCAAAGATCGATATGAAAATCAGTGAATAAACTTATATTAATACGTATTGTGAGTCGGGTAACCATGCTGATATGACCACGAGACCTCCTTGACGTTCTTCAGGCGTCGGACGATATCTAGAATTTGTCACCCCATGCGTGCCCGCCTAACTGTAGCTAGCAGTTTAGGTGTGGGATTGTCAATCCCGAATAGATCTATTCACAAATTCCACGCTCTCCCTCCAGGAGACTCTGGTTACACTTCCGGGGAGGATTTACTGATAACCCAAAGGGTTTAATGAAGACGAATCTTACAAGCTAGTATTAAATTATTCACGGTGTTCTCGGTTGTTATCAAACATACTAATCGTTTTGAAACATAATACACTAAAAACAGTTTAATACAATGAAATTATCTAGCATAATACTCTAAATTAAACAGAGATAAACTGAATCGGACATAGTTTATCTATTAACTTTACATAAATTTGTGCTCGTAAAACAAGAACTGAAGATCCCAAATTATTCCCATAATAATTTGACGGTTTTGATTGTTTCCTTTACTGTAATTGAAAACCATGTATTTATATTCAATAAAACATCCCTTATGCTCCACATCATACATAAGGGGTAAAGATATCTAAAAGTTAGCCAGATATTTATAGAAATACATCAGTTTTAGGTTTTGAAAACATTTATAGTTTGCTTGTCTTCCCCCCTGAAAACATTGAAAAACACGGAAAAAGGTGTAGGGTATGAACTCACCAGTCGAGAAACGAGTCGGTTTGGATGCTAAGTGTCAGATCGGGGCTTGATAACACGCAAGGTTCCTATGTAATATGAAATGATACATAATTGTATCTAATTAGACTTTGAATCACTAATTATATAGGATTAAACACTTCTAGACGCGAAAACACTTCAATTCAAGTGTTTGGAGTGACCCAGGTAGCATCTATGGATGTGTAAGGCTTGAATATGGAGTTTACTCTTCAAGAGTAAACTCCTTTAGGAGTTTACGGTCCAAATGACCATTCCCCATGAGTTTATGGCCGTAAACTCATGGCAAGGGTGTTCTTGGTTGCTAAATGGCCTTATAACACTTGAGGGTTGATGCTAGACTTGGTTTCAAGGCTTTTGAATGAGATTTGAACATCTTAAGGACCATTTGAGGAGTTTACGGTAGTAAACTATGAGTTTACTGCTGTAAACTCTTGTGTTCCATGTTTTAATGTGTTTTGGTGGTCCTAGGTCAATTACAATGCACATAGGAAGGTTCTAAGGTTGATTCCATGGCTTAGGAAGTGATTGGGACATGAATTGACCTTGTAAAAGGAGTTTATGGTCTATGAAGATGTTCTTGGGAGTTTACTACCTTAAACACATGAGTTTACAACCGTAAACTCATGTTTGTCCATGATTCATGGGTTTTAGTGGTTGTAGGTTAAGCATACAAAGCTCTAGGTCCAATTCCAAGCCATACAAGGTGTTTAAGGCACTTTAACACCCATTGGAGGAGTTTAAGGTCTAAGAAGGGGTGTTTACGATCCAAGAATGTTCTTGGGCCGTAAACTCGAGTTTTTCCCATTTTTATACGTTTTGGTGCATTTCTTGAAGGATTATAAGGTTCTATGCACTCATGGAAGTTCATGGAGGCTTTTGGAGGTGTTTAAGGGCAATTTAACACCTTAAAAAAGCTGTTTATGGTCCATGAATGAGGTTTTACGGTCCAAGCATGTTCTTGGGTCGTAAACTCACGTCCAAGCCTCAAATGAGAAGATTTTGGGGTCCTAAGCTCATGCATGCAAGTCCAAAGGTCTTAAGTAAGCACTAGAAGTGATTTGGAAGGGTTTTGGGGCTCCAAAACCCCATTTATATGTGTTCACGGTTTGGGGCTCCAGAACCCCATGAGTTAGGATAGTTACCTTAATGATTTGAAGCTTGAATTAGATGATTTTGGATCAAAGTCGAGTTTTAGAGAGAGAGAGAGAGTAGTGAGAGAAAATGTTTTAAGAGAGAGAAAAAGCTTCAAAATGATATCACTCAATCCTTTATATAGGGGTTGAGTTTATGGCCCGGTGGAAATCTACCCGATACTGACGTTAAACGGGGCTTTTGGTCGTACCCGATTAAATGACCGTAATCACGACTTAGATGAAACTAAATATTTTCCAAATGAAAATAGAAAATATTTTAATGTTTAAAATGTATCCCGACACTTATGAAACGTAAATAGAAGTCGCAATTAAATTAGTTTAAAACAAAGTTAACGGAAAAATTGAAACGTAACGGCTTTATTTATGGAAACGGGTTATAGTGACGGAATAAATTACGGGTTGTCACATATAATGTTAATAGAAGTTTCGTTATCCACATGGATCATTCATATTAATGTTCTTCCCATTACTGCTATGATTATTAATTATTATGTCCCCTGATAATAAAAGGGTATTGGGTCATGGTGGTTGAACTCGACGTTAACTATCTTCCATTTTATTGGCTTGACATCTAGTCCTCCCCCTCCTTGTATCTTAGCGATCTCAACATCATAAGTTCTTACTTCTTCCGTCTTGGCAGGTCATTCTTCCCTTACCTTAAGCAAACCGACCTCTCTCCTTTTCTTTCTTGAGGCTTTTTCAATCCTTTGTAGCATGGCCCAAAATTTCATGGTATTTGAAATATATGTTTGGATCTCGGGGGTACTTCCTAGAATTTCCTTTATTCGGACTTCTAGGGGTGTATGCTTCATATGCTTCCTGTCGGTATGGCTGAAAGCGGTCATGTTGTTTTCCTCTTTCCTTATGAGTGAACCTTCTATTTTGACCGAGATGAGAATGGTTTTCAATTACCCCTGGTACTGTCTTGGTCGCTCCCCTCTCCTTCCTCCTATGGCAATTGTTTTCCCTCCATTCTTGCTTTTTCTGCTTTCTGCCTCTTGCCATAGGAATCAATTAATTTTACATATCATATCCTCTATGTTTACACAATCTCTCCCTACCATCCTACGAAATAGTTCTCCCTATAAAAGACCATAGGTGAACACGAGTATAATCATGGATCATCTCTCATTAGCATCCTTCAGTTGATTGTATTGAATCTTTTGAAATACACTTTGTTAGACTCCCCTACTCTTTTTTAGCAGGAAAATAGAGCATGTGTCTGCTGTTGGAACCTTCTTTTTTGAATGAAACTATTGAAAAAAAATTGACACGGTTCCTTGAATCTTCTTATACTTTTGGGTGGTAAACTTGCTAACCAATATTAAATAGATCCATCTAAGGTTCTTGCAAAGTATAGACTTGATAGTTTTGGGTCCATCGGGATCATCTTAAGGGCCCATTGAATGTTCAAAACAGGATTGTTAGGATTTCACATTCCATCATACATTGGGACTCTAGGTCCTTTCATCCATTTTGGGATGGGAGTCTTGTTGATCTCATCAAGGTGATCGGAAATTGAGACCTTGAAACGCCTAGTTGTATTTTTTTTGCCTTCGCTACTTCTGACGACATTCTTTTGTTTTGAGAATCTATCTTTGATTTATCCTAACGCGAGTTAGAGAGAAAGAGAGAGAGAGAGAGAGAGAGAGAGAGAGAGAGAGAGAGAAAGAAAGATCTTGAGCTTACTTCCTTTTTATTTCTTTCTTTCTTACTCGCCTATTCTTCGCTTCTTCTAGTTGTTTTCCTGTTTCCTCTAATTCCTTTGTTTGGATACTGTGCACTGATACTTGACCCCATTCCTTTTCTTTTTTTATTATTTCTTTCAATACCTTATGATGTGATAACCTGTAAATTCAATCCTGTAAATGTCAAACTTGGTTAACGAAAGTCAAACTTATCCAATATAGGTCAAACTTAGTTCTTTAATTATATTATTATGGTTAGATTAATGAGTAATAGGTGTATAGACCATGTATTCAAAGGTGTTGTGTGTTTAATGTGGGAATCATTTAAGACCGAGTGTTAGAGGAAGATGTTCACAAAACAGCTTCCCGAACTCGTTATGGTCACTACGTGTTTGTAGTGATGCCTTTCAGATTAACCAATGTGCCCGCAGTGTTCATGGACTTAGTGAATCAGGTTTTCCGTCCTTACTTAGATAAATTCACGATAGTATTCATCGATGACATACTTATCTATTCACGCAGTAAAGAGGAACATAGTCAACACTTACGACAGATCATGGAAACACTACGAGCAGACAAACTTTATGTGAAGTTCTCTAAATGCGAATTTTGGATTTGGAGAGTCGAATTCTTCGGTCACGTGGTTAGCGAAGAGGGAATTCACGTGGACCCTTCCAAAATCAAAGCCATCGAGAACTAGTCGGCACCAAGGACGCCTACAAAAATCCGTCAATTTCTAGGCCTCACCGACTATTATTGCGGATTCATACAGAACTTCTCAAGGATCGCAAAACTGCTTACTAGATTGACCCAGAAAGGTGTAACCTTTGACTGGGAAGAGAAACAAGAAAAAGCATTCCGGACGCTTAAGCAAGCTTTACGCAGCGCACCGATATTATCCTTCCCATGAGGGATAGAAGATTTCATGATATGCTGCGATGCATCCAACCAAGGGCTTGGTTGTGTTCTTATGCAACAAGGAAAGGTCATCGCCTATGCCTCAAGACAACTTAAGATATAGGAAGTCAACTACACTACGCATGATCTTGAGTTAGTGTAACACCGTAAATTTTCATACAAAATTTTCAATTTTAAAATCACATAAATATCATCAACACATATCACAAAATCTTAATATATTAATTACCGAAAACACATGTTCATAATTATCTAAATAAAATCCAGGATCCTCAAATACAACTCCATCTCATGTGTACAATCAAGCCGGCACCTTCCTGTAATCCTGAGAAGTACCAGAAACACATAACCCATAACAGAGTAAGCACGAAGCTTAGTGAGTTCCCCAAAATACCACATAGAGCGCATTAGCCACTCGAGGCTATAACTCGGTAAGACCATCCGATCTATGTGTCTCAGTGGGATGCTCCAGTCCCATAGCTTGTTGGACCCTCTGGTCCGGTCTAAGTGAGGACCCTCCAGTCTCACAACTTGTTGGACCCTATGGTTTGGTCTCAGTGAGGACCCTCAGGTCCGGTCTCAGTGAGGACCCTCCGGTCTCACAGCTCGTTGGACCCTCCGGTCTAGTCTTAGTATCACATAATATAGCATACATATATCACATAGACAAATGCAAAATCAAGTAAGCACATAAGATCAACATATACATATATTACTATAACAGCATAAGTCATAAAGACAGTATGCACGATAACACATAACACATTATAAACAAATAAGACCCTCCGGTCGATAATGTACTAAGATCCTCCGGTCTACAAGGTACTAAGGCCTTTCGGTAAATAATGTAATTAAGACCCTCCGGTTAACAACACAAATAATACCCTCCGTTCACACATAATTACCACACGGGTAAGTATAGTGAGAAGACTCGTCTCGGATGGCGGACAGATCCTATAAATGTTGTTGTTATACTCCGGCATCTAACAATGAGCCAAACCAACAATTAACCCCATTAGAATCTAAGACTAAACCTTCACACATTAGGTCCAAATACGGTCCACAAATCCGGTCCAAAGATAACCCAAGCCCAATGGGCCCACCAAGGCCCAATAACAAATGGGTCCATAAGAGTCCACTAATGGCCCACACCTCATATGGGCCTTACCCTGAAGACCATCTAAATATTCTAGTCCACATGATTGTTCTTGGATGGCCCATCAGTAGCCCAATAAAAGGCCCAAGCAAAATTAGGGTTTTCACATAAAATGACGATTATGGTTAAGTTTTTCTTACTTAACCCATTACGGACTTAACACATTAAGTCCATTACTCCAATAGGCCATTCACACAATGAAGTCAGACATAGTTCACAGTATCAATCTAACAGTCCAACCGCGGGTCCAAGTAAAATCCAAACTAACAAACCCAAAATTAGGGTTTTCTAAACCCTAATTAGGGTTTCTAGCCCAATCACAAAGCAGCCTAGTCCAAGATTAAGTGTTTAGGCCCATTAGGGTTCCACTAGGTAGGGCACCACCCACTGCCACCTCAGGCAGTGGTGGTCAGTGGCGGCAAGTGGCGGCCGCCGCCATTTCTAGTGATGGTTTTCGTGGTTCTTGCCCAAAAAGTGCTTAAACATCCTCACGCATAAAATACACATGCATACAACCACCAACCATGGCGGAAGGTGGCGGCAAAAAGCAACAATGGGGGGCAGCCACCACCTTGAGGCCGTGGTGGTGGATTTTCTGGTCCATTAATTAGCATATTACACCTCAAACGCCGAGAATAACCAAAATACTCGATCATACGCTTACTCAGCCACTTTACAGACGGCTCCCATAATCGGAATAGGTAGGAACGGTGGCCATAACGTCACCGGTGGCAGATTGTGATGTCCCACAACGTCCAAACAGTAAAAACGAAGAAGAAGAAAGAAGATGGGTGGCTAGCAGTCTTACTGAAGCTTTCTCTTTGTGCAATAATTACACAGCGACGCACAC
Source organism: Lactuca saligna (assembly GCF_052625555.1). Lineage (NCBI taxonomy): Eukaryota > Viridiplantae > Streptophyta > Magnoliopsida > Asterales > Asteraceae > Lactuca > Lactuca saligna. Next base: position 117,708,375 of record NC_136422.1, read on the forward strand.
AAACCGATCAACCGGTCTCAACGGTTCTGCGATTGTACACAAACCCTCCAGCAGCAGGCACCATGAAGGAATCATTCATCGGCATTAAAGTGGCGGGGATGACTCTTGGCATTGCAACGACGGCAGATGGCACTCCCATGGTGGCGGCTGTAGATTTGTGCCCGAGGGTTAGGGTTGCATCGCATAAACGGGAGGAAATAGAACACAGATAGATCCCTCTCCCTTCCAAACTTCCTTTCATTTTTGTCACATTTAGCCCTTCCTTACCATATCCTTTTTAAACTAAGTCCAAAACTTACCTAATATCCCCTGCCCTCAGAAATCTTTACAAATTAAATCGGAAATTTACCATTTAGTCCTTGCTTCCTAAAATCTATCCAAATTAAGTCACAATAATTTACCAAGCAACGCTTTCCTTCATAAATATTTACAAACCACTTTGGAACTTAAAATTTTAACCACCAACTACTAAAATCATGACAGTTAACTCCTCGAGGCCAACACCTTGTGATGTTATTATTGATTTTAGGGTTTCTACTCATATTAATACCTATATATTTATTTATTTATTTAATATATGGGATGTTACAACTCTCCCCCACTTGAATTAGATTTCGTCCTCGAAATCCTTCCTCGCAATCCATTATACACCCAACAACTTGAACTGCATGGCCACAAGCCCAAGCATAACCCCGACCGTTCAATCCAACAGAGATATCTCAACCAATCACATGTACACGCAACCACTAATTTTGTTTTACTCCAAGATATATTACATCCGATTTGTAATCACACATCATTTCTGACCTCTGTTGTCTAACACTCACTTACTTCATGTGTGTTGCGGTCCTTCTCAAGCCACATAAATGACCCTCCCAGGTCAAGAGCATCAAATGGTAACCATAACCACTCAAAATGAAATCCATCAAGGATTCGGAATCTCAACTCGTCTATCCTTTACACAAGTGGGGCCAAACTCAAACTCGAGAGTCTAGTTTGAGACTGGAATTGGTACCACTCATATCCAGTATGATACACGACTCATGACCCGTGATCTACAAATCTAAGTGTACAATACTTCTCCAATCCCTTCCGACTTGTGACAATCTCTCCTTAATTCAAGGTATAACGGATCCCGACCATCATGGAGACCCTAGTCTCACCCCTGGCCCGGCCACCAGGCTCTGAAAGACTCAGTTGTCAAGGCTACCTAAGCCTAAGAATTCCTCTGCGTCATGCTCTAACTAGTGAATACCACGGCTCCTCGCAGTGTTATAACACTCTCTTACTGACTACTAAGTACTACCGCTCCCCGTAGCATCACAACACCCTCTCGCTGACTAGTGAGTACTACGGCTCCCCGTAGCATCACAACACCCTCTTGCTAACTGGTGAATACTATGGCTCCCTGCAGTATCACCACACCCTCTTGCTGACTGGTGAAGACTACGATGCCCCATAGTGTAACATCCCATTTGAAGTAGAATAACTAAATAATAAATATGAAACCCCGAGATATGAGTTTATTATTATTTAATAGCCAAAATCAAATAATTAGTAGTTGGGTGTTGGTTTCGGGAAGCCAAATGGCGATATTTGAATCTTTGGAAGGTTAAAGTGTAATTTAGAGATTTATTTTGCAAAGAATTTTAGTATTCAGGGGGTGTTTGGTATCATTTGGACTTATATTGAATAGAATACTTGAGGCTAGGGGCTGTTTGGTAAATAACGAACTTATTTTGAATAGGTTTGTGGCTAGAGGGACTAAAATTGCCAAATAAGGTTAAGTTTGGAGTTGGAGATGGGACTTAAACCCGTCATCATCCTTTCCTCCCATTCACCCGAAAAACTCTAACCCTAAATGCTCTCATCCTGTAGCCGCCACTGTAACCTCACCTATCTCCGGCGCCACATGCCACCTCATAGCCTCGTTGGAACCGACGTTCACCGCCACTCCTTTGGACCGGTCGAGTTGTAACCCCCCTTCTCTGTCAGCGATGCCCCCACTCCACCTTCTTTCCTTCAACGTCCGGCTGCCTCCATGTGTATTCTTCCGATCGGATAAGACAGTCGCCTACCGCCTCGCTACCCAGCGCTACTCGCAACCTGGTTGTCGGACTAACAGTTAAGGCCGTGAGCACTGCAGCTTCCCCATCGAGATAATGCCTTTCCCTTCCTGTTCGTCAGCCATCGCCACCCATTTACGTTGAAGAGAATTCTTCACCAGGTTGTGTGTGTTCGGCTCGCATAGGTCGACGTGTTTGTTGGGCAGTGGACCAAAAGAAACTTACGGTGGTGGCTGTCGTCGCCAACCACCGGTGACTGCCGCTGGTGTCCGCCATTTCATGTTATCACCACTGCTGGACGCCACCAGGTGGGTGGCTGGATCTATTTCACAAATTTCTATCAGAAGTGGTATATGGTGTTGGAATGGCCGAAAACCAAGGAAGAACACCATGGCTGCCAACCATGGTGGTAACCACCGCTTTTGTTGCTCTGCCACCACCAGCCGCCAAGTGGTGGTGGTTGTGTGCGTGCTTTTTATGTACTTAGTTGTGTGTACAACTGTTGTATCTCAATAAGAGTGTGAGTGTGTGTGGTTTTTGTAAACGGGAAACAAAAGTGAGCCACCACTACCACCATGAGGTGGTGGCTGTCACCTCCAACCATCACCTGCTGCCACTGTGCAGCTTTGTGTGTGTGTTTTATTAGCATGTGTGTGAGTGTTTTATTGGATTGAGCTGTAACTTGTAAATGGTGCCCAAAATAATAATAGAAAATCCGTAACCACCACTGCGAGGTGGTGGCTGCCTCTTCCTACCGCCACCGGACGCCGTGTCGGGTGGCAGTGTCTTGCCTTGTTGTGTTTGACTCGTTTGGGGGATGCTTGGTCAAAGTGAGCCCAATGAAGCCCTAATGGGCCCAAGGAAATCTAATTCGCCTAATAAAAACCTAATGGGCCCAATTAGGCCCAAAGTGACCTAAAAGCCCAACCATTTGACTAATCGGCTAGTATTTGGTAGAAAACCCTAATTAGGGTTTGGAAAATCGTAATGGCTTAAAACCCTAATTTTGGGAATTGATCGGGACACGCATGGGAATTTGTTAGTAAAGGTAAAATATTAATTGATAATCATTCGCAATTAATCTAAAGCAATATTTGACTTAATGAATTAAGTCCTTAATGGGTTAAGTAGGGACACTTAACTCTAATCATCATTTCATGAAAGAACCCCACATTTGGGCCATTGAAATGGAATCGTGTATTAAGCCCAATCACAACATATGACTTATTTAGTAAAGTGAGGGACTTATTGGATTAAGTCCTTAATGGGTTAAGTGAGTAACACTTTACCCTAATTGTCATTTTATGTGAAACCCTAATTTCACATGGGCTTTGTGTTGGGCCTTTCTTTTGGGCTTTGGTAATTAGGATATTAATGGGCTATCCAAGAACAAGAAAATGGACTAGAATAATTTAATGGGCTTCAGGGTAAGGTCCGTATGAGGGTTTGAGCCAATTTGGAGAATTAGGCCGTAGATGGGCCATAGAGTGGGTATTGATGATTATATGATAGTGGGCCATTGGAAATGCCAAATGTTTGGGTTGGACTAATTTGTTGGACCTTTAATTATGACCATGTAAAGGTTTGGGCCCAATTTGGAAAATTGGGCCATATGTTAGGCTTTGCGCATTACTTGACTTGTGGGCCTTTGGAGTGTGATTTCGATCTTAGGCTTGGAACCCAATTATTAATTGGGTGTTGTTTGATGTTGGCAGTTCGGGAATCTATCAACCAGCAGTTGAAGTTTCATCTGCGGGAATTCAGCAGTGTCAGGTGAGTTATCCTCACTATATCAACAGGGTCTAAGGCACCAAGGCCGGCCCTTTTGGATTGTTATCCTGGTTATAGTATGTTGTTATGATTTGTATGATAATTACTTGTTTGTAGATTAATTATGTGTTATACATATTTCAGATATGTGTGTGTATGTTTAGGTTGAGGCGGTCCTGCTTGTGCTGTAGGCCAACATACCCAGGGCGGTCCAAATAGGCTGTAGGCCCTACGAGGCGGTCCACACATGCCGAAGGATCAGAGAGCTGTTCAGATAGGCTGAAGGCCTGCGAGGCGGTCCAATCTGGTTGAAGGCTCGTTATGTATACTGTTTGATAGGATTAATGATATGTTAGTTCTGCATCCTGATAAATAGGAGGGTACTATGCTTATTGATATGTTAGATCTGCATCCTGGTAGTTAGGATGGTGTTATGATTGATGATTTTTCAGATCAGTTTGACTATTATATGATATGAGCTAGCGTATGATATTTATGTGCACATGATTGTTTGATTAAGGGTTGGGTTGAGGCTGTTCTGCTTTGTATTGTAGGCGAACATACCCGGTGAGCGGTCCAGATAGGCTGTAGGCCCTGTGAGGCGGTCCAATTAGGCTGAAGGCTCATTATGTATGTTGTTATGTATTGTTATATGTTATGATTACTTGTATGGAGTTGGTATTTTGGGGAAACTCACTAAGCTTTGGGCTTACAGTTGTTGATTATGTTTCAGGTACTTCTGATGATTGCGGGAAAGTGAAGGTGTGATCATACAGCTCCTCATATCTCATGATTTTATGATTTGATTATGAGGATACTCTGATGATTAATCTATTTTGAAAACAATTGTAATAACTTAATGTTTTTAAGTGTTTTGAAACGTTTTAAATTGGCTTGAATTTTTGGAATGTTACAAGGTTGTATCAGAGCCTTAGTTTGAGTGAATTGGAGGAAACACTCACGTGTCACCAGTCTCAAACTGAGGACAAGATTTTAAAACGATTTTCTTAAAATGCTTTCAAAATAATAAACGAGGATGCAAGTGTACGATCATTTGGAGCTCGCGGATAGACCCCAAAATACCATACAGTTAATTGATATCGTGATATGTTAGAACAACATGCTAGTACTAGGCTAGGGATCTTCAGGAATTTCATGATATAATTGCCTGATTATATGATGTCTGGTAGCCTAGGGTTTTCCTTATATGAGATTTACATCATTACTGTAGTTGCTTGTGTATGCATCACGGTTGTATATAATTAAGATCTTATAGCTTGAGAATGTTTGATTTGGCCTTATGTTCTCTTCTTATTGATTAGGGCTTAGGTAGGATTGGGTATTCGAAAGTCTATAGGGTCCAACATTATGTATGGCTAGCATACATTAATGATACAGGGTTGGTGGAAATTTCATGGATCGGTAGGTTGTGAGAGGCCGGGAGGCTAGTTATGAGATATTTAGCATTTCTCTAGGAGTGAGGATTTAGCGCTTGCTATATTTATGTGTATTGTTAGGGTGTTGTGGTGATACTTGAGACAAATATCGGTAGGTGTGGAAGGTAGTAGGGGCCCGTACTACTGAAAGCATAGGACCCATACGCGTAGAAAGTAAGTCACAACCCCTGGGGTTAGTTGGGAGTTTGTTCCTGGTTATTATATGGGCTATACGAGATCTTTCTGGTGTATAATCAAAGTGATGGTTACGAGACGTTTTAAGACCATATCCGGGTCAGGATCGGGAGTTGGCAGCTAGGATAGGCCAGTATTGTCATAGGATCGTGTCAGGAAGATCACTCGGGAGGAGGTGATCGAGATTGTCCGGGGACAGTTGCCGAAGATGTTTAGGTCTTTTAAGGCTGCCATGGTTGATTATTTCGATGAGCGCTATGCAGCGATTGCTAAGACGGCTGTTGCAACAGCTTCAATAGCTGTAACGATGGCAAGGGGAGGAGCTAGTCGAGCTTTCCAGTACCGGGACTTGTTACTGAGACATATTCTAATGAGCAGAGGGCTGCAGTTACTTATGATCAGGGAGATTTTTGTACTCGATACATTCTGCGGGTTGAGCGGGGGAGTCTAGCACATGAGTTTCTAAATTTGAGGCTTCAGGGGTTTTGCTCGAGGCCGGGATGTCAGTCGCGGGGACTCCGAAACGGAGTAATGATTATGTTCAGCTGGAGTTATGCAGCTGGAAGTAGAAGGGTTAATTGATAGGATTGGAATGTCATTTTCTAGGGAAAGGATTATGCCCTTTCAATTTACGAACTCGAAGGATTGAGTAGGCTTGTGACCCCAGGATCAGGTGGTATTCCAGCTCGGGGTCAGTTGGTCACCGGAATTGGCAAATTAGTTCAACGCTGGTGAGCGTAGGTTGGTCGATGTGGCATAAGTATCTTGTGAGATCCGATTATCCTTGGATCTCTTGTATCGGACGATGAGGATTGATTGTGTGATCTATTGCACTTTCGGGATTGTAGACTATGTCTTGGGAGTAGTTGTAGCCCGATTTAGGGCAAAAGGTTGTTTCAGCTACTGCAGCTCAGATATGGACGACTAAGCTGGTGAGTGATTCAGGGTGCGAGACCCTGAATGATATGATTTCTAGAGACTGAGAGGGGGAGAATTATTGGAACACTTTGGGAAGAAGTGTATTATGTGGGAGGTCTATAGACAGGGTCCCACAGGATGGTTATTTAGCATTGTCCGGATTTAGTGGTTTTAGTAACCATTATTGATTGGCGGATGATAGCACCAAGGGAAGTAGCTCGTTGCTGAGACATTAGTTGGAGCATCTATTTTTGGACTTCAAGATTTGGGTGTGGGATCATTCGAGCTTTAGGGACTGTTGGTTCTCCTGGGATTCAGGAAGTGTTCATCTAGTTATTAGAAGCATGTGATCATTCGAGGTTGGCTAGTAAAGGAGTACTAGTTAGAAAGGTCTTGTTGTCATCAGATCGATCGATGGAAAGTAAGAAGGATTGGGAATTCTTCGACTTTAATGTACTGTGAAGATTAGTGAAATCTAAGTGGGGGAGAATTATCCCGGGATTCAGAAGTATGAGCGGTTTGAAAATGGGATAAGTTTTGCATCGTTGTCGGGAAGGAAGACTGTTGGATTAGTGTCTAAGTCCATGACTATTTTGGTATGTACTTGACCCGATGGTGCATGGTCCTTTTGGGTTGCCTTCACCAAAGCAACTTGATAGGATGAATTACGGAGATAAAGGATTAAATATGATTTATTAATATATTATGAGAATAATATATTAAAGGAGAAATCATATTGTTTAATTAATATTAGTCAAGAATTAATAAGAATTAAGTTTGTGGCTAAAAGAGATTAATTAAACTTAAGGGACTGGAATTGTAATTATACGATAATTACAATTGGGCTATGGATTACCTTATAATATAAGTTTGGACAAATTCTATGGGGGAAACCCATTAGAAATCGTCCAAGGCGTGTTAAGGAAAGGGTCCATGGGTTGCTTAGGGCTTAAGCATCCAAATTAGGGTTTCCTTGTTAGATAACCCTAATATCCTCACTATTTAAAGGACCCTTAAGCCCCAAAAACGTGGTGAACTAATTGTATAGGGTTTCCACACGTTTTGGGCAGCCTCTTTCTCTCCTCCTCTTCATCCTCTTTCTCTTGGTGTTTCTGAACCATTAGAGGAGAGACATTTGTGACTCTAAGCTTTCTAAAGTTAATACAAGAAGGATTTGAGATTGTTATTGCTACATAACAATCAAGGTATGATCTAAACTCTAATTCATATAGTATATTGATTGTCATATACTAGATCTAGGGTTTATAGTCTTGGATAAATTTCATGTACAATAGAGAAACCTAGATCCAAGCATTTGGGTTTGTATGAGCACATAGGATGTTCTTATGGCTAAAACCCATCAAAGACAACCTAAGTGGTTGTTAGGTTTGAGGGTTGTGTGAGTTAGGAGTTCGGTAAAACTCCCCAGCATATGAATCGCATCTTCTTGGTGCTTGATAGAAAATTTTAGGAATCAGTTTGGGATTCCGACCATGAATTACGTTCAGTTATATGTTAGGTCAAGTGCGCGTTTGACCGGTATGGAAAGTGTTGTAAAACTACAGGGGTAGCCATAGCATTCACTAGCAATCAGATAGTATGTAAAGTGTTGTAAGACTCTGTGGGTAACCTTAGCATTCGCTAGCAGCAGATAGTACTAGAAGTGTTGTAATTCTGTGGGTGTAGCCGTAGCATTTACCAGGTTAGCAGATAATGCTAGAGTGATGTAAGACTGTGGAAGTAGCTGCAACATTCGCTAGGTTGGTAGATAGCATGGGCGCGTTGTTAGGATGCGTAAGGGAGAGTAGTAACCACCATTTCGGGTGCAGCAGTGACGATATGGAAATCCACAGATTGCTTTATGGGTTTCCCCAGAGGGATTAGATCTGGTTAAGTTAGTGATAAGACTATAGGAATGTCACTACAGTATGAGACCAAGGAAGCAATGGATTGCTTAATGTTGCTTGTGATGTAAGGCTACCATTGGTCCTGTAGCAATTGCTTTCAGCCGTAGATTTGGTAACGACCGGGTTTGACGCATGGATCCGATCCGTTGGATCATGAGGTTGTTAGATTCGCAGTGGCATGATAACTAAAGGCAACTAGTTCCAAGGAAGGATATCGTATGAAAGTCGTGTGAGACAATTATGTGAGAGTCCTTTAGCTCCACGACCGGGCCGAAACCTGTTATATTAGATCATTGGTGAACGAATTGAGACCAGTGAGGTCTCGATGGATTTTTGGAAAGCAGCCTTGCAGCAGCATACTGCTTCAAGCAGATTAGTGTTCAGACAGATTCCGTATTTATGGCAGTATTGATGAATTGGGTCTTCAGGTGTATGAGAAGTATCTAGATATTGGGACCCCATGATATCATCAATTGAATAGTTAGATGAGAAACAAGTGGTATGGGCTCATCAATAATGATTTGGTATGAGATGTATGCCAGGGAGCCAGACCATCTATAGACTCCACATTTCGAATCAAGTAAATGTGATCATACTGAAAAGAATTCATTTATTTTCAGGTTTTGGAACCTTGCGATGGTTGGTTACGGTTGCCTTGGAAAGGCTGGGGTTATGCTCATAGTCGTGGTCGTGTTTCTCAAGATTATATGGTGTGTAAGGGATGGCAAGAAACGATTTCGAGGACAAAATCAAATTTAAGTGGTTGAGAGTTGTAACATCCTGTTTGAAGTAGAATAACTAAATAATATAATCTGGAACCCCGAGATATGAGTTTATTATTATTTAATAGCCAAAATCAAATAATGAGTAGTTGGGTGTTGGTTTCAGGAAGCCAAATGGCGATATTTGAATCTTTGGGGGTTAAAGTGTAATTTTGAGATTTATTTTGCAAAGAATTTTAGTAGTCAGGGGGTGTTTGGTATCATTTGGACTTATATTGAATAGAATACTTGAGGCTAGGGGCTGTTTGGTAATTAATGAACGTATTTTGAATAGGTTGGTGGCTAGAGGGACTGAAAGTGCCAAATAAGGTTAAGTTTGGAGTTCGAGACGGGACTTAAACCCGTCATCATCCTTGCCTCCCATTCACCCAAAAAACCATAACCCTAAATGCTCTCATCCTCCAGTCGCCACTCTAACCTCACCTATCTCCGGCGCCGCATGCCACCTCGTAGCCTCGTCGGAACCGACGATCACCGCCACTCCTTTGGACCGGTCGAGTTGCAACCCCCCTTCTCCGTCAGTGACACCCCCACTCCACCTTCTTTCCTTCGACGTTCGGCTACCTCCATGTGTATTCTTCCGATCGGATAAGTCAGCCGCCTACCGCCCGGACTACCCAGCGCTACTCGCGACCTGACTGTGTGCGTGTTTTGTATGTACTTAGGTGTGTGTGTGTGTGTACAACTATTGTATCTCATTAATAGTGTGTGTTTTTGGTTTGTGTAAACAAGAAACAAAAGTGAGCCACCACCACCACCACTGTGAGGTGGTGGCTGCCACCTCCAACCATCACCTGCCGCCACTATGCAGCTGCGTGTTTGAGTTTTATTAGCATGTGTGTGAGTGTTTTATTTGGATTGACTTGTAACATGTAAATGGTGCCCAAAATAATAATAGAAAATTTATAACCACCACCGAAGTGGTGGCTGCCGCCGCCGGCCGCCGTGTCGGGTGGCGGTGTGCTTGCCTTGTTGTGTTTGACTCGTTTGGGGGATGCTTGGTCAAAGTGGGACCAATGAAGCCCTAATGGGCCCAAGGAAACCTGATTCACCTAATAAAAATCTAATGGGCCCAATGAAGCCTAAAGTGACCTAAAAGCCCAACCATTTGACTAATGGGCTAGTATTAGGTAGAAAACCCTAATGGCTTAAAACCCTAATTTTGGGAATTGATCGGGACACGCATGGGAATTTGTTAGTAAAGGTAAAATATTAATTGATAATCATTCACAATTAATCTAAAGCAATATTTGACTTAATGAATTAAGTCCTTAATGGGTTAAGTAGGGACACTTAACTCTAATCATCATTTCATGAAAGAACCCCACATTTGGGCCATTGAAATGGAATCGTGTATTAAGCCCAATCACAAAATATGACTTATTTAGTAAAGTGAGGGACTTAATGGATTAAGTCCTTAATGGGTTGAGTGAGTAACACTTAACCCTAATTGTCATTTTATGTGAAACCCTAATTTCACTTGGACTTTGTGTTGGGCCTTTCTTTTGGGATTTCGTAATTAGGTTGTTAATGGGCCATCCAAGAACAAGCAAATGGACTAGAATAATTTAATGAACTTCAGGGTATGGCCCATATGAAGGGTTGGGCCTAACTTGGAAAATTGGCCCGTAGATGGGCCATAGTTTGGGTCTTGATGATTATATGATATTGGGCCATTGGAAATGCCAAATGTTTTGGCTGGACTAAATTGTTGGACCTTTAATTATGACCATGTAAAGGTTTGGGCTCAATTTGGAAAATTGGGCCATATGTTAGGCTTTGGCCCATTACTTGACTTGTAGGCCTTTGGAGTGTGATTTCATTCTTGGGCTTGGAACCCAATTATTAATTGGGTGTTGTTTGATGTTGGCAGTTCGGGAATCTGTCAACCAGCAGTTGGAGTTTCATCTGCGGGAACTCAGTAGTGTCAGGTGAGTTATCCTCACTATATCAACAGGGTCTAAGGCACCAAGGCCGGCCCTTATGGATTGTTATCCTGGTTATAGTATGTTGTCATGATTTGTATGATCTGTACTTGTTTGTGGATTATTTATGTGTTATGCATATGTCAGATATGTGTGTGTATGTTTGGGTTGAGGCGGTCCTGCTTATCCAGTAGGCCAACATACCCAGGGCGGTCCGGATAGGCTGTACGCCCTGCGAGGCGGTCCACACGTGTCGAAGGATCGGAGAGCCGTTCAGATAGGATGAAAGCCTACAAGGCGGTCCAATCTGGCTGAAGGCTCGTTATGTATATTGTTTGATAGGATTAATGATATTTTAGTTCTGCATCTTGATAGATAGGAGGGTACTATGGTTATTGATATGTTAGATCTGCATCCTGGTAGTTAGGATGGTGTTATGATTGATGATTTGTTAGATCGGTTTGACTATTATATGATATGATCTAGCGTATGATATTTTTGTGCACATGATTATTTGATTGGAGGTTGGGTTGAGGCTGTTCTGCTTTGTGTTGTAGGCCAACATACTCGGTGAGCGGTCCAGATAGGCTGTAGGCCCTATGAGGCGGTCCAGTCTGGCTGAAGGCTCAGTATGTATGTTTTTTTGTATTGTTATATGTTATGATTATACTTGTATGGAGTTGCTATTTTGGGGATACTCACTAAGCTTCGGGCTTACAGTTGTTGATTATGTTTCAGTTACTTCTGATGATCGCGGGAATGCGAAGGTGTGATCGTACAACTCCTCATATATCATGATTTTATAATTTGATTATGGGGATACTCTGATGATTAAACTATTTTGAAAACAAACTATAATAACTTAATGGTTTAAAGTGTTTTGAAAAGTTTTAAATTGGCTTGAATTTTTGGAATGTTAGATGTAGTGTCACCACATTGTTTCGCTAACTGGATAATACTACGGCTCCCCGCAGTATCACCTCACCTTGTTGCTGACTGGTGAAGACTACTGCTCCCCATAGTGTCACCACACCCTCTCGCTAACTCATGGATGTTGCAGCTCCCTACAGCCTTACAGTACTTTCCCTTACCAACCTACGGTCTCATCCTCAAGTCGACACCACACTCTACATCTATTAATCAATGCTTCGCGGCTAATCACAGACAGGTGATCACACACCCATCTAGAAATAATCATCACTACTCCTGATGGCCATTTCCATGACGAACCTCCTTCTCATACTGCAATTCACATTCTTAAATAACCTCGAATCTAATCTTCATTTCCCACAGCACACAACTTTGGAATGTTCCAACTCTGATAGACAAAATGTTAATAAATCAGAACACCTTGACAAACATCCGAAACTTCCACCTCTAATGTTCCAAACCCATATAGGTATACCCTACCGACCCTGGAGTTGGTTGCCCAATCCACTTCTACCCTTTCCAAAATGCACATAACAACCCGAACGATAAGCCTGAAGTTATTCACTTCCAAAGCTATCCTCTTGACCCAATCGCCACAAATTTCACCATTACAACCTTGAAGAAATTCTAATCACCACATGGTATCTATCCGACAGCCACCTACCATGGGGACACTCGTCCTTTCTTGAACACATACAACATGCCTTATTCATTATGCAACTCACCTCGACCACCAATAACCCTGGTCTCATGACCCATTATGTCTCTATATCCATCTCCCTAACTATTCTTGAGCAAGTCTCTGATCTTCTTAAATAAAATATCCAGTTCTCCCTCACTTAGGGTTCGAACTGTCACTAACTGGCGCATCAATAATCTATACCACAGACTATTTCCACCAGGAACATCACACTTACTCTTGGAAGGTACTACTCAATGCTCGATGCTCTCCCAGATAGAGACCCCGTAACTCCATGTATCCCAAATTTCAGAGGACATCCTCAGAAACTTATCATTAAGATATCCTCTAATCATACATAATCTCATTTCCCATTACTGGACATCTCCACTGTCTAGTAGTAACCCTGACTCATAATTTGACCATGATGAGCTTTCATGCCCCTCATCCTTGACTCCTTAACCAACGTTCCATCATGCAGGCTATCATCAGATAGAATTCCTCAATACCACACTCGATACCCATCATAGACGATAAGTGCCACCACCCCCAATATAGTCCTCTTGATCGTCCGACGCTGCAGCTGGCACATGCCCTACTATACTCAAATAGAGTGCACCTTAGTCCTTGACTATCTCAGTCCCCCACTGACAACCAGCCCATGCTAAATCAATGCCGTCTGGCAGACATACTGCCCATAAACTCTGGGGAAGATCGCCATCAATGCTATCCCGCAAGGTTTACTCCTAAGCTCAAAACCGGAAACTCAACACTTCTTATGTTTCCCACAGGAAACGAAGATAGCACCACGCAGGTCACCGAAAGTGACATCTCCATTATCGGTTGATTGCCTAACTCAGGAACTTATATCCCTTTTGTTCCTCATAGAAAAATAGCACCATGCGGTCACAGGAAGGGGCATCCCCACTGTCGGTCGATTCCTCAATTCAGACTGTACTTCTCCATAGTTCACCCTCTTCTACTCATCCTTGAGTCTTGCGACACCAAATGGCTTCTCACCAAAAATCCCTAGGGAACTAACTCAAATTCCCTCAAGGTATGCCCCCATCGAAACTCATTCAACATGGCCCTCCGACCGCATACTCTTTCATATCTGATCTCGGTATAACTAAACATAATGCAATAACTGTTAGAACCAGTAACACTAACCACCACGGCCATGGTAGTCGAACCATGTGGCCACCTCTCGGTCTGCTATAAACCATCATGATCGAACCATGTTATCTCTTCTCAATCTACTACAAAGCATGGTACTCGAACCATGGCTTCACCAATCAATCTGCTACTTAGCATGGTACTCAAACCATGACATCACTTCTCAATCTGCTACCAATCATGGTACCAGAACCATCACATCACTTCTCAATCTACTACCAATCACGGTACTCGAACATGACATCACTTCTCAATCTGCTACATAGAATTTCCAGAGCACTCCCTGCATCAAGTATGGGTCCTCTGCTTTCAGTAGTATGGGCCCATACTACCTGCCACATCTACCCATACTTTCCACACACACTATCCTAGATTTCCTAAGTAGTTGCTCAACCTTCTCGTTCGTCCATCTCGTTACATGTGTTCGCTCCCCAACGAAATGCTCTACCCTGTCAGCGTACTCATCTGACCACGGTCACCTCCTAGGCTCAACTAAGTACCTAGCCTTCTCTCTAGCATGCATAACATATCACAAATCCTTCATAACACACAACATAAGGGTATTTTGGGAAATCACCGTTCGGGCGTTGGCAGATTGTACACACTGATCGTTTCCGCTTTCTCTTAAAATATTTTACTCATTTCCCGAAAAAAATCGTTTCTTTTGAAAACTTTCCTCAAATCCTCAATTTGAGTCAAGACATACCCGAAGGTGTATCCGAATCCCTCAAACGAAGGCTCTGATACCAACTTGCAACACCGTAAATTTTCATACAAAATTTTCAATTTTAAAATCACATAAATATCATCAACACATATCACAAAATCTCAATATATCAATTATCAAAAACATGTGTTCATAATTATTTAAATAAAATACAGGATCCTCGAACACAACTCCATCTCACGTGTACAATCAAGCTGGCACCTTCCCGAAATCCTGAGATGTACCTAAAACACATAACTCATAACAGAGTAAGCACGAAGCTTAGTAAGTTCCCCAAGATACCACATAGAGCTTGCATTAGCGACTCGAGGCTATAACTCGGTAAGACCCTCCGGTCTATGTGTCTCAGTAGGACCCTCCATTCTCATAACTTGTTGGACCCTCTGGTCTGGTCTTAGTGAGGACCCTCTGGTCTCACAGCTCATTGGACCCTCCTGTTCGGTCTCAGTGAGGACCCTCCGGTCTCACAGCTCGTTGGACCCTCGGGTCCGTTCTCAGTGAGGACCCTCCGGTCTCACAGCTTGTTGGACCCTCCAGTCTAGTGTTAGTATTACAAAATATAGCATACATATATCAAACAGACAAATGCACAACTCAAGTAAGCACATAAGTTCAACATATATATATATATATATATATATATATATATATATATATATATATATATATACAGATTACTATAACTGCATAAGTCACAAAGAGAGTATGCACGATAACACATAACACATTATAAACAAATAAGACCCTCCGGCCGATAATGTACTAAGACCCTCCGGTCTACAAGCTACTAAGACCCTTCGGTCAATTATGTAATTAAGAACCTCCGGTCAATAACACGAATAAGACCCTCCGGTCACACATAAATTACCACACGGGTAAGTATAGTGAGAAGACTCACCTCGCATGGCAGACTGATCCTATAAATGTTGTTGTTGTACTCTGGCTTTTAACACTGAGTCAAACCCACAATTAACCCCATTAGAATCTAAGACCAAACCTTCACACATTAGGTCCAAATATGGTCCACCAATCCGGTCCAGAAATAACAGGAGCCCAATGGCCACACCAAGGCCCAATACCAAATGGGTCCATAAGAGTCCACTAATGACCCAACTATGACCTAATTATCCAAATTGGGCCCAAACCTCATATGGGCCTTACCCTGAAGCCCGTCTAAATATTCTATTCTACAAGATTATTCTTGGATAGACCATCAGTAGCCCAGTCACCAAAGCCCAATAAAAGGCCCAACTCAACGCCCAAGAAAAATTAGGGTTTTCACATAAAATGACGATTAAGGTTAAGTGTTTCTCACTTAAACCATTATAGACTTAACACATTAAGTCCATCACTCCAACAGGCCATTCACACAATGAAGTCAAACATAGTTCACAGTATCAATCTAACAATCCAACCGTGTGTCTCGGTAAAATCGAAACTAACAAACCCAAAATTAGGGTTTTCTAAACCCTAATTAGGGTTTCTAGCCCAAACACAAAGCAGCCCAATCCAAGATTAAGTGTTTAGGCCCATTAGGGTTCCACTAGGTCAGGCACCACCCACTACCACCTCTGGCAGCGGTGGTCAGTGGCGGAAGGCGGCGGCCACCGCCATTTCTAGCAATGGTTGTGGTGGTTCCTACCCAAAAAGTGCTTAAACATCCTCACACATAAAATACACATGCATACAACCACCAAGAATGACGGCAGAAAGCAACAATGGGTGGTAGCCACCACCTTAAGGTGGTGGTGGTGGATATTCTTGTCCATTAATTCTCATATAACACCTCAAACGCCAAGAATAGCCAAAATACTTGATCATACCCTTACTCATCCACCTTACAGGAGGCTGCCATAACTAGAATGGGCAGGAACAATGGACATAAGGTCACCGGCGGCAAGCTGTGACATCCCACGACGTCCAAACAGTAAAAACGAAGAAGAAAGAAGATGGGTGGCTAACAGTCTTACCGCGGCTTTCTCTTCGTGCACTAATTGCACAGCGACGCACACGAACTGCTCAACTGTTCTCGGCAGTTCTCCGATTATACACAACCCCTCGAGTAGCAGGCGTCGTGATGGCATCATTCATCGGCATTAAAGTGGTGGGGACGACTCTTGGCATTCCAACGGTGTTAGATGGCACTCCCATGGTGGCGGTTGTAGATTCGTGCCCGACAGTTAGGGTTGAGTCGCATAAACGGGAGGATATAGAACACAGATAGATCCCGCTCCCTTTCAAACTTCCTTTTGTTTTTGTCACACTTAGCACTTCCTTACCATATCCTCTTCAAACTAAGTCCAAAACTTACCTAATTGCCCCTACCCTTAGAAATCTTTACAAATTAAATCCAGAATTTACCATTTAGTCCTTGCTTCCTAAAATCTATCCAAATTAAGTCCCAATAATTTACCAAGCAACCCTTGCCTTCATAAATATTTACAAACCACTCCGGAACTTAAACTTTTAACCCCCAATTTCTAAAATCGTGACAGTTAACTTCTCGAGGCCAACACCTTGCGATGTTATTATTGATTTTAGGGTTTCTCTTCATATTAACCCCTATCTATTTATTTATTTAATATATGGGATGTTACAGTTAGGAGTCGTGGTATTTGCTCTGAAGATCTGGAGACATTACATGTATGGTACGAAAAGACTATATTTACAGACCACAAAAGCCTTCAACACATATTCGACCAGAAGTAGCTCACCATGAGACAACGACAGTGGGTCGAGCTACTCAATGACTACGAATGTGAAATTTGTTATCATCCTGGTAAAGCCAACGTAGTAGTTAATGCCTTAAGTCGGAAAGAATACTCAGGTTGTAGAGCCAAGGCATTGACTATGACAATCCATTCACATCTGTCCACACAAATTAAGGAGGCTCAATAGGAAGCCTTGAAACCTGAAAATGTGGCAGGTGAATCCCTGAGAGGGATGGGTAAGAACTTAGAACTCAAGGGTGATGGAGTCTAATACATCATGGATCGGATCTGGACACTGAAACTAGGTGCTTTCAGAGACGTGATCATGAATTAGGCGCACAATAGTTGATACGCCATTCATCCATGTTCAGATAAGATGTATCTAGACCTCAAAAAGTTATATTGGTGGCCTAACAGGAAAGCAAAGATTTCTAAATTTGTAGGAAAGTGTCTTACTTGCGCCAAGGTTAAGGTCGAATACCAAAAGCCCTCAGGTTTACTACAACAATCGGAGATACCTGAGTGGAAGTGGGAGCAGATTACAATGGACTTCATAACCAAGTTTCCCAAGACAGCAGGTGGTCTCGATACCATTTGGGTGGTCGTTGATAGGTAAACTAAGTCCGCACACTTCCTGCCAATAAAAGAAACCGACAAGATGGAAATTGACCAGAACATACATTAGGGAGATAGTGCGATTGCATGGTGTTCCCATATCTATTATCTCCGATAGAGATACTATATTTAATTCAATATTCTTGCATTCGCTACAAAAATACATAGGGACTAGGTTGGACATGAGTACCACCTACCACCCACAAACTGATGGACAGAGTGAGAGGACGATACAAATGTTGGAAGACATGCTGAGAGCTTGTGTGATCTAGGGATGGCAAAAAAGCCTAAACCCGACAGGGAAACCCGAAACCCTATCATTTCGGGTCAGGTAACAGGTCGTTATTGGGTTTTTTTATCGGGTTCGGGGCAAGGAATGGGTTACCCTCGCCCCAACCCACCCCGCCCCGATTATATATATATATATATATATATATATATATATATATATATATATATATATATATATATATATATATATATATATATATATATATATAATATGTTTGAAACCTTTTGATGTTAATTGCACTCATTCAAAAATAAAATACTTATTGTGGACAATCTTTTTAGTTATTAACAATCTGGTGTGTATGATCATTTTTTTATGTTGTGACGTATTACACTAACCTTAAATCAAATAATTTTTAATATAACGTCCAATTTAATATATTAAAGTGATGCATCATATTTTTAATTTAAAAGAGATGTTATAACATGTATTTTTTATAAGATATCTGGATACCCTAAAACGTAATAAAGATTTCGTTATAAATTGTAGTAAACCCGATAAGATACCCGAAACCCAACAGGAAAACCTAAAAGATATCGGGGCGGGTTTGGAAAACCTTGCCCTGATTCGAACGTGCCTCGTTCTCATTCCTAGTGTGATCGACTTTGGTAAAGCATGGTATATCCATTTTCCATTAGTCGAGTTTTCATACAACAACAACTACCTTTCTAGTACCAAAGTTTCCGCATTTGAAGCACTCTATAACTAAAAGTGTAGATCCCCTATGTATTGGGTAGAGGTGGTTGACACGCAACTAGCTAAAGTACAAGTTCCTAACAGCACTCCCACGGGTTCGGAAATCATCCGGGAAACGATAGAGAAGATTGTTCAGATTTGTAACGACCAAAATTTTCAACAAAATTTAACTTTTCAAAAACAACCCATGTTAATCACGTTATTACAAAAAGGTTTTCAATATATTTATTATCAGAGTATTCCCAGAAACATAACATGTAACATAAACACGAGGAGCGGTACGATCACGCCTTCGCCTTGCCACGGTCTCCTGAAGAACCTAAAAAACATTAAACCACAACTGTAAGCCCGGAAGCTTAGTGAGATACCCCCAAAATACCAACAACATATACCATAGACATATAACATGTCATATCATAGCCGATCACAGAACAGCCATGCACATCGGGTCTACTGTGTGACTGGTCCGCCGTATCGGGCCTTCAGTCCACCGGGTCCACCCTCCAAGTCTAGTCATGTCCCTCGAGTCTGCAGTGTGGTTGTTCCGCCTGCACCGGACCTTCAACCCACCTGGTCCACTCTTTGAGTCTACAGTATGACTGGTCCGCCCGCATCGGGCCTTCAGTCGGCCTGGTCCACTCTCCGAGCCTCAGCACGTATGGTCCGCCCTCGTGGGGCCTACAGCCTATCCGGACCGCTTGCTGGGCCTTCGGATCAACCGGTCCGCCCAGGCTATCTTGGCCTACAGCACAAAGCAGGACCCGCCTCAACCCAACTCCAGTCCAAACAACCATGTGCACATAAACATACAATCATATAACAGTTCACAGTCAACAAGCCGATCAAACAGATCACATAACATATCATCATCCCAACCAGGATACCAACCTAACCAGTCAATAGCATATACCATCCTAACTACCAGGATGCAAACATATCAAAGCAATAGCATGACAACAAATACCCGGATCTCAATCCAATAAAGGGCCGACCTTGGTGCCTTAGACCCTGTTGATATAGTGAGGATTACTCACCTCGCGATTGCTGATACTCTGAACTGAAGAAGCAGATTCTCGAATCACCAACTCACCGCAAATCTCAAATTAGCCCACATAGCACAAATACCCATTAGGCCAAGCATAAATTCACTTATCGGGCCAAGGCCAAAGTCCAAATCTTATACAAATTCCAATATCGGCCCAATTTACCAAATTGGGCCCACCTCACCAAATGGGCCTAGATCCAAGGTCCATAACAATAATTGGGCCCAAAATACTCTATCCATAATTTCCATAAATGGCCCATAAACCAACGACCCACAAACAGCCCAAACTCTAAGGCCCAACATTAAAGTCTACTTAGGGAGAGTACGTTGGGCGTACCCTCCTTGGTACGCGGGGCGTACACTCTTATTCGCAACTAGTGATCGGGGCTCTGGCCCGCTACGCGGGGTGTACTCATGTGTTACGCGGGGCATAACTGCGCTACTCATTAACTTCTTATAACTTTTTAATGGCTTAAGCTCTTAAGCCCAAACTTCAGATCCTTAGGCCAAATATACCTAAGATTCATAAAGTCTCAAACTTTATCACTTGGGACGTCCAAAAGCTCTTAATCCAAGGTCTTAATCCATTAAGACCTATATTTCTCACACATGGAACAACTACAGCCCTTGGGACCTCATTTTTCTTACTCAAGACCTCTCTAAAGGTCTGAAAGGACAGATAATCTCGGCCAACACAAAGCATGAATCAAGATGAGGACTTTTGGAACAAGAATGATGCTAAAACTTCACAACACTTAGATCTATGCCAAATAAATGGCAAGCAAGAAGCTTTATACCTCAAATAAGCTCCAAAGGATGATATCTCTCCAGATCTACAAGCTCCAATCGTTCCTCTTCTTCTTTGACAACTTCTCCTTTCTCCTTCTAGCTTTTCTTTTGCCAAAATGAGCTTCCAAAGGCCAAACACACCCAACAATGGAGGGAATACGGGTTTCTAGGGTTTCTGAAGTTAAGGGTGAGCTTACAGAGGCTACGGTATAAACCAACATGTTCCTTATATAGTGGTGGCCCTTAAATTAGTGTTTGGGGTTTCTGAGAGTATGCTGGGCGTACCTCTAGTACGCTGGGCATACTCACCTGGCCACCCCGCATTTTTCCTCTACTATGTTGGGCGTATGTCCAGCTTACGCTAGGCGTACCCATCCAAACTTCAAAACACATGCATGTCTTGCATGGAACTCCTTTTTCCACTTTTCCATTAAGAGCTATAATTAATTATCGTTTCCAAAACGCCGCAACTCCTCTACTCTAAACCCGCTCCTAATAGACTTTACATCCACACGAGAGTGACGAGAAGCCCTATGCTTCTAAAAACATACGCCAGTCCAAAACCTTCTTGGATAAAACCCATTTCCCAAAAAAGGACCAAAATTACCCTTCCTCTTAAATCTTAGGGACTCATAATTAAATACTTTTAGAACGGGGTGTTACAATTCTCCCTCACTTAAATGAGGCTTCGTCCTCGAAGCCTGCGACAACTCTACTCCATAACTACCCCCGCAACGCACCACCTGGCATTCACCGGACCACGTTCCTCAAGACTCAACCATTGAAATCCAAAACCCAACTTTACCTTTCTTGCTGATAGGATGACACATGCTTCAGCCTCAGAGCAACTCCTACGAGTCCTCCACCGTAATTTCATAACCACACTGAACTGGCCCTGGTGTCCTCGGGTTAGGAAAAACCCGATACACTGATGACACTTCCAAACATCCTTCCGGATGAATTTCCATCACATAAAGCAAAGTCTAACTGGAAATCCAAGATTCCATCCATGCATTCCTGCCGAGCCTCAGCAACCATCCAACCCGGATGTGATCCCATACCACTGCCGCAATCCTGCTGCTCAAAGACCATAATTGGACCACTCCAATCATAACCACTATCCATGCAACACACATGCTCTGAATCTACTCGTAAGGACTCTCAAGTCCATGCACTATCTCCACTAATCAAGATCAATACCCGGGGCCAGACCTTCCAATGCTAACACATCACGACATACTCAACCCATTTCCTCGAACCGGTCTAACAAAACCTGCAGAGTCTTCAGCATGACTGGTCCGCCTTACCAGGCCTTCAGCCAATCTGGACCACTCTCAAAACCTTCAGCCAATCTGGACCGCCCTCTAGGGCCTTCAGTCTGGATGGACCGTCCTCCGAGCCTTCGGCCTGATTGGTATGCCTACCGGCCTTCAGTCTATCCAGACTGCTCAACTAGCATTCATCACTCCGAGTTATCTCTCTGGGAAATCCTCCCATGCATACTGTTCTAGCCCTCTAGGGATTCCGAACTCTATCTCCATCATACATACTTGATCCCGGCCTAATCCCAGGCCCTCCACAATCAATGCCATAGGTTTGTATCCCGCCCCGCATGCCTGCCACTTACTCATACCAGCCTGCACTCTTGACTGACAGAACCACTGCTGAATCCCAAGCAGCTAAACAACCTCTTATGCCCATCGACCTTCCGAAGAATTTCCAATACTCCCCCACTTAGGGTACTGACTATCGACCACGAGTCGCTATCATTGACCTCCCAAAACAACCCTGCACAAACCAACACTTACACGCGGACTGATTCCCACTAGCACTAGCAACCTTCACAAAATCACATTTCCACACCGATCATCCCACTCGAAAGAAACTCAATCTGCAACTAACCACTCCTCAGAATGCAGATGCGACCCAATATTCAAACCAGACGCCAGATTTCGACTAATAACCCCCATGAAAGATAACCAACGAAATTTCCAAACACTAACCCATAACCATACCAAACCCTCAAGAAACAACAGATACCAAACCGAAAACCACACAACGAGACTAGCAGATAATAATACTCCACAATAATCACAAGATAACAAGATATCAAGAAAGGAACGTACCCGCAACTGCATCCGGCACTGCTCTGACCTCCTCTGCTGTAAGCTGAAAAGCACGACCCTGAGCCCTTGGGGGCTCCGCTCCACCCTGACCTCCGCCCATGATCCTCAAAGTGGCCGGTGCTGGAGCCTACACTGGTCCCGCAGCAAGCTATAGACAGTTGGCCCTCAAGTGCCCAACCTGATGACAATGATAACAGATCCTCAAATCCCGACCCGGGGCTGCCTGCCAACAATCCCTCGCATAGTATCCCTCCTTCCCGCACTTGCGGCATGCACCACCGGACTACAAACTCCGGTGTGACCCCTCCCACACTTCCCGCAAGCGTGGCTGCTCTGATCTCCCACCCTGGAATCAATGGTCTTGGACCGTTTCGATGCCGGCTGCGACTGCATCGGAGCCTGCCTCAGCTCACGCAACTGCAACTCAATCTCTAACTCACGCCGCCTGGCGGCCTCCTGCAACTCCAACAAACTCTCTCACCTTTGCGTAGACACAAACTGTTTGATATCTCTCTTGAGCATACTCAGATATCGGGACATCTGAGCCTGCTTCGAAGCAAACTCGGGGCAAAACATCGCCCTCTCAGTGAACATCCAGGTGATCTCAGTCACCAACTCCGAACCCTGCTTCAGCTCAAGGAACTCCTGAGCCAATCCCTCTCTCTCAACCTGCGGAACATAACAAGTGTTGAACATCTCTTTGAGCTGATCCCCTGAAACTGCAACCATCTGCGCATCCGAATATGACACCGTGGTCAATCTCCACCAATCCTTCGCCCCGAGCCTCAACAGGTTCAGAGCACACCTCACCCTCTGATCAGCAGGGCATGAACATGTGAAGAAACACCCCTCCACGTCCGATAACCATCTCATAGCAATGATTGGGTCCTGAACTCCCTTAAAGGTGGGAGGCTTCATATTATCGATGTCCCGATACTGGAAACCTCTACCAGTTCCTCCCCCTGTCGCTGCTACAGCCGCTGTAGCTGCGGTGGCAGCCGTCTCAGTGAGAGCCGCATAGCGCTCATCAAAATACTCCACCATGGCGATCTTGATCGACCCAAACAGTTCCGGCAGCTCGGCCCGGAACAACGCAACAACCTCATCGTGCAGGATCTCACGAATCCTCGCATCCAACTCGCATGTGCTCATCTGACCTATAACCTCGAGCGGTACTAACCCGCCCGAAACTCCCTCTCCTGCTCCCGATCCTGACCCGGATCCACTCCTAGCATGCCTCAAAATCTCCATACTGAAAATAAACCACAAAATCTCAAACATTTCCCACTATCCCGGGAACCAACTCTCAACCCAACCCTAGAGGTCATGGTTTCCCTGATACGCGTATGGGTCCTGTGCTTTCAGTAGTACGGGCCCATACTACCTTCCACACCTACCCATATTTGTATGAAGTACTACCACAACACCCTAGTGACAAATATGCATAGCAAGCGCTCAATCCTCACTCCTAGAGGAACACAGAAAATCTCATACAGAAGAAGACCCTAGGCTAGCATGCATCATAAAACAGGCAACATTATCATGAATTCCTGAAGATCCCTAGCCTAGTACTAGCATGTTGTTCTATCAAAGCTCGAAAACAAATATCATGTTTGGTATTTTGGGGTTACTTACTGGCTCCGGCTGATCGTACCTCCGCGTCCTCCTTTTACTTAATTTGAAAACCATTTTAAATTCTCTTTTAATAACTCTCCTTGATTTGAGACTGGATTCACATGAATGTTCCTCCAATTCACTCAAACCAAGGCTCTGATACCAACTTGTAACGACCAAAATTTTCAACAAAATTTAACTTTTCAAAAACAACCGATTTTAATCACGTTATTACAAAAAGGTTTTCAATACATTTATTATCAGAGTATTCCCAGAAACATAACATGAAACATAAACATGAGGAGCGGTACGATCACGCCTTCACCTTGCCACTGTCTCCTGAAGAACCTGAAAAACATTAAACCACAACTGTAAGCACGAAAGCTTAGTGAGATACCCCCAAAATACCAACCACATATACCATACACATATAACATGTCATATCATAACCGATCACAGAATAGCCATGCATATCGGGTCTACTGTGTGACTGGTCCGCCGTATCGAGCCTTCAGTCTACCGGGTCCACCCTTCGAGTCTAGTCATGTCCCTCGAGTCTGCAGTGTGGTTGGTCCGCCCGTACCGGGCCTTCAACCCACCTGGTCCACTATTTGAGTCTACAGTATGACTGGTCCGCCCGCATCGGGCCTTCAGTCGGCCTGGTCCACACTCCGAGCCTCGGCACGTCTGGTCCGCCCTCGTGGGGCCTACAGCCTATCCGGACCGCTCGCTGGGCCTTCGGATCAACCGGTCCGCCCTGGGTATCTTGGCCTACAGGACAAAGTAGGACCCGCCTCAACCCAACTCCAGTCCAAACAACCATGTGCACATAAACATACAATCATATAGCAGTTCACAGTCAACAAGCCGATCAAACAGATCACATAACATATCATCATCCCAACCAGGATACCGACCTAACCGGTCAATAGCATATACCATTCTAACTACCAGGATGCAAACATATCAAAGCAATAGCATGACAACAAATACCCGGATCTCAATCCGATAAAGGGCCGACCTTGTTGATATAGTGAGGATAACTCACCTCGCGATTGCCGATACTCTGAACTGAAGAAGCAGATTCTCGAATCACCAACTCACCGCAAATCCCGAATTAGCCCACATAGCACAAATACCCATTAGGCCAAGCATAAATTCACTTATCGGGCCAAGGCCAATGTCCAAATCTTATACAAAGTCCAATATTGGCCCAATTTACAAAATTGGGCCCACCTCACCAAATGGGCCTAGATCCAAGGTCCATAACAATAATTGGGCCCAAAATACTCTATCCATAATTTCCATAAATGGCCCATAAACCAACAACCCACAAACGGCCCAAACTCTAAGGCCCAACATTAAAGTCTACTCAGGGGGAGTACACTGGGCGTACCCTCCTTGGTACGCGGGGCGTACACTCTTATTCGCAACTAGTGATCGGGGCTCTGGCCCGCTACACGGGGCGTAACTGCGCTACTCATTAAGTTCTTATAACTTCTTAATGGCTTAAGCGCTTAAACCCAAACTTCAGATCCTTCCGCCAAATATACCTAAGATTCATAAAGTCTCAAACTTTATCACTTGGGACGTCCAAAAGCTCTTAATCCAAGGTCTTAATCCATTAAGACCTATATTTCTCACACATGGAACAACTACAACCCTTGGGACCTTTTTTATCTCAAGACCTCTCCAAAGGTCTGAAAGGAAAGATAATCTCGGCCAACACAAAGCATGAATCAAGATGAGGACTTTTGGGACAAGAATGGTGCTAAAACTTCACAAGACTTAGATCTATGCAAAATAATTGCCAAGCAAGAAGCTTTATACCTCAAATAAGCTCCAAAGGATGATATCTCTCCAGATCTACAAGCTCCAATCGTTCCTATTCTTCTTTGAAAAGTTCTCCTTTCTCCATCTAGCTTTTCTTTTGCCAAAATGAGCTTCCAAAGGCCAAACACACCCAACAATGGAGGGAATACGGGTTTCTAGGGTTTCTTAAGTTAAGGGTGAGCTTATGGAGGTTGGGGTATGAACCAACATTTTCCTTATATAGTGGTGGCCCTTAAATTAGGGTTTGGGGTTTCTGAGAGTACGCTGGGCATACCTCTAGTACGCTGGGCGTACTCACCTGGCCACCCCGCATTTTTCCTCTACTATGCAGGGCGTACGTCCAGCTTATGCTGGGCGTACCCAGCCAAACTTCAAAACACATGCATGGGTTGCATGGAACCCTTTTTTCCACTTTTCCATTAAGAGCTATAATTAATTATAATTTCCAAAACGCCGCAACTCCTCTACTCTAAACCCACTCCTAATAGACTTTACATCCACACGAGGGTGACGAGAAGCCCTATGCTTCTAACCACATACACCAGTCCGAAACCTTCTCGGATAAAACCCATTTCCTTAAAAAGGACCAAAATTACCCTTCCTCTTAAATCTCACGGACTCATAATTAAATACTTTAAGAACGGGGTGTTACAAGATTCATGAACGATTGAAAGCCTCTAGGGATCGACCGAAAAGCTACGCTGACAAAAGATAGAAACCTTTGGAATTTGAGGTTGGTGACCTTGTTTTATTGAAGGTCTCACCTTGGAAGGGCTTGATACACTTCGGAAAACGTGGTAAGCTAAATCCAAGGTACATTGGGCCTTTCGAAATTCTAGCTATAATCGGCACTATAGCTTACAAACTCCGACTACCTCAAGAACTTAGCAACGTACACCCTACCTTCCATGTATCGAACCTAAAGAAGTGTCTGTCTGATGAGACTCTTATTATCCCACTCGATGAATTCCAAATCAATGAGAGCCTCAACTTCGTGGAAGAACCGGTAGAGATCATGGATAGGGAAATCAACCAAACCAAACAAAGTCGTATCCCGATAGTGAAGATTCGCTGGAATGCAAAGTGAGGACCTGAATTCACTTGGAAGTGAGAGGATCAAATGGAAGATAAGTATACTCATCTTTTCCCTTAGTCCACGTGTATCTCTTAGACTTAATTTTGGTAAGAAATTCCATCTAACCCGAGGATGATATGACAACCCATAAAAGGTGTTGTGAAATCCCATAATTTCAATCGTGTAAAAGTCAAACTTGGTCAATGAAAGTCAAACATATCCAATAAAGGTCAAACTAATTTCTTTAATTATCTTATTATGGTTAGATTAATGAGTTATAGGTGTATGGACCTTGTATTAAAAGGTGTTGTGTATTTAATGAGGGGATCATTTAGGACCGAGGACCTTCGAATGAGCCGCAAACCCTCGCATGGGAAGTAAACCTGCGAACTGCAAACGGTTCGCAGCCGTGAACCTTGTCTGTGAACTCTTCGACTGCAAACACTTGGTCTTATCCCTTCGGTGTGGTTTCCAATGAAGGTGTCCCATCAATTTAACTGTGAACTCCTCCTCACTTCTTCACTTCCAGCCAAAAACACACCCCTCCCCTCTCAAGATCTTCAACCGCAAATACCTTTCTCTCTCAACTATCATCCTTCAAATCCTTTGAATCTTCTTAGGATATTGCTTAGGATCTTCAAGTGTTATTTAGTGATCAAGATCAGTGGGCCGAAAACCCTTAAATCACCTTCTTTTTATCAAGAAAATTCAGTAGTAAATACCTACATCTCCTTTATTTCACCAAGAACACTCACTGAGTTTCCAGCCGAAAACACTTGAATCTTCAAGTGGCCGTGAACCATTTACGGTCGTAAACTCCTTGCAGCCTTCCATTTTGCTTCTAAGACTCTTATTTGTAATTTACACTTACACATTAGTCGATTTACTTATCGTATCTATGATTCTATACATTAATTGTATGCATATATATATCACGTGAAATGCATTTTAGGACTTGTTTTGTTCCATGAGCTAACTAGTGGAATCAAACATCCTATATCGAACTTTCATATGAATCACTCACACACAGTGAGTTCATAACCCTACAATTTACCTTTTTAAATGCTTTGGGGGGGGGGGGGGAATACAAGTAGAACACAATAGAATTGTGTTAACATTTACATGTGAAAAGAAACAAACAAAGGATTTCTTATGCTTATAATTGTTGTTAAAATCATTTCAAAACTCTTTTAAACTATTTTAGATTGTTGTTTATTATCAAAATCTTATTTGTTTATATATTTATGTATAAGTATGCTTGAACGGACTTAGGACTATTGCTAAATACCTAGACTCCTGTTCCTTGTTTGGTTGTAGGCTTAGGGTAGGATCACTAGTCCGAATGTCGGCTGAATCATAGTTATAATTGCTAAATATATACACGAATATTAAACTCCATTTTCAATGTACATACTTAACTCAGTTGCATACAGTGGGCAAATGAGTCTTTTCTACAAATCAGTAATAGCTCAAACAAACTTTCTAGTAAACGATAATAGGTATAGTTTAGAGGATCACTACACACTATTTTCTAGAACAGAGAAACATACATGAGTCAACACATACATACTATCACTATTCATTACAAAGTATACTATCCATTTACAAAAACATAAAGGAACTTACATACTATAACAAGAACAAGATAACTAAAATGTGAGATACTATTTCATGGCATAGCAATATACTTGCTATGTCACGTTTTATAACCAGAGTCTCCTGGAGGGAGAGCGTGAGTTTGTGTATAGATCTATACGGGATTAACCATCCTGCAGGTCTACGGGTGACAAATGTCATACCATTTTTGACACCTGAAGAACGTCGTGTTTTATACTAGTCTATCGAGTATGGTTATAACGCTATCACATTTTAACCTTAATTAACCAGTTTGGTTTTCAAGGTAGTTAATTCATTAGTAGTGTATTTTACACAATACTACTGTAAATCTTCATTTTTCCATTACATTCATACAGTGATATTCTCACATGAGAAATGCATACTATTTTTCGCGTAAAGATAGTTTTACAAATATGGAAAACCTACATTTATACTATTTCAAGTACAAACATACATTTTACACTATTTTCAAGAGAACGGAACATACAAACAGTTGAGTCTTGGTAGAATACTACAAACATTTTCACTAGACAGAAACAAACAGAAAATATAGGTTTTTCTGGGAAAGATACAAACATTTTCACTAGACAGATACAAACATTTTCATGAAATAAATGCAAATACTTGACACTAAAATACTTATGAACTCACCAACTTAAATGTTGATACTCTCTTTCAAAATAACTTGTATTCTCAGGGAACCAATAGACAGGTACACTAGATGAGTTTTGAGAAGACGGAGCATGTTCAAGACTCGTCTTTTATTTTGTTGTATATACATTTTTGGAGTCATACAACTATTCACAAAACACACATGTATTAACTATTCTATTAATGCGATGGACGTTGTTGCTTATTTTACTATTGTGCATTGTTATGATACTGTACATGATGTCCTCTGCCCCCGAACGTTTCTGTCGTTCTCGGTTTGGGGGTGTTACATATGACTACTTCTTTCCACTTGTTGTTTTCTCATAGCCTTGAATCTTCTGAAAGCTTCAAACTCATCCATTTCTCTTTCTTATATTTCCGAACATTCTTTACACCCTTGCCCCCTTTTTAGGACTTCCGCTGTTGTGTTTATGTGTGCCACCATTGTCGTGATTTGTGGTGTTTCCTCAAAGTTCTGCATTCTTGTGAGGGGACTCGCATTGGCAACTGGTTTTCCTTCGTTGGATATTTGTTGTGGAGTCCTACAAATGGCGCCACCTAATGTGCCCCCAAGTTCAGTCTCCATATTACTGAGCTAGATGACTCCTTTTAGAAATGAAGAACCTAGAAAAAAAAATCACAAATTCGAAAGCTAGTTGTCCAAGAGAAGATCTTGAGCCAACAATCCAATGGTAAAGTTAGTGAAGATTTCGACATAATCTTTTTGTGAATGTTCTTTATTAAGATGAATTAGTGATTTACAGCGTGCCTGGAAAAGGTGGATCCAATTACCTATTTATAGCTAAAGAAGAGATCTCTCAACCTTCCTATTAGCTGAATTGGTCTACTATCTTATCTCATTTTTGGTCATACACCCAAGGGTAGAGCAAGAAAGGCTTAGAAACCATTATATAGATATTCCTTGTAAGTATCAGGTTCTATCAATCGCTTTTCTACATACAACTTGTACTTCTCGAGTTCCCATGTCCTTTATGCACTGTGGTGACATCAAATCGTACTTTTTTTGTTCTTTCACGATGTTCGACGCTTTTAGGTATAGTTCGGTGCTTGGACGTGGTTCGACACTTCCACTTGGTTTGGTCCTTAGTTTAGCTCAGTGGTATTTGTAGTTCGAACTTCCTAAGGGTGTAGGCATAGCGATTAACCCTACACTACTAGAAAAACAGCCTTTTATGACGTGCAATGCGTGTCGTAAAACGCTCAGACGACACGCAAATGTGTGTCAAGGAAGGCCCTGTCATAACGAGAGACGGCACGCTTTTGCGCGTCGTCTATTTACGACATGCATTTACGACACACATTTACGACGCACGGTTATGACACGCAATGCATATCAATGAAAGCCCTGTCATAAAGGAAGACGACACGAATATGCGTTTTGTAACCTTACGATGCGTGTTTACGACACACATTGCGTATCATTAAAGCCCCTGTCATAAATGAAGATGCACATATTTGCGTGTCATAATTTTAAATGTTATATATATATATATATATATATATATTGATAGAATTACTAATTTTTAAATTAAACAACAGATTGAAATTATCATAATACAAAATAAAATACCATACATAAGAATGAAAATTCATTTCAAAAAAATCACATGTCAAACAAGTTAGCTAACATTACATGTCAAACAACACTATATGTCAACACTAATAACACTTAAAAACATGATTTTTCTTACATTTGGAGCACCCACTATTCCTATATCAGCAACCATCTTTAGGTTCAATTCCAACCACCTGTAAAAGAGCAATATTGTAAAAGAACAACATTAGAAAAGTTAATTAATATATACCAGTACAACATGTATGAATAAGTGCCTTAGTTTATCTACTTTATATGTAATTTCACATCAATAACAGGTCTTGTTGCTGAGTTATTCCCATGCTGCCCTTGGTAGAAGTTTTACATTTGATCCATGTAAGTCTAGTCAATGGCAGGTCTTAGGAATGAACCACAAACAAACCTAAGAACAAAAACAATTGATTAAGGACTAGATTCCCTTACTAAACATGTTTGTTGTAATAGAATAATTCCAGAAGCCAGCATAAGAAAACATCTGAAGTAAAAAAGATATGTTGTTGAAAGCGGCTTCAACTACCTGTCAAAACAATAAAAGGTTGGTTGTTTTCTAGATTATTAAACTATTTAGTGTTTATTTTAGCATGCATGCAATGAATAACATTGAAAACCAAACCAAACCAAAAAGAGCGCAAGTCAAAAAAATGCATGACATCAACATGTAAGGATTGCTTACCATTTTCGTTCAGATACCTTCAACAAATTCAACCAATATTATGAAATTGATCATTGTTCTCTACTTTTGTTGAACCAATGTTATCAAGATTCAAATCTATATTCTATAGAGCACCCATGTCTTAGACACACGAAGCGATCTAGCAAGCATGTACTGGTGCTTGCTGACATGTGCAAGTCACAAAAACATAGATAACATTCTTTTTCATTAGTTGTTTCAAAATCATCTTCCATTTTTTGAAACTGAAAACTGGTTTGAAGGTGCTGGATCCTTTTTAGCTCCATTTCAACTCTCATTTGAAATTATTATATTAAAATAACAATAGAAAAAAACAAATAAATAAATAAAGTTTTTTTTTACCTTGACAGCATTGGTGAGTATCCCATTCTTCCCACAAACATGTTTCCAATATAAATTCTCGCAAGTTTCTTTATTAAAAAATGAAGCTTCCCATAAAGCCCTAATCCCTTCTCTAGCTAATAACAAATTATCATGAGATATTGATGTTTTTCGTCTTTGCTGACTGTACACCTCGACTACACCTTGTCCATGTTCCATCCAATCAATAGGGGCCACATCGACAGCCTCCACACAGTTAAAACCACAACTGAATCCCGCATGATATGTCCTTGGAAAAGTAACAATAAACTCTCCACAACACTGAGAAGCTCGATAAACCGGGACCCCTTCAGACTTTAAAATTTTAGGGCTCAATTGACTAACCTGTTGAGATTAAATCATTTATTCATTATCCAACATTTTATCCAGAAACTACTTATTGCGAAAAAAAAATCTTACGAGTTGATGGAGTAGATCTGTTTGTTCCTTTAAAAAATCAAATATATACTTCCTCATTGCATCTTCCAAGGCATTCGCATGGCTTCCAGGGTACTCCATGCCACATATTCGGGTCGCGCCAATGCATATAATTTACCGAATAAAGGTGGTGATCTTCAACATGCATTTCCAAAAACAAATAAAAATATAAATACACATAAACAAAAAAGAAAAAAGAAAAAAAATGTATAATTGAAGTTATTGGTGGCCCACAACTTAAACATATAAAGGACTCAAAATTCTTACTTTCTATATCTATGTAGGAGTAAAATTACATTTTTGGTCCCTATGTATAGCTGAGTTTTGTAATTTTTGTCCCAAAAAGTTTTTCTTGACTTTTGGTCCTTATTTAAGGTTCTTGTAGCAACTTTGGTCCCTGTTCCAAGTAAAATGACTATTTTTGGTCCCTAAGATAGCTGATTGTTTCAGTTTTGGTCAAAAAAAACAGCCATTCTAGTTGAACAGGGACGAAAAACATTATAAAAACCTAAATAAGGAGCAGAATTACAAGAGAAAACTTTTTGGGACCAAAATTGACAAAATCAGTAATAATCAGGGACCAATAATGTAATTTACTCAAAATGTAAATTAAAACTTTAGAGAGCTTCTGATAATAACAGATTTCAAAGTTCAAATACACATCAATATTCATTCTATGATTGGCAGAGAGTATAATTTCTTGTAAACTAATACATTTGATTGTGCCATATACCTTCTGTAAATTGCAAAGATGCTCATAGACCGTTGTTAGTCCTCCATGTCAGCATATATCGTACTCCTATATACATGAATATGATTCAAATAAAAAGTAGACTAGAGATGATATACATACTATAAGTTGAAACCTGTGAATACAACCTTGTACACCAAGGTTTAATCAGAATTACACTCAGGTAAGAAGGGAACAGAAAAAAAGAGTAGAGCAAAACAGAAACAGTGAATAGGGAAGAATGAAATGTAGACAGGGGAAGGAACGGTCAGCACAATAAATATTTCTTGCACAATCAACACAAAATAAGATCGCTAGAATTGACTACAAAACTCCGAGTTCTGCAATCAAAATCAAATCAAAAATATGAAATAAAACAGACTAAAAGAGCAGGTTTTAATAATGAATTGTAGTAGTAGCACGTAGTAGTAGTACCTGATAGTTTTTAAGAATCTCCAACTTGTGATAAAATATTCACTTACTAGTACAATAGAAACGTGTAATTAGATAACAAGTGTTATAATTGAGTAAACCTATTAGAAGCTTCTGTGGCTGAGGAAAGTGACAACTAAGCTAATGAACATGAACTTGCAATCTCCATTGCTCCAAGAGTAACACCTGCATATCAACCATATCTCCATTTAAGTCAATATGTTTAACTAAAAGCACCATGTATATTCAGAAAAATGTAATATCCAATCACCATTTTTAAAAGCTGTGATAAAAACACCCTCTACAAATGAAAAAACCATCCCATCTGAAGCATTAATCTGACCATGAGCTACTTCGAGTTTTAAAGAGAATTTTTCATGATTTTATTAGTTTTTCCCCTAAAAGTATTTTCCTTTTCACACCAGGCTTCTGCGTTCCAATTTTGACCACTGTACGAACACCCTTTTGTAAACCACTAAATAACACGATCCAATTCTTGTCATTGATTGATTTTCTTAGTATGGCAAGAAAATACTCATTGTCCTGCATGTGTTCACCAAAATACATCAGGGTTTAGTGTTTAAGTTTAGGATTTAGGGTTTAGATAGACTGTACCTTTAAGGAGAAGGTACTTCTAGAGAGACTTTCAAACTCCTGATAAAGCAGAAGGCATAGAAACTGTGCATTCATAGGTTTAAAACCTCCCAACAGATCTGCAACCTCACTTTGCTGGCTCAAATTCTACAACATAAATTTGAGTAAAAATATATTATATGCTATTTATGTCATTGAAGAAAATTTAATCAATTAAACTATAGGCGACGAATGTTACATAATTAGCTTAGTTACTAGACTCGATTATTAATTTCAGTTAATTCTCAGTTGGTGTTTTATTTTCACTCAATATCATATTATCTCACTATGAATATATTGGTTTTTCAGTTTAACAAAATTCATTAAACATTTAAAATAACAATTCAAGATTATCTAAATGAAAAGAGAAATACTATCCTAGTTGAGTTAATCAAGCATTGTGCCAAGAAACAGAAACACTAGATGTAAAAATGAAGAAACCCTAGTCAATGTAACTCTTAAGATTAAGAGACACTAATTGATTTAGGACCTAAAATTAACAAAGAAGTTGTGCTAGCATCCATGCTTGTAGAAGGATATTAGAGAACTAACCGGTGAGTGCATACTTAGGAGCTAAGAAACTGATGGTGCCTGCTACGCATGTAAAAAAAAAAAAAAAGAACTTAATTAATCCACTAACAAGAAGACTTACTGGATCAGTGATTTTATCTATATCAAAATTGGTTTATTTCAACCTTTTACAAAGTCAAAAGAATCAAAACAAAATAAAACCCACCGATATTAGAATATGAATTAATTAGAGCTCACCCGAATATGAGATCTATCCATTCATGTAAATGTGCAGAGATATGCTCACTCTCAAGAGCCATGCGATGCCTATGCACAAAATCAATGGGGTTTTCAGCCCAAGGAGGAAGCTTAACACAATCGTACGTCATCGATGGAGAAGTGCTCTCTCTCTCTCTCTCTCTCTCTCTCTCTCTCTCTCTCTCTCTCTCTCTCTCTCTCTCTCTCTCTCTGCCTTCACCCGCGTCTACAATCTTCCTGAGTTTTGAGTACACACAAAGCGATTGAACATCGATGGTCAACGTGAGCGATGATTGAACATCGATAAAGACTTACATAATAGATGAACCTTCGATAAAGACTTATAGTTACGGTGATGGTCGACGATTGAACATCGATGGTCGGCGTGAAGGGGAGTCGAGCAAAACCAGCGAATCGATTAAACAGGGAGAACAGATTGAGGGAGGGTTATGTGATACAAACTTGAAACCCTAGTTCAAGCAATAGTCAATTTTGTGGCCCTATGAATGTAAAGTGTTCGATATCTTGTGAGAAATGAAGCGATAGAGATCGATCTATGGAGGATGTGGGTCGTTCTTTGAGGGTTGAAAAAACCCTAGTTTCCTAGACTTTGTGAAGACGAGGTTTTCTAATTTTTAGATTCCTGCAAGGTATTAAGGAGTGGCGGAGAAACGGATCAGAGAGAAGAGAGAAGGAGGGAGAGGGAGAGTAGAGTGTGTAATTGAAAAGATAGAAAGAGGGTAGAAGACGGGTTTTCAAAATTTTGGGGATTTCGTTTCCCCCTCTGCTAAACGCGCATTTCATTAAAATTAAACGCACGTTTAAAATTAAGCGCCCTCCGTGTTTTTAATTTCTTTTCTAGAGACACTAATTTAAGGGCACACAATAATGTGTGACATGAATCCTTAAATTTTTTGAAGAGATGACACTTTTTTAATGTCACTCTCTTTTGCGTAACATAAATCAGTGAGTGTTGTGGTTTGCACATCGTAAAAGGGTCTTTTTCTTGTAGTGCTATACCCTATTAATTTCCTAGTTCCAAACCAAGACCTCATATCATTTGTAGTTCCCGAAGATTTAGTTATGATTTTTACAAAATGATTAATATGATCAGTGGGGACTGGTCCGAGTCTGCATTGGATGTATAATCTACATATTTGTAGATAAAACCAAACAAAACCCTTCGAATGATGACATTAGATATGCATACCTTTACAAGGAGATAAACTTCATATAATTTTGACATCCCATTGATTTTATATGATTTTTCAAAATAAAAAGGTTAGATTCATGAAATCACAATACCATCATGTTTTAGTCCCCATTCTATCCCACTAATTAAGCACGTAACTATTAAGTTCATATCTATCAATTCTAGCAAGATATAATTTCTAATCATCCATATTTTTAGTTGTAATAAGAGCATCGCCTTGAATTAATATCAAGACTAAAAAATCAACATATAAATCACACTTATTCACTTAATGTTCACTAGATGGGATTCATGGGTTGGGTCTTCAATTCAAACACATTATTTAGTTAATACCTACTGAAAAAGAGATGGAAAATGCAACATCTTTCAACCACCATGAAGTGCTAGTGACATAGTGGTGTAGTAATGGTCCTAAGGAGACAAAAACCCTCACACCATTGTTAAACTCTTAAGAAGGATATGAGATTTTAGACAATATATCCATGTAGAATTTAGCATCATTGACCTCATCACCACATAGCGACTTCATGTTTATTATAGGGTGGTTTTCTAGTAGCTTCCACCACATTCGATGGTGGTGGTTAGCGGTGGTATATGTTATGTTTTCAAGATAGAAGAGAGAATAAAAAAACTTTAAGAATAAGAAGTTTATATCAATCTTAAAGAGGTCAAGCTCTAGCGCAACCGCCCTTCCCTCCTCTCTTCTCCAGTGGCGTTTTCCGGTGACCTCCAGTAGGATTTCAGTGGCTTCTCTTCCTTTCTCACATGCTTTACAAATTGACAACCCTTCACCCTTTTCTCCGTTAAAGTCGATGGTGCACTCGTAGAGTGTGCTCGATTTTGGCCCAATAGATAAAAGAGTCTGCAACCAATTGTCTAATGGTCCATGGGATTTATCCCCTAGGCTCCCTTAACTTTCCGTTTTGATAAAAACAACCCATAAAATCAAAATTCGTAACAAATTAAGTTCCCAATTTTGATTCTCTTAGTCCCTCATTAATGGACTCTTTTTATGTTAAGTAATAACTTTTAATTATTTTATAACAATATTTATTTTGTTGTTTTTATTATTATTATTATTATTTTTTCTTTATTTAATATTAATTATTAATGAATCACTCTAAATTTTTATAATATATTTTATTTATTTAACTCATTTGTCTTATCTTAAAAGTTTATTTTTAATTATGTAATTCTTCATATTATTTATTGAATTTTTTTTCTAAATAATCAAACAGAAAAAAATAATGACATCATAATATATATATATATATATATATATATATATATATATATATATATATATATATATATATATATATATATATATATATATAAACAGTAGATTAACTAGTTATTTGTTAGTGTTAATACATCAATTATTATTAACACCAAAGATCAAACCTGACATCCCCATTCTTCCATATTAAGAGGTTATTCTCAATTGGCTTATTTGGTAATCAATAAAAAACACAAATAACTTATATGATATAATGGGCTAATGATAATAAATAATCAATAAAAAATCAATAATAACAAGTTACAAAAATACGTTCTAATTGGCTTAGAGATTCTTTTATAAAGGTTTCAAAAAGAACTTTGGCGACCAAGTGTCCAACTAAACTAATTAGGGATCGAAAATGACTGTATTCATTATTTTTTCTTAAAAAAAACCAACACATACAATTTAATCTAGAGAAATTAAATATTTTCTAAATATCATCCAACCTAATTTCTTAAATGATGACATGTATAAATTTAATATTCATTTAATAAATTTTAATAATATTTTAAGATATTAAAATAATACATGTTATCATTTAAATAATTAGGATAATTGGTAGGAAGGATAATCTATACTTAAAATTTATATTTTTTTCATCGGGAGTCTTAAATAATTTTGAATCTCTAAAATCACTATATTTAGAAGCTCGCTATAGCTAAATCCACGACCATCGCCAACTCCATTTTCCACATCTCTAACTTGGCCTATTAATTTCATCAAACAAGCAAAGAAATACATATAAAATGGAGAACTTTTAATTGCTCAAATATATATATATATATATATGGAAGAAGTAGCCATTGATAAACTTCCAACAATAGAACGCGACTAAACCTACCAATATATATATTCTACGTATCTCAAGCAATTAACTCATTATCCAAGCAATCTCGTAACTTTATCTTGGTGACCTCCATGACATTGCTCTCGACCACGTCACAGCATTCGGTTTTTCCATTCTACATCAAATGAAACAAAATTCGATAATCAATCAACACAATGAAATAAACCCTAAAGTAAAAAAAAAAGCAATGTAAACTAATATTAAAACTCGCCTGCTTGGGTTTTTTAATCGGTGACACAACTTCAATTCTAGAGATCAACTCTGCAGAATGGTTTCCAGCTAACTCACAAGTCGACAACCCACGTGAAGCCATGCGCACATAATTTGTTAGAACTTCACTTCCATTGATAGTTTTTATGGATTCAAATGTAAACACATGAGGAGTTGCACATGGATCGTTTGCGACTACTGGTCTTGTGTTGAAGATGAATAAAGGTGGCTGAGAGTCCAAGAACCATGGCTTGAATGTCTCAAACGGGAACTTTAGGATGCTACGAGGAATGACTTTCTCATAAATCTGAATCGAATATCCCCATGAGCATGAAAAAGACCAAGTTAATCGTCTATCATAACATATAGTTTGTTGCACCAAACGAGATTGGTCAACGTCTGCAGCTTTCATGAGGTGTTTTGCAGATTCAAAACGATCCATAGATTGAAAGATCGGGTCAAGGTGGTCTAAATGATGGAGAGAAAGCAATGGAGTTTTTGGGTGTGAAGATAAAAATCCAGATACATCCCCATGTAGATCCATCTACAAACAAAAATAATAATAATTTAAAAAATTAAAAAATTAAATAGTAAACTAGTTTCTTAATTGAATTTTTGAAACACAAAAGGGATCAACAAAAAAGTCTTATTGTCATGAAATTTTTATTCAAAGCGGTGATAATAAACTTTTAGTTATATTTATTTTATCAGAATCAAGTAATAATTGATAACATGACCAATGTTTAGATGATATGGACTAGAATACGTATAAGTGTATTGTTGTGATATTAGTTTTGTTAGTGATGTTTCTTTTGGTTATTATACATGACATTGTCCAAAACGTTTCACAATAACGAAATAAAATTGAAACTTGAGTGTTTAAAACTCCTAAAAAAATTCCATTGCCCTATATGAAACAACAATTAATGAAAGTTGGTTATTATTTTGTAAACTAGTCCAAACTTTAAACCAATAGTAATTCTGTTTGTCTTAAAAATTAATCACGATCACTTAACAAAATTTAGACATTAGTACTTAAACCTGTTTTGTAAAATTGTATACCCTTTTTTTTATTTAAACCGATGTTTGATGAGTAATACCTGATGAAGGCCTCGATGAATAGTTAGTGAAACTCCAAAATCATTAATACAAGTCATCAATGTTTGATCGGCAAACCTCAAATACGGGTACCTTCCAAGACAATCTTCAAGATTTTTTTGCACCATTTCCGCCAATGGATAACTCAATATGACTCCGGCTCCACCAAATCCCATGTCATACGAAAATATTTGATTTGATGATATACTCTCCGAGTTATCACCAATGTATATGTACTTTGTATGATCATATTTTGACAATTCATCCACCAAATTGTCAACAAAAAAGATCGAGTCATCATCTCCCATGATATACCATCGTACCCCTTCCCTCTCTTCCCTAAAAACCTCAATCAACGCATGCACCATTCGCACCATGAATGGTGAAACATGTTTTGTTTCCTCCAATAACTTTGTATTATCATCAGAAATACGAAAAGGAGGGGAGGCATGCGACCATGGCAAGAGATCGTCTGTGGGAGCTGTGTCGAGGTAGAGGTAGCCACGTGTGATGTTTGGACGCCACCATGACTCAAT
Organism: Lactuca saligna; assembly: GCF_052625555.1. Lineage (NCBI taxonomy): Eukaryota > Viridiplantae > Streptophyta > Magnoliopsida > Asterales > Asteraceae > Lactuca > Lactuca saligna. Next base: position 117,748,803 of record NC_136422.1, read on the forward strand.
GTAGGATTTTCGATAGTGCCATGCATTTGTAGAGCCCAATATTGCAAAAACAAGGTGGGAAATGTTTGTTGTGTGATAAGATGGCAATGAGGATTGATGTGTTGTCATGTGAATGATGTTAGGCTGTAGGCATTTAGGATGGTTCGAAAATGAGAAAACAATGATGAAGATTAGAATCGATGTTGAAATGGCGAGTGTTGTGCAAATTATGGTTGATGAGGTTTTGAGAATAGAAGAAGCCATTGCTAAAAGGCAAAATGAGATTGTTGAGTACTTGAATAAGTATGGAAGGGTTTAAGGTATTAAAAGTACGGAAATGTACTTTTTAAAATGGGTTTTCTAGGATTTAATACGCTAAATGGATTTTTCTATCTATGTACGAAAACGACTTTTATACACAATTAAAATGAATTGGCGGGACGTTGTTCATATATCTCACAATGAGTTACATATATAAATCGGCTATCTTTATTTAGCATATTTAAGATTTGTTTTCACCCATTAATTATAATATTTTGCTAAGAGATATACGAGGTCTATACTTTTGCTTCTTTCTTAAGCCTTTGAGTAAACGTCACATGTTTTGGGTATTTGTCTTTTGCAAACTAACCATTTGGGAGCAAATTCATTGTACGACATCAAGCTATCTCCCCTCCACAAAAAAAAAAAAAAAAAAAAAAAAAAAAAAAAAAAAAAAAAGTACTGGAAAATTATTTAGACTACATTCTCAACAATTAAGATTAGTTATATCCCTTAAAACTTTTCATATTATTTAAAAAAAAAGCACCATTTTTCACTAAAATATATTATTTTTATTATAGAGTATAACTTTTTTTTTAACTTCCCAACAACATTTATTATTAATATGAATAGAGCAGATAATGGATCAATTTAGGTTTAATTATAAGTTATGTTCAATTCAAGTTATTTATTAAATGGTTTGAATATAACAACCAAGCTCAAATAGTTTATTAAATGGATTGATATTTTCAATACAATTCAACCTTAAATAGGTAAATGGATTTGTCATCAACTTGTTATCGGTATATATTTTTCAACTCAACCTATTAAATAAATAGGTTAAATCTTAGTTACACTATTTGAATTTAAAAAATTAAAATTTTAAAAATAAATAAATAAAATAGCTAATTATAACACAATTTAAAATAATTCAAAACAAAAAATGATATTTCAAAGTATGACAGAAACCAAATTCCCAATTTACAAATACAAATAAATTATTCAAATAACGTTAAAAATATTTAATTTCGAATTGATTTCCAAAAATAGCTACTATTGTCAATATCAAGAAAAAATATGAGAATTAGGACAACATTTTTTTTAAAACATATATAATAATACAAAAGTATAATTTTTAAATGGATACATGATAATATATATATATATATATATATATATATATATATATATATATATATATATATATATATATATATATATATTAGGGGTGTTAACGGGGCGGTTCAGTTCGGATAGTAATAAAATTGTGAACCGTCATCACGGGGCGGGTACTTCATGTGCACTAACCGAAACCGAACTGAATTAGCAAAAAAACCGAACCGTATAAAGGCGGGTAACCACGGTTCGGTTCACGGGTACCCGCTAAATATAAAAATTTAAATACAATTAAAATTACAAACTTCATTCCAACGATTTCTTTCTAAAAATTACTAAATCCAAAGAATTATAAAAACATAATAAAGGTCAAATAACATACAATATAACTGGTATAATAAATATAAAAATAAAAATAAAAATAAAAGAAAACATAACGTAGAAGTGTAAAATTGAAATAGCCGATCATGATTTTTGTTTGGGATATAACTAAAAGTTCAATGAAAATGAATATATATATATATATATATATATATATATATATATATATATATATATATATATATATCAAGCGGTTCGGTTCGGTTATCCACGGATACCTAAGTATCCGAACCAAAACCGACCCGTTGATATCCGGTTTTTTCGGTTTCGGTTTTTTTATGTTTCGGTTTTTTTCGGTTTCGGTTTTTTTCGGTTTCGGATCGGCCGGTTCGGCTCGGTTTTGCGGTTTTTTTGGACACCCCTAATATATATTAAACGGATGGAGGATTGGAAAATGGTTAATAATTTTATCCAGGCAAATTTATTTAATTAATTAATTAGACGGATTGATTTATTTAATTTAAACATTAGTTTTGTGGTTTCTACTTTTTGTATTTTTTTTTTCCTCTTTGATTTATTGATTGTATTTTTTGTTTTATGTTTTAATTTTATTTGTAATGGTTTCTTCCTCAAAAATGTTATTAAATTTAACCTATTAAATTTCACAATTCATTTAATCTAAGTTAATCTATTTGAATTTTAAAAAATTAAAAATTTAAGAAAAAAGTAAATAAAATAGCTAATTATTACACTATTTAAATTAATTCTAGACTAAAAATGAAATTTCAAAGTATGACAAAAACCAAATTCCCAATTTACAAATACAAATAATTTATTCAAATAACATTAAAAATATTTAATTTCGAATTGGTTTTGAAAAGTAGTAGTGTTGTCGGTACCAAGAAAAAATATGAGAATTAGGATATCATTTTTTTTAAAACATATATAATAATACATAAGTATAATTTTAAATGGATACATGATAATATTTGAATTATATATATATATATATATATATATATATATATATATATATATATATATATATATATATATATATATATATATTAAACGGTTGGAGGATTGAAAAATGGTTAATAATTCTATCCAACCAAATTTATTTAATAACTATTTAGACTAGTTGACTTATTTAATTTAAACATCGGTTTTGTGGTTTCTACTTTTTGTATTTCTTTTCTCTTTGGTTTATTGATTGTATTTTTTGGTTTTTTGTTTTTAATTTTATTTGTAATTGTTTCTTTCTCAATAATGTTGTTAAATTTAATAAAAACACATAATTTTCTAAAATATAATATAATAAGCCCTACATATGCTTATAATTTTATTTATTATTAGAAATTATAAATACATAATAACTATTTATAATTTTAAAGAAACTTAATATATTAAACATTAAATAAAACCAGTAAAGAAACCCATGCAATGTACAGATCGGATATTTTTTGAAAGCAAGTTTTCTAGAATTTACAAAATGATTATCAATGTGTGAAATAAAATTAGAAGGTATAACTTGTCCTATTATCATGTTCTCAAACTAAAATTCCATATATGATCCTGGTGGCATAGTAGTTTTTCCATTCGGTTGTCCTAACCAAGTTTGTATTTATCAGTCCTTGTCTATTGATGTTTGTTTTAGCTTCAAACAAAAGACCTAAAACAAGATGCAATACCAATTTTAATACAACTACATTATAAAAAATAATAAAAATAAAAAAAATAAAAAAATAACTATTACCATAAAAAAATAACCATCGGGAAGGAAACAAAATAGAAAAAAAAAATTAGGCTAATTCCCAAAACAAATGAGCAAATGCTATAATTGATACATTGTTGTAATAGGAAGAAGAAATAATTAAAAAAATATATATAAATAAAAATAAATTGGTATTCACCTAACAAATTATCATTGTTTTTTAGGTTTAAGATAGGGATATTTTGGTTATTTTTACTTTTTTTATGAAAGTGATGATTTTAACAAAATGGAGAGTGTAGTGGATGTGTGAAAAGTTTGTTTAATTAACCTTTTTGTAAATATGGAGAACATAGACAACTTTCCTATTTATTTTTAAAGAATGGTATCAGAAAATGGTTTTCAATTAGTTTTATTCTATATAAACCTTGGCAAAATGCAGATGTCAATAGAAAAGTAGTAATTTTTACTATTCTATTTTTGACAGATGTACTCTTCTCATTTATTTACTATGATTGTACGGCTGTTTTTATTAAATAAACAAATCAAAACTTCAGTATTCAATATTTATTGATAGTGTGACATCCTTAATAGTCATGATCAAAAAAGTCATTTTTATTTATGCTTTTTTAAAAAGAGAGTATTCTTTATATAGAGCAATTTATCACATACAAAGTATTTCTAAAGAAATGTATTGATTATTAAAACTTGGAATGTCATAATTGATACAAGAAATATAAACATAAATGTAATCATTATTGGCCTTAAAATATTTAATGGCCTACATTTCCTTTAATCCTCGTCAAATCCAAACATCAAACACCTTCATATCGATACCTATGATATAAAGAAACTGAGTTGGTTGGATTGGGAACTTGGTGAGTGCATATGTTTAATTATCAGACAATTAACTCGGTTACACATCCCCATTATCTTCTATTTTTATTCTTAAGAATCTATCTTAAGGATCTTCAATCATTGTTGCAGACAATACTGTTTCATGGATTTCTCTGCAATACATATCAGTAAGTTTTCTTTTATATTCATTCCTAAGGATCATCAAAATCATCATTGATGATAGTATTCCTTTAGGGATTTCTCTACAATACATGTCAATAGGAAGTAGAGTACATCAAATGGACACATAATCCATCGCTTAAAGGTTATAAACCTTACAGCATGCCATGAGACACTATCATCAATAGTCCAGTGGTCATCATTTATACTCTGTTAGATGACTATATCACTTAGTACGGTAATACTAGTAATTCAAGGCCTATTATTATTGTTTTCATTTCTCATCATCCATCTCCTTCATTATTCTATTCATCCCTCATTACCCATTACTACCCAATATATTTATAGATGTAAAAATGCATACATGTTAAATCATATAAAATCATCTTATATTATTTCATATAACACATAACATCTTTGCACATAAGCACGTATAGCATTAATTATCTAAATACCTCATATATATATATATATATATATATATATATATATATATATATATATATATGTGTAAGATGAAAATAAATATGCACTCACCTGATAAAAGTAGGTGATTCGAGGTTAGGGTAGCGCTTCTCCTTAACACTTTATCCTTTCAAAAGACCTAGATGTATACAACACTAAGTCTTAGTCCGTTTTTTATATTCCTTGTGACTATAATAAGGATAGTCTAGATTCCTCAATAATCCTAATGCCTACATCAAGATCTATCAAGTAAGGAATAACAAGGTGGGATCATATCAGAGGTAGGGTCTGTTTGGTATGGAGAGTATACTGTTTGGAAATCTCACTTTAAGCACCTCACTAAATCCATCCTAGACATCACTCCCGTAAGTAGATCAATTAGTAGAATAACTTAGAATCACAAATAAATCTTATTTAGAAATTCATAACAACAAGTATGAATATAAATATAATTTACACTAAAACTAATATTTAGTGTAGCTGAAGTTACAGAGATTTCCTAAAAAAAGTATGGAAATTATACTGGCAGAATTTCGGCCTGATAGCTACCAATTCGTGGGCTCCTCGGGACCTCAGTTCTTCATTAAAAACTTACAAACTAAAGAAAATATAGAGTGAAACCAGAGAGGGAGAGACAGGCCTGAAATGGTATAGGGAATAATAAGATATAGCTCAGACATACTTATATCCTTTCCAAACATACCGAAGCAGCATGTTAAGAGGGTCACTCAAAGTTAGCAGCCCCATTCGTCTTAAAGATGCTTGAACTGTTAGATACCGAACTAGCATAAGGTACAAAGTAACGTTGAAATAGTAATTGCAGTATCTCGAAACTGTAAGAATACAGTCTGTACGAGGATATGTGGCTGGTGGATCCTGATACAATCATACGATAGATGTATAAGAGCATGTATAGTACTGATAGTCATACCTTCGGGCATAATTCCATAAATGCGATAAGACGACATGTCAGGGTCAATACAGAACGAGCTTTCTGCTTCCTCCTATCACTATAAATAGACAGCTTGACTCGTCAAGAAGGTAAGTACACAAAACCCACTCTCAACTCTTTCACGTATAATCAATCGAATACATAGCCATTCACTAACTTAAGTGTCGAAGAGTCTTCCAAGATCCCCTCCCAGTCGATTGCTTATGGTTTGTTTGTAGACCACAGGTCAATCTACTAGCCTGGGGAGAACCAACCCTTGAGTGAAAGATTGAAGACGGGCATGATGGCACATCAAGTGGTGCCATCCATGGGACTCCACAAAAAATAGCTAGTGCAAACACACCAGCAGTTAGAGCGAGTCCCATTGCGACAATACAAAACCTAGAAGGCCAAGAAGTAACCCCACAGGTTGCTACTGTGGTAAGACATCTAAACGTCATCTCTGAAAAGTTTATCGATGACGAGGGAGCAAATTTGCATGGTAAAATGGCAGAAGAAGCGAAGTTGGAAGAATTTAAAACATTCGAAAGATTTAGGGCTATGAGGAAATTACAAAGTGAAAGACAACTCCAGAAAGAGAAATGTAACACTTGGTTCCTGGTACATAATTTAAATTAAGCATTTTGCATTTTGGCATGGGACTCGACGAGTTGGTGGCCCAACTTATCGAGTAGAAGCGAATTGGACCCGGGAGTCAAGTGGCTGACTCGGCGAGTCCATGCTGTCTGGAAAAAAACCCTAATATGAGGGTTTGCACCCTTTATAAACACATTAACTCGGCCTCCCTTGTCCCTAACACTCCCCTAGAGCTACATAGCGAAACCCTAGCCGTATATGTGTGTGTTAAGGCCATTTTGGTGCTTTTGTTGACTTGTGAAGCTTGGAAGGAAGAAGAGGAGCTTGAGTATTCTACTTGGGGCTTGTAGATCCAGAAATCTCATTCCATTTTCAGCTTAATCAAGGTAAAATGCTCATACTTTGGCCCTTCATTTGGTTGTTCATCTTTAGAATGTGGATCTTGGGTGCATTTAGGGGTTTTCAAGCCATTTACGGATTTAAGGAGTGTTATGTGGACTTTAGCTTCAGATCTGGGCCTTAAGAGGGGTCTCATGGCATAAAGGTGTCAACTTTAGGGCAATGAGAGCCCCATGCACATTGTAAGACACTTTATATGGATTTTTGAGCTAAAAACCCCATGCATGTGCATCAAGTTTGGAACTTTACGTATAAAATGGACATTAGGAGGCCAAATCTATGGTTTTGATGTGTTAGACCTCATTTAAATCGACTATATGGAATTGGTCAAGACTGGACTCGGTGAGTTGTTCTTGGCACTCGACGAGTCGGTGACCATTGTGCACCAAACCCTTCCTGTGAATGGGTAAATGATAGGAAGAAAGTCCCTTGTCGGTTTAGATGCGAAAAGGGACCTGGAAGCCTTGGCACTCGGAGAGTGTATGAGCAGATTCGGTGAGTCCATAGCAATCTCCCAATTTTTGGAGATGGACTCGGAGAGTCATAGACTGGACAAGTTCTTAAGTTGGATATGAACTCGACGAGTTCAAGAAGGAACTCGGCAAGTCGGATGAACATGGTCCCGATGTTATAACTGAAGAAGAACCCATCGAGTTTCGCTAGACTCGACGAGTGGAGTCGGGGTTTTGTGTGGGTTTAGTGAAGCAGGGACTTGACGAGTTGGTAGGCCAACTCGGCGAGTCATGTCAATTGAATGTTGACTTTGACCAGTGTTGACTTTGACTGGACTTGGACCGGCCTTGTTTAGGGTTGTATGCGATGTGTGTTGACTTGAAGGTTGTCGTGTAGGGATCGAGGAGTCGTAAGGAGTCAACTTGTGCGTCGAGGATAGTTCAGACACTGCATCACATTGAGGTAAGTTACCTTCCAGTAGGGGTGGGTCTAAGGCCACAATGCCGACCCACCAAAAAGGGGTATTTATAAGATAATGGTCTTTGTGATAATTATCTTGGTCTGGTTATGTTATTTATCTGGATTATATTTTATGTGTTTAGTGGGGATTAGTTTCCCTAACCGTGTTCCGTAGGACCCAAGGGTATGTCATTACCCGGATATACCTGACTATATGTTTATATCTGTTGATTGCATGTTAGTAGTAGGGGTGAATAGTCCCCAGTTACCGGTTGAAAGATACCAATGCTGATTACCGGTTGAAAGATATCGATGATGGCTATCGGTTGAAAGATACCGATGATGGTTACCGACTGAAAGATACCGATGAAGGTTACCGGTTGAAAGATACCGATGAATGTTACCGGTTGAAAGATATGGACGATATTGTATGGTATGTAGTATGATAGGGGAACTCACTAAGCTTTGTACTTACAGTTTTGGTTTTGGTTTCAGGTACCTCTTCGTCGAAGGGGAAAGAGTCGGCAGCATAGCAGCGCATCACACACACTCTCATGATCTGCAAGAATTTTTGGGACTGTACTCTGATTTTCAAAAATTATGATGTTATGGTTTAAAATACAACATTATGATTTTTTATTAGATGTTTTATTAACAATGTTTTGGTAAAAAGTTTGTTAAATACATTAAACCAAAAATGAAATTTTTGGCCTTGAAAATTGGGTCGTTACAAGTTGGTATCAGAGCCCTGGTTTGAAGGATTCGGACACCCCCTCGGGGGTGTCTGGACTCAAGCCGAGGAACTAAAAGATCTTTCAAAAAAATGTTTTATAAAGTCTAAACTGAGAAATTTTAAGAAAAGTGAAGTGTGTAATGCGTGCGACCGGCCGAGCTCAAGTAAGTTTTCCCCAAGATACCCATACTTGTTATGTTATGTTATATGGTTTTGATTCAGAGAACTGCATGCTAGAATAGGTCTAAGGATCTAGGAGGATGCCTTGTGTGTCTGCTATATGATTCTGAGAATTGCATGCTAGTTAGGGCTAAGGATCTAGGAGGGATGCCTTATGTGCTTGTTGTATGAGCTCTATGATAGGACAATTTAAGTCAGCAGTAGGATGGCCTGTGTAGGTTACGCCTGGTTTGGTTACTCAATGCATAAATGTTGCTTGCTTTGTGTTATGGGGGTTCTGAACAGCTTCAACTAACTAAGGAGCGGATATGTAACAGTATCCGCAAGCTAGTTAGGGGGAGGTGGTGGGGAACTCCTAGTGCAGCTGATGGTGGAGGGTAGGTTGGAGAGTGCCCTAAGGAAGCCTAAGGTAAGGTCAGTGAGAAGAGTATCGGAAAAAGGGACTGGGGGAAGTCGAAGCAATTCTTGGGGAAAGTACGGATAGATGTGGAAGGTAGTATGGGCCCGTACTACTGAAAGCAGAGGATCCGTACTCGAACCAAGGAGGGCCTAGATGGAATCGGGAAACTTGGAAAGTGTATGTGACCCTGACATTCATATGTTTATTTTTCAGAATGGTGCTCACTCAACATGGAGCAAGAGGTTCAGGATCCGGGTTAGGATCGGGCTCGGGGGAAGGATTCGAGCATGTCGATGATGGATTGCGCGAGTTCATTGCATCCGAGATCACAAGGGGTATCCTTGATTCGACGTCGGTTATCTTCGGGTCGATCAAGGAGGGGATCATTGAGCTGATGGAGGATCGCCTTAGGGCGTTCCAGAGTGAAATGGTTGCTAGCCAGTTAGGACCACACATGCTGTCCTTTAAGGACTTCAGAGGGAGTGGTGCACCAGATTTCCATGGGGAAAAGGGCCCCATTGTTGCCAGACGATGGATTGCGGACATTGAGTCTGCACAGCTGACCAGCTTCTGCCCCGAGGGGTTGAAGGTATGATTTGCAGCAGTGTGTTTGAGGGGCCGGGCTAGGGATTGGTGGGAGTCAGTTGGCAACTCTCTGGGAGCCTCGGCTATTGAGGCTATGACATGGTCGGATTTTGTGACCCAGTTCAGAGCAGAGTTTACGCCAGCTGTAGAGCTTCAGCAGCTGGCCAGTGAGTTCTTGGATATGAGACAGACTACGGAGACTGTGGCGGAGATCACCACCAAGTTCTGAGAGAGGGCTTTGTTGGTGCCCCAGTATGCGGGTGATGAGGACATGAAGAGGATCTGCTACCATGACATGCTACGAGATGACATCTGGGAGCATGTTAGTTTTTCAGCTTGCCTTACCCTGGATTCCATGATTGCCAGGGCTAGGGAGAGGGAGATTGATCTGGAACACATCCGGAAGAGGAAGGTAGTGGAGGGGCAGACGGCGGGGGCTTCGAGGTAGAATCCCAAGGGATCTGATGGTAGGCCGAAAGGCCAGTTTAGGCGGGACCGCTGTGGAAAATGCGGTCGGTCACATGATGGAGCTTGTCGCACTGGGTCGGGGCCAGGCTGCTATAAGTGCGGCAAGGTTGGGCATATCGGCAGGGATTGTACTGCCCCTACTCCAGCTATGCAGATGTCAGACCTGATTTGCTTTCATTGCAATCAGAAGGGCCATAAAAAGGCCAATTGCCTTAGATTAACAGCAGCAGTGGCACCGGCTGTGGTGCCGATTCCAGCGACAGCACGGGTTGTGGATGGCCGGAAGGCCAAGTTGGAGGCTTCAGTGGTTCGGAGCCGAGCATTTTAGCTGACCTCCGAGGAGGCACGCGCTGCACCCGATGTGGTGATGGGTATGACCTCTTATCCTTATGCTTTTATATTATGTCATTGTGATTTTGATACATCATGTGCCTTGTTTAGGATCGTTCCATGTGAACAGAATCCCAGTTTAGGTGTTGTTTGATTCGGGTGCCACCCGATCTTTTGTCTCTCTTGCGCTTAGCAAGAATTTTTCAGAGTCTTCGAGCATGTTGGATTGCCCTCTAGAGGTCGAGATTGCAGACGACCGGTCGGTGCGAGCACCGGAAGTCTATCGAGACTGTGTTTTGAGGTTGTTCGAGGAGCGCTACCTGGTAGACCTGGTTCATATTCTGTTGAGGGGGAACAATGTGATTATAGGCATGGATTGGTTGAGCCCTAATGGGGCAATGATAGATTGCACGCAGCACCTGGTTCGGATCAGGACCCCAAGTGGGGGAGAGTTGGTAGTTCAGGGCGAGAGGCCACAACAAGGACCAGCGGTATGTTCACCAACGAGGGCTAGGCGTTACCTTCAGCAGGGTTGCGTAGGATATATCGCCTATGTTATGGATGCCCGGGAGGCGGGTAAGGCGACGGTGGGTGATGTGCCCGTGGTGCATGATTTTACGGACGTATTCCCCGAGGAGTTGCCTGGGATACCTCCGGAGAGGCAGGTGGAATTCAGGATCGACCTAGTCCCCGGTGCGGCTCCGATAGCCAAGGCACCGTATCGACTGGCTCCTCCTGAGATGTAGGAGTTGTCTATACAGCTGCAGGAGCTGTTAGACAAAGGATTCATTAGATCAAGTAGTTCTCCCTAGGGAGCCCCAGTTTTGTTTGTGAAGAAGAAGGACGGGTCACATTGGATGTGTATAGATTATCGGGAGATGAATAAGGTAACGGTGAAGAACCGTTAACCACTCCCGAGGATTAATGACCTCTTTGACCAGTTACATGGAGCATCTTGGTTCTCCAAGATTGATCTGCGCTCAGGATATCACCAGATGAGGGTCAGAGAAGAGGATGTACAAAAGACGGTGTTCTGGACACGCTAAGGCCACTATAAGTTCGTGGTGATGCCTTTCGGGCTCACTAATGCTCCTGTTGTATTCATGTATCTCATGAACCACGTGTGTAGACTGATGTTAGACCGGTCTGTGATAGTGTTTATTAATGACATCTTGGTTTACTCCAAGACACATGAGGAGCACGAGGAGCAACTGCAGGAGGTTCTGGAGACTTTGAGGAGGGAGAACTTGTATGCTAAGTTCTCCAAGTGTGAGTTCTGGTTGCGTGAGGTGCAAATCCTTAGGCACCTCGTCAACCAGGATGGAATTTCAGTGGACCCGGCCAAAGTAGAGTCCGTGATGAGATGGGAAGTTTCGAAGTCTCCATCTAAGATTCAGAGTTTCCTAGGATTAGTCGGCTACTATCGCAGATTCATCCAGGATTTCTCCAAGATAGTCGTACCCCTGACCAGGCTAACGAGGAAAGTCGTGGTCTTTTGTTGGGGGCCTGAACAGCAGGCCACATTCGAGACTTTGAGATAGAGATTGTGCGAGGCGCCAATCTTAGCCCTGCCAGAGGGCATGGAGGATTTTGTGGTATATTGCGATGTGTTCATCTCAGGTTTGGGCGCAGTTCTGATGCAGAGAGGGCGTGTCATCGCCTATGCGTCGAGGCAGCTGAAGCCTCACGCGGCGAATTACCCAACACATGATTTGGAGCTAGGGGCTGTCGTGTTCGCCCTCAAGATTTGGCGTCATTACCTCTATAGGTTTTGTTGTATGATTTACACGGACCACAAGAGCCTGAGGTATCTCATGGACCAGCCAAATCTGAACATGAGGCAGCGTCAGTGGCTTGATGTGGTAAAGGATTACGATTGTGAGATCCTTCACCACCCGGGAAAGGCCAATGTGGTGGCCGACGCGCTTAGCCGCGAGGTAGCGCCGATCAGGGATATCTATATGAGGATGACAATAGTGACTCCGTTGTTGGAGTAGATTCGGGAGGCCCAGCAGGAGGCCATGAAGGAGGAACATCGGAAGAGCGAGCGGATTGTGGGTCAGGTTTCCTCCTTTGACTTTGACAATCGAGGGTTGTTGACTCTACACCGTAGGGTGTGGGTCCTGTATCATGGGGGTGTGGGCCATGTATTAATGGAGGAGGTGCACAAATCTCGATTCTCCATTCATCCCAGGGCGACGAAGATGTATAGGGATCTTTGTCTGGACTATTGGTGGCCCTGCATGAAGCGGGATGTGGCATGGTATGTAGAGCGGTGCTTGACCTGCAGGAAGGTCAAGGCCGACCATCAGAGACCTCACGGCAAGATGTAGCCGTTGGACATTCCGTTGTGGAAATGGGAAGACATCACGATGGATTTTATCACAAAGCTTCCCAGGACCGCACGAGGAGCGGATTCGATCTGGGTCATCGTCGATTGATTGACCAAGAGCACCCATTTTATCCCGATTCAGGAAAGTATTTCGGCCGAAAAATTGGCTGACATTTATATCAGGGAGGTGGTGGCACGGCACGGGGTGCCAATATCGGTGATTTCGGACAGAGACGTTCGATTTACTTCTAGGTTCTGGAAGAAGTTCATGTCGAGCTGGGAACTCGTATGCATTTTAGCACCGCTTTTCACCTACAAACAGATGGACAGAGTGAGCAGACCATCCGGACCTTGGAGGATATGTTGTGAGCGTGTGTATTAGACTTCGAAGGTAGTTGGGATACTTATCTTCCTTTGGCTGAGTTCTCGTACAACAACAGCTATCACGCGAGTATTCACCGTCCTCCCTTCGAGATGTTGTATGGGAGGAAATGCATGACCCCGATATGTTAGGGTGAGGTGGGTCAGAGGGTTATGGGGAGTACCGAAGTAGTAATTCGGACTACAGAGAGGATCCAGCAAGTCTGGAGCATGCTTCAGACTACTCAGAGTCGACAGAAAAGTTATGCCAACAAGCGCCGATATGAATTGGAATTCCAGGTCGGGGATATGGTCCTCCTGAAGGTGTCACCTTGGAAGGTTGTCATTCGATTCAGGAAGAGGGGCAAGTTGGGCCCTAGGTATATTGGACCTTTCAGGGTTGTATCCCGAGTGGGCAAGGTGGCATATAGGTTGGATCTTCAAACCTAACGCAGTCAGATTCATAACACCTTTCATGTTTCCCAATTGCAGAAATTTTTGGTGGACGATTTGGTAGTAGTGCCTTTAGAGGACATTCAGGTTGATGACATCATAAACCACATCAAGCGGCCAGTGGTGATCCTGGACAGGAAGTCAAAGGATCTGATGAACAAGAGAGTGGATCTGGTACAGGTTCAGTGGCAGCACCGGAAGGGCTCGAAGTGGACTTGGGAGTCGGTGGGCGAGATGATAGAGCATTACCCCGAGCTGTTTCAGAATCGAACAGCAGACTTCGAGGACGAAGTCTAAAATAAATGGGGGAGATTTGTAACACTTGGTTCCTGGTACGTAATTTAAATTAAGCATTTTTCATTTTGCCCTAGGACTCGGCGAGTTAGTGGCCCAACTCGTCGAGTAGAAGCGAATTGGAACCGGGAGTCAAGTGGCTGACTCGGCGAGTCAAAAGTCAGACTCGACGAGTCCGTGTTGTCTGGAGAAAAACCCTAATATGAGGGTTTGCACCCTATATAAACACATTAACTCGGCCTCCCTTGTCCCTAACACTCCCCTAGAGCTACATAGCGAAACCCTAGCCGTATATGTGTGTGTTAAGGCCATTTTGGTGCTTTTGTTGACTTGTGAAGCTTGGAAGGAAGAAGAGGAGCTTGAGTATTCTACTTGGGGCTTGTAGATCCAGAAATCTCATTCCATTTTCAGCTTAATCAAGGTAAAATGCTCATACTTTGGCCCTTCATTTGGTTGTTCATCTTTAGAATGTGGATCTTGGGTGCATTTAGGGGTTTTCAAGCCATTTACGGATTTAAGGAGTGTTATGTGGACTTTAGCTTCAGATCTGGGCCTTAAGAGGGGTCTCATGGCATAAAGGTGTCAACTTTAGGGCAATGAGAGCCCCATGCACATTGTAAGACACTTTATATGGATTTTTGAGCTAAAAACCCCATGCATGTGCATCAAGTTTGGAACTTTACGTATAAAATGGACATTAGGAGGCCAAATCTATGGTTTTGATGTGTTAGACCTCATTTAAATCGACTATATGGAATTGGTCAAGACTGGACTCGGTGAGTTGTTCTTGGCACTCGACGAGTCGGTGACCATTGTGCACCAAACCCTTCCTGTGAATGGGTAAATGATAGGAAGAAAGTCCCTTGTGGGTTTAGACGTGAAAAGGGACCTGGAAGCCTTGGGACTCGGCGAGTGGTATGAGCAGACTCGGCGAGTCCAAAGCACTCTCCCAATCTTTGAAGATGGACTCGATGATTTGTTCATTCAACTCGGCGAGTCATAGACTAGACAAGTTCTTAAGTTGGAGATGAACTCGACGAGTTCAAGAAGGAACTCGGCGAGTCGGATGAACATGGTCCCGATGTTATGACTGAAGGAGAACCCGTCGAGTTTCGCTAGACTCGACAAGTGGAGTCGGGGTTTTGTGTGGGTTTAGTGAAGCATGGACGCGATGAGTTGGTAGACCAACTCGGCGAGTCAGGTCAACTGAATGTTGACTTCGACCAGTGTTGACTTTGACTGGACTTGGACCGGACCTGTTTAGAGTTGTATGCGATGTGTGTTGACTTGAAGGTTGTCGTGTAGGGATCGAGGAGTCATAAGGAGTCGACTTGTGTGACGAGGATAGTTCAGACACTGCATGACATTGAGGTGAGTTACCTTCCAGTAGGAGTGGGTCTAAGGACACAATGCCGACCCACCAAAAAGGGGTATTTATAAGATAATGGTCTTTGTGATAATTATCTTGGTCTGGTTATGTGATTTATCTGGATTATATGTTATGTGTTTAGTAGGGATTAGTTTCCCTAACCGTGGTCCATAGGACCCCAAGGGTAGGTCAGTACCCGGATATGCCTGACTGTATGCTTATATCTGTTGATTGCATGTTAGTAGTAGGGGGTGAAATAGTCCTCAGTTACCGGTTGAAAGATACCAATGTTGATTACTAGTTGAAAGATATCGATGATGGCTACTGGTTGAAAGATACTGATGATGGTTACCGGTTGTAAGATACCGATGAAGGTTACCGGTTGAAAGATAATGATGAATGTTATCAGTTGAAAGAGATGGACGATATTGTACGATATGTGGTATGATGGGGGAACTCACTAAGCTTTTTGCTTACAATTTTGGTTTTGGTTTCAGGTACCTCTTCGTCGAAGGGGAAAGAGCCGGCAGCGTAGCAGCGCCTCACACACACTCATATGATCTGCAAGAATTTTTGGTACTGTACTCTGATTTTCAATAATTATGATGTTATGGTTTGAAATACAACATTATGATTTTGTATTGGATGTTTTATTAACAATGTTTTGGTAAAAAGTTTGTTAAATACATTAAACCAAAAATGAAATTTTTGGCCTTGAAAATTGGGTCGTTACAAGAAAGAATGGGATCGAGTTGTGTTCCACACAGGCCAAACAGGGGACTCTGATGAAGAAGAAAATGAGTCAAACCCTCGTGAAAAAAGATCAAGCAAGAATGAGAAGAATACATATCGAGTACCCGATGCAGATGACACTGATAAAAATCAAGAAAGCTACCTGAAGTAATAAAAGCAAAACAATACCACCAAGACAAGAGCCTAAACTTCCGCTCTCCTTTTACAGACGATATTAACAAAACACCCATCGCCAAAGGATTGAAAGGGCCATGGATACCACCTTACGATGGCACTGGAGATCCAAACGATCATGTAGCCAATTTTCGGTGGGCAATAAAAATGATACCCATGGATCCAAAATTATGGAACCTATACTTCGTGGGAAACTTAGATGGATCTGCCTAATATTGGCTTCCTAGCTTACCACCTCGAAGTATAGGGAGCTTCGAAGAGCTATTTCAAAAATTATGTAATAGTTTCGTACAATAATGAAGGTTCCAACAACAAGCGCATGCACTATTTTCCTATCGACAATGTGAGGGAGAATCGAACAAAGAATACTTTAAAAATATTTAATGAGATCAGTAGAAAGATGCCAACTCGGGATGACCCTATGATTATAGTGGTGTTCACCTACGGGCTCCTATAAGGGGAGCTATTTCGGAAGCTGGTAAGGCGAGAATGGGCTAATGCAGAAGAAATGATACGAAAAGTTAATCGGCTCCTGAGATAAGAGGCTAAAAGTGCCAAAAAAAAAAGCAAGGATGAAAGGAAAGGCCATGGTGGGAAGAGGAATAAAGGAAGAATGAATTAAAACATACTTGTCTCAATCCAAGGGGCTACCCCACCACAACCATGGGAAAAAGCCACACCAAAGCGAGAGGGGAAGGCGAAATGGCAGTTATCAGCCATTTTGACAGCAAGCTTATGAAACTTACACTCCACGAAGCACGAATAGGCACAACATAGACAAAAACAGAAAATACCCACAAGACCGGAACAAATACTACGACTTCCACAAAAAGTTGGGCCACGCGACGGAGGATTGTGAAATCTTAAAAAGAGAAAAAGATAAAAATTGGTCATTAAGAGTCGACAAACGAATGACGAAGAGAGACGATGTCACACCCCCAAACCGAATTGGCAGAAACATTCGCGGCAGAGGACGTCATGTACAGTATCATAACAAAGCATAATAGTAAAACAAGCAACAACATCCATTGCATTAATAGGATAGTTAAATACATGTGTGTTCTTTTGTAAGGTTTATATGACACCAAAAATGTATAATAAAAAATAATGACAAGTCTTCAATCTACTCTATGCTTCAAAAGTTGCATGGGTGTACCTGTCTTACTGGTTCCCTAAGAATACAAGTTACAGTATCTCGAAACTGTGAGAATACAGTCTGTACGAGGATATGTGGTTGGTGGATCCTGATACAATCTTAAGTAGATGTATAGCAGCATGTATAGTACTGATAGTCATACCTTCGGAGATAATTCCATAAATGCGATTAGATGACATGTCAGGGTCAATACGGAAAGAGCTTGCAGCTTCCTCTTATCACTATAAATAGACAGCTTGACTCGCCAAGAAGGTAAGTACACAAAACCCACTCTCAACTCTCTCACATATAATCAATCGAATACATAGCCGTTCACTAACTTAAGTATCGAAGAGTCATCCAAGATCCCCTCCCAGTCGATTTCTTATGGTTTGTTTGTAGACCTCAGGTCAATCTACTAGCCTGGGGAGAACCAACCCTTGAGTGAAAGATTGAAGACGGGCATGATGGCACATCAAGTGGCGCCATCCGTGGGACTCCACAAAAAACAGCTAGTGCAAACAAACCAGCAGTTAGAGCGAGTCCCGTTATGAGAATACAAAACCTAGAAGGTCAAGAAGTAACCCCACAGGTTGCTACTGTGGTAAGACATCAGAATGTCATCTCTGATTCCCCCCCCCCCCTTCGCTTTTAAAGCATTTAAAACACAATGTTCATACTAACACAATTTCAATTGTGTTTACTTGTATCCCCCCCCCCCCCCTAAAAGCATTTAAAACAGTTTAAAAGGTTGATTGTAGGGGTATGAACTCGCCTTTTGTGAGTAGTTCAAATGGAAGAGTGGTATAGGATGCTAAGTGTCGAATGAAGCCTTGAGCACAACGGATCCTAATAAGCGTATAATGACACATATATGTTTATAATTAATGTTTATACAAGTAATCAAGTAAGGGAAACACCTTAGGGACTAGGATACACTTGAATGGAAAGGTATAAATTACAAATGATTGTGTATAAGGGGAGTTTACGGCCACACTTGGTGTTTGCGGCCAAGTGTTCATGGCCTTAGGAGTTCACGGCCATAGGGTTTATAGCCTCATGAGTTTACGGTAGTAAACTCATGATGATTTATGCCAAATTGTGTTTTAAGGTCTTACAAACAACCTCAAAGTGTTCTAGACTCGAATCCAAGCCTTAGGAGGGTTTATGGCCACAAATGCACCTCTAACTAGGGTTTACGGCCAAGGGAGATGCTCTTGGTCGTAAACACCTATTGTTCTTGGGGAAATGGACGTTTTCAAGGTTCTTAACATGTGTTTCAACTACACATCGAGTATAGGGAAGTGATACTTACGATATAGAAGCTAAAAAGGTTGATTTCGGCCCCAAAACACTAGTGAGTGTTCTTGGTGTTTCTTGAAGATCTAACCCAAAAGTTGATGTTAATGGATGGAATCAATGAGTGATGTTAGTTAAGGTGATATAACAACTAATCAAGGGGTGGAAACACTTACATTTTGAAGATTTAAGTGAAGAACTTGATGATAGCTGAGAGCAAAACTGAGTTCTTGAGTTTAGGAGTAGTAAAAGTGTTAAAAAAATGGCCATGTATCATATATATAGCCAAGAGTTTACGGCCACTATGAGTTTACGGCCGTAAACTCATGTGCCCTGGCCGTAAACTCCTCATGAAGGGGTTTATGGCTTGTTTGATAGCTTTGAACTTCAGCTGATACTTCCTAACACATATTCCTTTGATGTATTAGGCTTAGAACACTCAAATAGACCCCAATCAGTGATAGAAGATAGCAGGAATAAGTCTGACTTTGATTGAGTTGAAAGGTTGTACAACATAGAAATTTCGGGTTGTCATAGACGACACACCAAATTATGATGCTAAAATTTCCATGATGCAAGGCGAAGAAGATTATGGTGATGAGTTAACACAAAAGCGGAAAGTAACTAGCATTGAGTTCAGTCCTCATGATCCAATACCTTTCGATCATAAAGGGATGAAGCCTTTGATAATAAAAGCAGTGATAGGAAGAACGTTGATTAGAATAGTTTACGTGGATAATGGAAGCGTCGTCAATGTGATGTATGAACATTGCTTGAAAGGGGTACTCTTGGACATCCAAAGATACCTCAAATCTGCCATGGCTGCAGTGGTAGGATTCGTAGGCCAGTCCGTATGGCCGAGAGGGAAGATCTTGCTACCTTTCACCTTGGAGGACTATCAAGGAAACATTCAGAAAACTATATTGACGAAATTTGTTATGGTACAAGCACCTCTCCCTATAACATACTTTTGGGAAGAACTGGCTTATGGAATCTTCAAGCTGTTTCATCCACAGTGCATGGTTTACTCAAATTCTCTACTGAAGAAGGGGTGGCAATAGTTCAAAACACTACCCCAGGACCTCATGAGCGTATCCATTATGTGCAACTGGAGAAAGTTGAGCGCATGGAAGAAGAATGAATTTCTTTAGTATACAACGAGGAGGTAGTTGTCATTAGAAGCCAGAAGGATCAGACAATCAATGTAGGGTTCAAGCTCCCTAGGGTGTTATGAGAAGGATTGATGACGATATTAAGAAAATACCAAGATAATTTTGGATGGATACCCGCAAATATGACAGGTATCTCAATGTAAGTCCCTAAAATCACTTGACGTATCAATCCAATCCACTTGATGGTGCGGAATCTCAATCAAGTGGATGATGCAAGATCAAATGGAGAAGAAGAAGAAGAAGAACTTGATGAATCTACGGTGTATTTAATAATACGAATGATCTTCCATACACATAAGATCCACACATACACTCTCTTCTTCTCTCTAGTTTCTCTCTCTATAACACCTGGATTTTCACACACTGGGAACTTGAAGTTAGCCGTTGAGATGACTTTGACCTAACCGGTCTTGGTTTCACTGGAGCATCTTTTGAACTTTTCTTCTTGGCCGACATTCCCTTCTTGCCCTTTGGAGTTTGATTCTTGGCCTTCTTGGTATTCCAATCGACATTGTTTGAATGTGGCCTCGAAGGGTTTCTTTTGAAAGATCTCCCTCTTGGCGTTTTCTGCCATCCTTGTGCATAGTAGGGAACATATGCGCAATTAGTACAATTTCTTGCAATGTGTCCAGGTTTTCCACAGTGAAAACATGTCTTTTTCTTCACGTAGGAATTGTTTCTACTTGCCCCTGGTGGCGTGCCCCTGCCTTGTTTCTAATTGTTCCCACAAGCACACTTGCAGCAAGCAATCTGTTTTGGTGTCCTGTATTCACCAATAGCAGGTTGATTAGAAGTGATTGAGTTAGAAGCAACAGATTCAAAGTTCAAGTAGACATTGGTTTGACAGTCAACAGAATCAACAGAACTAGAAGTAGTTATGTTCTCCTTGTCCTCAGCTTCCACTACTTTACCTACACAGGAAGTAGAATCATTATAATCTTTCATCTCAACACCCTCAGTTGGCTCTGGTTGTTCAGTCTTAACTGAAGATAGTACAGTGGTTTGGCCAAACTGATTAGGTATTTCTTCCTCGTTGGTCTCAATAGGTGGGTTATAGTTGTCATTGAAAGGAGGTGGCACAGTGTGATACCCTAGACCCTTAGTTTGATTATCTTTAAATGTTAATTGTTTTCTAACATGGATGCAACTACCTCACTTGACACATCAAAATTCTTAAAGTTGAATTCATCATCTTTATATTTAGCTTTCAATGCATCAATTAGCAAGTTGTTCCTTAACATATTTATAATTCGCACATTTGTTGATATATTCTTCTTGAAGTGGTCGAAAGTCCTTTGTTTTGGCCTCTAATTGTTCTTTCAGTGGTTTCTAACCTTTCCTAAGAGTATAGTCTTCGTACTTAAGGTCCTCATTATCTCTTTTTAATAAAACGATTTTTTCACGAAGAAATTTAATAGTAGCTTCACAAGATTGAGAACATGAAACTTCATTGACTTTGGTGTTTGATGAATTCATTGTTTACCAAAAATTCCCTTTGACTTGAAACCTTGAAAGTCAAACTTAAAAGTCAAATTTAAAAAGTTAAACTTAAAAGACAAACCGAAAAGCTAAAAGTGAAAATTTGAAGATTAAATGAGAAAGTCAAAGTTAAAAGTCAAATGTCAGACTTTGAAGTCAAAGTCAATTTTTTAAGATCAAAAGTCAATTAATAAAGTCAAAAATTAAAATTCAAAACTTTGGGTTGAATATGAAACTTTAAAATTCAAAAAAAAAATGAATTTTGGGCCAAAAATGTCAAATTTGCAAAACTGGACCGAAAAAACGAAGCTATTTGAATTAAATCGGGAAGATATTAACCGTGTGGTATCCTAGACCAATTGGTAAGATGGTGGGGTGAGTGTGGGAAAGACCCGGGTTCGATCCTTGCTCCCACCAAGATTTTTGAATATTCACTGCTGGCCGCAAAGGAGAACCACACGAGCGAGAACCGAAAATGCAAACCGAAATCCAAAGCCGAAAATGTGTGATGCCTCGCACCAAAAACCCACCGAGTCCGAACACATGATGCTAACCGAAATGGACCGAACCGAAAATGTTGTTGGGCCGAAAACGGATCTCGGATGTTGTAACGCCCGCAGATCCGGCCTAGTCAATTTAGAGACAATAAGTATCAAAAATGAGTTTTTGATGGAAGATTATTTAGAATGATTAATCTTTTCCAAGTGATAGTATATGTTACAAGGGTTTCATACATATAAAGAATACCGAAATCCGAGTTATAACAAAGAAGTTATGACCCGTCGAAGTTTTTCGGCAAAACCGGCACGGTACCGGGAGACGTAAATAGTGAATTTACTATAGAGGACTTTTTAGCCTTAATGATCTAAATAAAAGTTGTAGTATACGATAAACCGAGAACATACAAAAAAAAAAAAAAAAAAAAAAAAAAAAAAAAAAAAAACCGCCCAAATCTGACTTCGTATGAGGAAGTTATGAATAAGATTTGGCTTAGCAGTACACAACCCGAAATTCGAATTTGAGATCGAGCGGTTTTTGTCCTACATGACCTAAATGAGAGTCTAAAATCTCATTAATAGGAACTCAACGATAAAAAGACAGACGAAAACGGAGTTTGTATGTAGAAGTTATGAATTTTACACAGACATTTAACAGTATAATCTCCTCCTACTGTTAAATTTAAGATCGGTCGAGAATTAGCTGACAGAGTCTAAATGAAAGTTGTAGATATTGCTTTTACATACGTGTTCATATAAAGAACATCGAAAACGGAGCTCTTATGCGAAAGTTATGAATTTTTGAAAATCGGTTGATATCTACCCTGTGTGCGATGTCACATGTCAGCACAAGGTTGTAGGGATGAGCGTAGGCGGGTACCCGCCTCATTTGGCGAGAACCGGAACCGGCGGTTCCGAGAAAGTTAGAACCGGAACCGGAACCAGAACCGCTCTAGGCGGTTCTTAAATGTTTGGAACCAGTCCCGAAACCGGCGGTTCCGGTTCCGGGAGCGGGTAACCCGATCGCATTAATTTTGTTAACTTCTTTCGACAAAACCGCAATTTAGTTCGATCCAAATCAAATCAATTCAAAAACGGACAAAATCGGACCAATATATTCCAAAACTGGTCTAAGTAACACACCTTTATATTTATATATATATATATATATATATATATATATATATATATATATATATATATATATATATATATATATATATATATATATATATATATATATATAAACCGGTTCCGGCGGGTACCCAGCGGGTAGCGGTTCCGAAAAAATGAGAACCGGAAAACCGGCAGTTCCGATGCTCATCCCTACTAGGTTGTGCCTGGGTGTCTCCAGTTGGCTCACTATATGAGCATCATAAACTCACAACGTGGGTGACCCTCCAGCCCCTATAAATAAGAGGTGAATCCATCTTCATTCCTCACACCTCCCATCACTTCCCTCTCTCTCTAGAACTTTTCTCTAGCCCCAACCCCCCCCCCCCCCCCCCGAAAAGCCTAGGGAACCTCCGTAGCACGAGGCAGAAGCCCCGGAGTGCCCGATGGCTCCGAGAGAAGAGCCTTTCGACTTGGGAACGCTGCTCCAGCGAAGCCCGGTTTTGAGAAAAACCCGATGTAAGTAAGCTACACCTAACCTATCTTTAGTATAGTTTATGATTCAATATAGTAATGTTAGTAGGACCTTATAATAAATATTTGGGCTATTATTATGAGTTATATAAGTTTCGTTATAATATCTTTTTAACCACTCGCGGTACGGGGAATCTGGTTTAAAGGGCCGCATAGGGTTGTTGGATATTAGAAGTGCTATATGCCAAAATGGTCCTGCCTTCCAGTGTTTTATGTTTGGATCGTGTCTGTACATAGTGAGTGAAGAGTATTGTTTCACACTTATATAATAGTAATAATAGTTAGACTATTAATTAGTCTCGGCAGATATTAGACTAAACTTTAGTGGCAATGATACTAGGTTCTGTCAAAGCAGATTTTTAAAGTAAACGAAGTGTTATCCGAGTACCGAGTCACCACCTTATCAGGTGAGTGCATAGTTGCTTTCATCTTACACATAGCTATGAAGTATTTAATATAAATTACATGATATGTGTGCATATTGTCTGTATACTTGTCGTCTATGTTGGGTGAAAGATTTTTATACGTGTTTTAAATGATTCAAACTGTATATGTATTTTTTTTATCTACAAAATGTGTTGGGTAAAACATGGGTAGATGAAATAGTTGTTGTGTGAAAAAAACAAAATGATGAGAGGTGATATAGACCATGAGATAAGGGTGAGATGTGAACCATGAGAGAAGCCTTTTATCCAAGTGTTGGCCCTGCCATCTAGCAGAGTATGGATGACAACCACGGACTATTCTAGACAGTCCAGTGGAACACTAACAGGCTTGCAACCTGTAGGTGTTATTTGAACTGTGTATTCACCAAGTGTACTCTAAAAACCCATTGACATGTATTGAGAGTGGATTCTCGGAAACGATATTGTCGATAAACAAGATAAATACCCATTGACATGCATTTCGAGCGGATCCTCGGAAACGATACTGTCGATAAACGAGATAACCCTGGCAGCTATGGATTTAGTGCATGTTGAGTAAACCCTAGCAACGATGGATTTCATGCCTAATCCATAGGATAATCCTTAGGAAATAATGAATGAGGAATAGCTAGTTTTTAGGGTAAATCCTTAAGAGTAACGAAGATAATGGGGATGGGTAATTGGGTTAATTGTTTGATGATTAAACATAATAATTATATTATTGTGGGTTGAAAACCCTATGTACTCACCAGGTTTCCCAACCTGACCCACTCAGTTTATTTATATCACAGGTGTTAATATGAAGTCACATTACACTGAGAGATTAAGGATATATAAATCACTAGTGATAATGAATGTAAGTTTTGTTTATACTTATGTTTCTGTATTGATGATGACATACCAAATGTTTTAAAATAAATAAAAATACTTTTCTTCGAAAATGCCTTGATAACGTATTTATCATGTTTTACTGGGAACAAATTCCGCAACATTTTTATTAAAAGAGGTACTCTGATTTTTAGAAAGCATAAACAAAATCGGTATTTTCTGGCCGTGAAAATGGGGATGTCACAGTTGGTATCAGAGCATTAGTTTAATATAACTAGGAATAAGGATTTATTTCTACACTTAAACTTAGAATGCTAAGTGATGATCGTGAGGAGTGTGTCCAATATATTTTAGGTAGTACACCTGAATAGACACAAGCACTAGCTTATTTAGGTAAAATGTCTAACATGATTTTATGTGATAAATGATTTCAAACATAGACATGGATCGCAAAGTTTGAAATGTTCAAAATTACACAAATTCCATGATCAAAGAACAAACAAGCAGATGCTTTAAGTAAACTTGCTCCAATAGCCTTTAGCCACCTGTCAAAGACCATCTTAGTAGAGGTGTTGCCAAAAAAGAGCATTGACAAGTCGACAGATGAAGCAATGGAGTTAGAAGAAGAAATTTCATGGATGACACCTTATGTCCTTTTTCTAAAAAAAGGATATTGCTATAGGATATGAAAGAAGCAAGTTAATGCCCCAAATTATACCATGCAAGAGGTGTACTCAGGGATTTATGGAGCACATGGAGGATCATGAGCGACTACCTAGAGGATCCTTCGATCAGGGTATTTCTAGCCTTCCATGACTCGTGATATGGAAGTGTTTACTAAGAAGTGCCACAATTGTCAGATACATGCGAATGTGCCAGCCCTGCCACCACAAGACATGACCAGCATCACAAGCTCATAGCCATTTCTTCAATAGGGAATTGATATTTTGGGTCCTTTCCCCGAAGCACCAAGAAAGCTTAATTTCTTTATCATATCAATAGACTACTTCAACAAATGGGTCGAGGCTGAGGCAGTTGCGGTCATAACTAGAGAAAGAATAATCAAATTTGTATGCAGACAAACTGATTTTTGTTTCGGCTTACCCCACACTATCATAAGCAACAATGGCAAACAATTCGCCGAAAATCCCTTCAATAAATGGTGCCAGGAAAAGGGGATTCAGTAGAATTTCACCTTAGTAGCTCATCCACAAGCCAACGGTCAAGTAGAGGTGATTAATTGAACTTTAGTTAAAGGAATTAAGAAAATGATAGGAACAGAAAAAGGAAATTGGGCTGATGAGTTACAGCATGTATTATGGACATATCGAACCACGGTGCGGGCACCAACCAAATAAACTCCTTTCCACTTGGTGTATAGGACAGATGTGGACATTCCTATCGAACTCACAATTCGAGCTACCCGAACCAACAGACCATCACCTCCTCCGTCACTAGGGTGGGGTTTGCGAGTCGTGTTTGATGGAGGGGGAATGTGATAGCTTACGCATCAAGGAAGTTGAAGCCTCATGAGGTGAATTATCCTACTCACAACCTAGAATTATGAGCAGTGGTGTTTACCTTCAAGATTTGGAGGCACTACTTGTATGGAGTACGGTACATGATTTATACTGATCACAAGAGTTTGAAGTATTTAATGGATCAACAGAACCTCAACATACAGCAGAGGAGGTGGTTAGACGTGTTGAAGGACTATGACTGTGAGATCTTGTACCACCCAGGGAAGGCCAACGTGGTGGCCAATGCTTTGAGCCACAAGGTGTCCGATTCCCTGATTGGGAACGTTTGTTTGAGAATGACGGTGATCTCTCCATTATTGTATATGATCAAAAAGGCACGTGTCGAGGGTGTGAAGAAAGAGAACTGGAAGATAGAGCATATTCGGGGTCAGTATCCCTTGTTTGTTCGGGATAACCGAGGTCTTCTAACATAGTGTGGCTGGGTGTGGGTACCGGTGACTAGGGGAGTGAGACAAAAGATATTGGAGGAGGCACAAAAGTCCAAGTTCTCGATATATCCAAGGGCTAAAAATGTATAGGGACTTGATGCTGAGTTACTGGTGGCCCTGCATGAAACGGGAGATCGCTTGGTTCGTGGAGCGATGCTTGACCTGTAGGAAGGTCAAGGCCGAGCATCAGCGGCCTCATGGCAAGCTTCAGTCGCTACCCATTCCCATGTGGAAGTGGGAAGAGATCACTATGGACTTCATCACGAAGTTGCCAAGGACAACAAGGGGTGTGGATGTCATATAGCTTATTGTGGATAGACTGATGAAGAGTGCCCACTTTATCCCGATCTCTGAGAGCATCTCTAGGGATGTCAACGGGACCAAACAGGAGCGGGAATAGCTGCCCCCGCTCCCGGTCCCGCCCCCGGCTCCCCCGTTTACATAGCCCCCGGTCCCGCTCCCGGTTACCTCCATCACCCCCGGTCCCGCCCCCGTTCCCCCGGTTCCCCCGCTTAAAATTCGTTTTTTTTGCTAAACGACTATTTTGTGTTAGGCTAAAAAGCTTGTTTTTAATAACTTTAAAAGTTTAAAACATAATCTTTTAGAAACTAAACAATTAAAAATTCAACATTACGAATTCAATATTACAAAACGACAATTCCATCAATCTTAAAAATATAAAATATGACAAATCCAATATTACAAATATAAAATACTTACATATTCAAAAATATATGATCAATTCACTACCTCTTCAATATCTATTAATTGAAAACGGGAAAGTGAAACCTAACCTACACTTAAAATTAGAAAATCTATTTTGTATATGTATTTTATATTAAATATATATTTTTTACATAAATGTACAACCAGGGCCCCGCGGGAGTACGGGACGGGAATACCAACTCCCGCTCCCGGTCCCGAAAATAAGCGGGGTTTAATTTGCCCCCGCTCCCGCTCCCGCTCCCGGTTTTTTTAAAAATTTAGTCCCATACGGGATCGGGGTCCCACGGGAGCGGGGTTCCACGGGGGTTTTTGACATCCCTAAGCATCTCCGTTGAGAACTTTGTGGATATCTATGTGTATGAGGTGGTGGCGAGACATGGGGTTCCAGTGTCGATAGAGTCTGACAAAGATGTTCAATTTACGTCTAGATTCTGGAAGAAGTTCCACGAGAAACTAGGCACTCAGTTGCACTTTAGCACGGCGTACTACCCCCAGACAGATAGCCAGAGTGAGAGAACGATAAAGGACCATTGAGGATATGCTTCGAGCATGCGTGTTGGATTCTGTAGGGAGTTGGGATACATGCCTCCCTTTGGTATAGTTTTCATACAACAACAGTTACCATGCCATTATTGGCCAACCCCCATTTGAGATGTTGTATGGTCGGAGGTGTAGGACCCCTGTTTGTTAGGGCGATGTAGGGCACCGGGTCATAGGGAGCACCAAGGTGGTTCTAAAGACGACCGGGTTAATTCAGCACGTGTTTGACATGCTATGAGTCACACAAATTCAACAGAAGAGCTATGCTGACGGGCGACGATCAAATATCTAGTTCCAGGTGGGGGACTATGTGTTACTAAAGGTGTCGCCATGGAAGGGAGTCATCAGGTTTCGGAAGAGAGGCAAGCTAGGGACGCGATATATTGTCCCATTCAGGATTTCAACCCGAGTAGGAAAGGTGGCTTATCATTTGGATCTTCCGAATGAGCTCATCCAGATTCACAACACCTTCCATATGTCACAACTTAGGAAGTGTGTCACCGACGAGGCCGTAGTCGTTTCTTTGGACGACATTCAGGTGGATGAGAGTATGAACTACATTAAGAAGCCTATTGTGATCTTAGATAGGAAGACCAAGGTTCTTTGGAACAAGCAAGTGAAGTTGGTGAAGGTGCAATGGCAGCACCGCAGGGGCTCCGAATGGACATGGGAGCCAGAGGATGAGATGCGAGAGCACTACCCAAATTTATTTGGGCGAATAGACTTCGAGGACGAAGTCTAGTTCAAGTGGGGGATATTTGTAACGCATGTTCCAGGTATTATTTAAATTATTTAATTTTTAGGGTTTTGTGCATGGACTCGACAAGTTGGAGACCTCCGACTCATCGAGTAGAGACTATTAGGAGGACGCGAGATTTAAACCCTACTCGACAAGTCGAAAGACCCCGACTCGACGAGTAGGCTCTATAGAGAGAAACCTTATTTTTCAAGGGTTTGTCCCCTATTTAAAGGATTTATGACTCATTTGTAGCCTCCCTCATCATCTTTACAGCCCATAAAGAAACCCTAGCTGCATATTTGAGCTTCCTTGAGTGTGTGTGTGAGTCTTAGAGAGTGAAACTTGTGCTTTTGAGAAGGAAACTTGAAGGTTGGGGAGCTTGAAGAGAGGAGAAGTCTTGGGATCCAGCATCTACTGGTTGTTAGCATCCATTTAGAGGAAAAAAGTTACCACCTTGATCTCTATTTGCTTAGATCTCATTTCATGGAAGGATATGGTCGCTTTTGGGTGCAAAATAGGGTCATACTCGGATTTGGACTTATCACAAGGATATGGTTCAATATTTAGACCTCTCTAGGTCCCCAATGAACTAAAGTTGCTCACTTTATCCAGCTTAGTCCCTTTCCATGCACTAAAACCTTGTAAGAAGCTTAGTTTTGATGTTATAGCCGTGGAGGACCTTGCATGCACGTAAAGTTTCCAACTTTACATGGTATCTACACTAGGGGGAGGTTGGATCTGAAGTTTGGGACCTGAGATCCCACTGAAAATGGATGAACATAAAAGTGACTGAAGAAACTCGTCGACTCCCTTATTTGACTCGATGAGTCGGGGTAGGGTTTGCTCGTTTTTGAGTTTTGATTGAGTGCGGTGAAGGATTGGGGTTTTGGTATGAATGGACTTTAGGTTTCCGGACATTTGATGAACTCGACGAGTCACTAAGATGACTCTGTGAGTTAACTCAGGATTCAGTGGAATGGACTCGAGAGGAACTCGACGAGTTGCTGGATGCACTCGGCGAGTTGAGGTCAACATTGACTGTTGACCTTGAGTATTACCAGGGTTGACTTTGAGGGTATTTATAGGATTGTGACAAGTTAATCACATGTTGATTATAGGTAGTTAAGAAGGAGCAATACGTGGGATATATCTGATCTTAGCTTATCAGTTTAGCATTCATGAGGTGAGTCTTCTCACCATACCAATGGGTCTAAGGCACCAAGGCTGGCCCATTTTATGATATGTGGATTGTCAATTGATTATGCGTTATGTTAGTATGACATTTGCATGGAAGACCCCGGGGGATTCCCGTGGCAGTAGATTAAGACCGCGTAGGGGTTCCCGTGGCATTTGATATAAGACCTTGTAGGGTTTCCATGGCATCCTTGTATATTTGCATGATTAGTTTGTATGATATTTGTTTGGTAGGAAGACCATGTGGGGGTTCCCATGGCAGGTAGTAAGACCACGTGGGGGTTCTAGTGGTACTAGGTGTAAGACCTTAGAAGGTTTCCATGGCTTCCTTATATAATGCATGCATGGCTTATGTGATATATGTAGGTTTTATAGCTAATATGATATGTGTGATGTGGATTTTGTGTGGAGTATGCTTTGGGGGACTCACTAAACATTAGCTTACAGTTTGTGGATTTCTTTCAGGTACATTTGAGCCCAAGGGCCAAGGGTAAGACTTCATGGCACGTCGTGCACTCTCCTTCAGGCGTTTTTATGGGACACTCTGATGATTTGAAATAAAATTGTATTTGTTATGAATTTTGAAAACAATTATGTTTGGGATTTCTTGGTTTGTGGAAAGTATTTTAGTTAATCAAAAATGAAAAATTTTCTTTTGAAAATTAGGTCGTTACAAAAGTCTTTGATAGATTGGACGTTCTCTAAATTATTCCCCATTCTTTTTTGTTAGACGTATTGGAAATGGAAAAAATACCCGGTTCTGGAATAATATTTGGGTTAGAAATGAAAAACTCTCTTGTAAGTTTCCTAGATTTTTTTGCATTGGAACAAGTTAAAGATTCTTGGGTGGAAAATAGATGGACTGATACAGGTTGGGTTTGGAGTTGGAATCGTCATCTTTGTGATGTTGGCAGTACGTCTTCACAACTTGAATCCTTGATTGAGGATATTTTACTGTTAATAATACTAGAAGATTTATCGGTTCAAAAATGCTAGAGGAAAGGATTCTTGAGACGAGATGGTGCAAGTTGGTTCCAATTAAACTTAATACTCATCTGTGGAGAACTATTTTGGATAGATTGCCTACTCGAATAATATGGTGGTTAGGGGTATCGATCTCAACTCTATGTTATGCCCTCTTTGCTCTATTAAGATTGAAGATTATGGGCATGTGTTCGTTGGATGCGATGTGGTTAAATATATTTGGAAAAAAGATTGTAAGTGGCTTGACCTTCCTTTTCCTTTGTTCATAAATATAGCGGAGATCATGGAATGGATGGATGGGATGTCGGGTACCATGTTGAAAAAAATAAGGTTGAAGTAATTGTGATCACAAGGGTAGTGAAGTGTTCAAGACGTATAGTATGAGGAAGAGAAATATTTTTGAAAGTATAGTTATTCATTCTTTTAATTAGTTTTCTAATAGAAGTAGCAAAAATAGTATCACTTGGTCCCGATGGATGCAAAATCCTCTTCTATTTACACTTTGCAATCGGTTTTTTTTTTCTAGCTTCTTGCTAGCTCTCTTAAATATATGTGGTTGTTCTAAAAAAAATTATTGACTTTTTGAAAAGTCAATAAGTCAAAAAAAATATTCCGTAAGAAAAAATGATTTTTAAAACTTCTTCTTTACCCTTTGAAAATGGGATTTTAAGAAGTGAATTTATAACTTTTCTAAACTTTAAGTTGTAAAAGTCAATGCTACTTTAAAATACTTTAAGGTAAAAAAAAATATTTTTTTTAAAATAACTTATTGACTTATAGGTATTTTTCGATACAAAAGATAATCCAAACACATTTTTTTTAAAACTGTGTTTTTATCACTATAATCAATCAATAATATTATCGTCTGGTTTGATGATCAAAATAAAATCTCAAACACCCCATCCCCATAAATATGACAAATGACATAATTGCTTTTTTATTTTTTATTTCGGAAATTATTGTTTATTTTTATAAGTGCATTCCAAAATTAAATTATGTAATTTTTTTTTTAAATGGCCAACATGTGACACATCATCCCACGTATTACTTGAA
The DNA here is from genome assembly GCF_052625555.1 of Lactuca saligna. Taxonomy (NCBI): domain Eukaryota; kingdom Viridiplantae; phylum Streptophyta; class Magnoliopsida; order Asterales; family Asteraceae; genus Lactuca; species Lactuca saligna. The sequence goes on from NC_136422.1 coordinate 117,780,630, forward strand.
CCTCAATATATAATTGAAACCGATCGAAGCCTGGAAGGCATTTTTTTACCAATATGTAACATGACAAATGACATAATTGCTCTTTATCTTTAATAAATTATTGTTAATTTTATAAACGCATTCCAAAAAGAAATTCTAAATCAAGTAACAATAACTAAATTACTATTTTATTAATTATTATTGTGTTCAAAAATATTTAAAAAACTGGTTTGGGTTAAAGGTAAACATAAACACCCAACAACACACACGACAATTTAAAAACAAAACTACTGAAGATCAACTTATATGAAATATAAAAAATTACCAAGCATAACCAAAATCAACTAATCAAAATTCTTTATTTCACTTGTTTGACAATGTTCAAATGAGATATTATAAGTAAATAAGACAAAATTGCGATCTTTAAAATAATTAATAATTTTTTTGTAACAACAGAAATTTTATAACGATTCAAAAGTTATTCAAATAAATATCAAAAAATGAAGTCGGGTTGTAATTGAATTGTATGAAAGGAAACGTTAAGTAACGAAATTCAACTACGCACTCAATTGCAAACCAAAACCCCAAAATGAAACGAAACTGAATTAAATTCCAATTCCAATTCCAATTCCAACCAAATCCCATGGATTTCGAATCTCTAATGGAATACGATGTCAACTACTACAGTAACCATATCCTTGTCTAATCAATCACTTGGTGTTTTTCCACAAACTCGATGGAAATGGAAGAATACTGTTAATAAATCAACCACGTCAAATCATTTCATTAGCCAACATATGAATTGGAGGTTAAATCCTAATCTATTATTAGACTAATCTCAGTTATCTACCAAACCTCACATTCCATTTCCATCCTCTTCAACCACCTCCATTGCATCCACAAATCCATTCGCCATCACTAAATCACCATTCATCAAACTTTCCTTTCCCAAAATACCCTTACCCCGATCACACATCACACCTGACTCGGCCCTGTTTTCCGTCTGCTGACTCAGTCCCGTGACCAATTTTGACTCAGTTACGGGATTTAAGTGGGGGCAGATGGGTGGGGCCCGTTCACGACATTTATGGCATTTAAAGCCGATAATGACACTTATGTGTTCTTCTTTAAGCCCAAAAGCATCCCCATGGTACCAATCTGCAAGAAATATATTAGATTAAATAATAATCAGAAATCTTAGTCGTTCATAATCCACATGACATAACAGAACACGTTGTACTGCGTTTGGTGTGCATTTGACTGCGACTGATGTGAATGAGACAAAATTTTCAACTTTTTGTACCGCTAAAAAACGTGGAACAAAATGGGACAGGGAGTTGTAATCTCTCATTTTGTACAAAAGACGAAAATGTCCTTCTCGTGTTAATAAGAAAATAGCCCTGGAAAGCTTGTCCAGTCAAGTCCAGTTCTAAACCTTGTAACAAGTGCAGCCGTAGGCTGCATTCGTTACACTTGAAAAAACTGCACTGAACTAGACTGACAAGCTTTCTAGGGCTATTTTTTATTAGGACGAGAAGGGCATTTTCATCTTTTATACAAATAAGAGATTACAACTCCCTGCCCCACTTTGTTTCACGTTTTTTTCGCGGGACAAAAAATTGAATTTTTTGTCTCGTTCACATCAGTCGTAGTCAAATGCACACCAAACGCAGTACAACCTGTTCTGATATGTCATGATTAATAGAAGGAACGGATACGTATTATTTACTAGCATCTAAAACTAGAAACAATAAGAAAAGATGGTGTAATTAATTGATTAATTAATTACCTTTGCATGTCACACAACTAACATAATTCAATGACGATCTGAATTCCGGTTCCTGACAAAGACAACATTTGGGTTGATCAGGAACGGAATCCGAGCGTTCAAAAGGCGGAATATGATTCCGGGCCCTAAAATCAATAACCCGTTCATCATCGGGTTTTCTGGATAAAAGGAAACCATTGAGCCAATAAGTAGCATAAACATGTGATCTCTTCTTCCGGAAACTTTCTTTTATTTTCCTTGGTCTTCCTCTTTTACCCTTGGGTTTTAGCACTTCATTAATCGATTTCATCAGCTTCTTTTTTCTACCACCAGTTTTGGATTTCTTCTTCTTCATTGGGTTTTTTTTGCTTTGGAATGAAACAATTTTAGGCTTCCGAGAAGATCGCCGTAGAGGTACTACCACTTGCTTTCCTTTGCCTCTTTTTTCCGTTACTTTTAGGGGCTTTTTCGTCTTTTTGGATTTTACTTTTTTCTTCTTCTTGGGTGTCACCTTTATCGTGTCACCAACATTGCAATTGTGACATGCATACGTCCATTTTCCCCCTTTTCCTCCACTTGTCTTCCTCACATGTGTTTTATGAAAGAATCCTGCAATTATAAATAAATAAATAAATAAATCATTCATTACATGTCTACTAGTTATATATATGTACTTCATTTATTTATATTGTGTAGAAACAATTTACCTTCACAATGTTGGCAGCTTACTGCATCTCTGCATTACAAAAAAAAGCATGGAGATAAGAAATGAAAGAAATATGCTATTATAAAAAATAAAAAATAAAATGATTATAGTCATATTTATAATACCTTATAGCAAGATCCTTATTGCAATATCCACATGGAAGGGTGTTAGATTGTTCAGCTTTAGAGAAAAGATAGGAGAAAACATCTTTTTTAGGGGAATTGAAAACTCTTCCACTAAATGGAAAAGTAAGTTTACTAGAGCTCATTTTATTGGACTTTAATGCAATTCTTTTATCTTCAAAACCTTTTAAGAGAAACAAAGGCACATAAGACTCTTCCACCCAATACTTTTTTCTTTCACTTGATGATTCTTCAACTTTAGATCCATGTTTCACAACTGTATCAGGTATAAATCTTCTTTTTCCAAAATCCAAAAGATATTTCACAATAGCTCCTTCTGAAGACTTTCGTCTCACTATTGCTTTTTTAAATGATCTCATATATTTTAAAGAGTCTTTGTCCATTTTTGCAAGATGAATTGTGTTCTCAATTTCTTCCCATTTTATGTTTGCATCAAGTTCCCGAATCTGAGAATAGAAACAAGGGTATAATTAGGAATTAAGTAAGAGGCGTTTTTATGTTTTGTGATTTTATTATGTTTTTTAATACGTTAATTATTTAAAGAATTGGAAATTTAGCAGATTGTTTACCTGAAGAGCAAGCTGTTCGACAGTAAAAGCTGACTCAACAGAAGCACGCCAGGCAAGGACTTTTGTTCTTTTTGGAAAATCGGAATTTTCAGGGTATAATATACCCTCAATCTTCTTGCCTCCACCTAAAAGGGTAAAATAGTCAATAATATTATTTGAAGTTATCTAAAAAATGGATAACTGTAAGAAACAGCAAACTAATCATACCGTTTTTTTCTGATTAAGACATTCTACTTCAAAGTAAATAAATAATCTAGGGTTAATCTCATAAAATAAAAGAATTTATATTTTTGTGTTTTTTCCGGATTAAACCTTATCTTTATTTTTTTCCTGAAAAAGACCTTGTATTTTATTCAGTTTTCCGAAAAAAAACCCTCAGCTTTGTCTTTTTTCCGGAAAAACCCTCAACCTTCTAACTGCTTCCGAATAAACCCTCAACTTTTTTAGTTTTTCCAGAAGGGTTAATCTAAAAAAAGACCGTATATTTTGTGTTTTTTTTTTCTGGATTAAGCCTCATATTTATTTTTTGCCTGAAAAAGACTTTGTATTTTTTCATTTTTTCCAAAAAAGACCTCAACTTTGTACTTTTCTCGAAAAAAAACCCTCATCTTTTTTAGTTTTTCTCGAAAAAACCCTCACATTTTGCAATTTTTTGTGAAAAAAAAAAGACTAAAAGGACCAGATCGAAAAAAATTAAAAAATACAAGATCTTTTGCAGGCAAAAAATAAATTTGAGGTTTAATTCGGAAAAAACACAATTTTAGATTAACCCTTTCCAGACAAAACCCTCACATTTTACAACTTTTTTTGGAAGAAAAAAAATTACTAAAAGGATGAGATCGGAAAAAATGAAACACTGCAAGGTCTTTTTCAGGAAAAAATGAATTAATAAACTTGAGATTAAATCCAGAAAGAACACAAAACATATAAGGTCTTTTATGAGATTAGCCCAATAATCTATACCTCATAATAGCATTATTCTGCTAATCTCTTTTCTTATTAAGACACTGACTTGAAGAATCATTTCTTATTAAGACACTGTAATTAGAAAATGTACCTAAACATACGATTCCACTTCCAATTTTTTGTCATAGTAAAAAGTGCTTGTATTTATAGATTATTTGGATGCTAAAAAAACAAAACAATAAAATGTAGATTACTGTTTCTTGATACAGACCTTGTCGAGCAGCTTTGGAAGCCAAAGAATGAGGCAAAACCTTCCAGCTGAAAAGCTTTCTTGTAAGCCTACCACCCCTCCACCAAAACAAACCTAATCCACTTGCTGCATTTTTAGAAGAATGGGGTTCTGAATCCAAAAACTGTGATTTTTTTCTTCCAATTGTGTTTCTTGAAGGAATACGAGGTTTAGATGTCACAATATGAGAAGCGGACCCCACTGTCACCACTGAATCCACATGTTTCAGCCACTCATCCGAAAGTACACGTGGCCGAATATTCAACTCTAACTGAAACACACAAAAAAATAAAAAGAATCAGAAGCTAATTGTGTTTCTTGAAAAGTTTATATATTGTCATTGGTGTTCCTTTTCTACTTACAAAAAGAACGACTTAATAAAGAAAGTGCCTAACTTTATTACGAATTTGCCCTCGTTTGTTTTTTTCCAAAGAGTGCCATCGTTTGTACTGTTTTCATAGAAAATAAACTTGTTTTATAACAGTTTTTATGTAAGCAGTCATTTGTTATTTACCATCACTTCTGAACAGAAGGGTAAACCGGTCATTTACTCATATTCAGACAGTTTGTTTAGTACAAAAACAGCCATTAAAACAGTCATTTACTCACTTCTGAACAGAAGGGTAAAACGGTCATTTACTTGATGGGAAAAAAAAAAAAAAAAAAAAACTAAAGAAACAGACCCTTAAAAGACTTAATGGGGTAAGCTATATATATGGGTGTTTCTTCCTTTTTACTTAACACAGAAAGAAAGAATGACACTTAAAAAGAGAAAACCGGGGTTCCCAATTAAGTCAAAAAGTTTCCCTCTTTTATTTTTTAAGATGATTGGATAAAATAAGTGGAATTCATATCATACCATGAGCAAGAGGCGTTTAACAGGAGCAATATCAAAAGCCTGAAGAAAAGTTTTCCTATAAAGTTTTGGGAAATGAGGATTAAGCCAAGGACCCAAAAGAAGACCATGCAATCGATCTTCAATGCATAGAATATGACACATGACATCAACAAGTCGATCTTTTCTGCTAATTTTTGAATCAAAACCCATCACATCACTTGTAAAACTCTCCAAAAAAGCAGCATTATTTGCAAAGAACAAACAATTCCCATCATCAGTAGGAAACTTGCAAGCAAGACACCACCCACATTTCTCTTTCCTAGCATCCACACTCAAATTCCTGATATTTGACCAACAAAAGTCAACCGAAGTCTTGGAGATTGATTTCATTTGTATTGAAATCAGTTCCTCAAGTGATTTTGAAGGCGTTTGAGGGGCTTTTTCTGAGGGCTTTCTGGTCCATTCTCCCACAACTGATGAAGCAACTCTAGCAAAGCTGTATAAGTTCAAATAATCTATTTCTAAGTCGGAATCTTGAGCCCCTGAAATTGAGGAGTTTTCTTCAGTGAGGGTATTATCGTCATTTTCAATTCTTTGAAAAGTTGTTCCATGAAGTTTCTCATATGAATGCAGGTGGTTGGTGATGGCAGTTGATATGGTTTCATAAGGAGTGTCTGATAATTCAAGTGCATTGATCAAAGGAGTCAAATTGTTCATATCATAGTAATGAAATGACTCAGCATCACAATTATCTGACCTGTTAAAATCATATTTAATTAATCAAGTTATATATATATGGATTACGGAATGAAGAAAAGAAAAAAAAGAACTTACACCAAAATGTAACCACAGGTGCTATAATAAAACCTTCCATGTGGATCAACTCCCAATAACTCTGCTCCTCGAATTGCCTTCACCACATCAATCCTAAAGTTTTTCTTGTCCACTACACACTCAGGGCAAAACCAATCGCCAGGTGGCAACAAATTAGTGGCTATACCTACACACTTTGAATGAAAAGCAGCAGGGCAACCATCACAGCATATTAAGTTCCCATCCATTTTACATAGGCAACATTCATCACTGTTCCAATCTGATGTTTCCTTTTCATCAACAACCTGATCAAATTGATGTTTCTTTATAGAAAGAAGCTTTGTAGGTTGATCAAAGTCACTGTATTCTATTCCTATTGTCCTTCTATTAAGCTCTGAAGTTATAGCTTCACTTTCTACCACATCATCACAAATGAAATGCAATACTTTTAGCTTTAAAGATTCGGGTTGTTTGTAGTAATCGTTCTTGAACAACTTCAAGTGAGTAAGATCAAATTCGGGTTTCAAGAGTAGATATTCAACCATAAAGATTGGCCACGTGATTGAGTCCAGTAGATCCCAGTTAAGATCCCTATATTTTATGAAAATGAATCAACAAAAACAAACAGCTCAGATTATACAGAATAAAAGACAAAAGGGTTAGATGCAAGAAACATTAACATGCTTTCACTTGTGTATTGTAATACCTTAGGCAATTGGTAGATGATGTTGAATTCTCAATTGGTTGGAACTCTAAATGCTTCCTCAAAGTTCGTAAAAGAGAAACATGAATAGAATCAATCAATAAGGTAGGAGACTTGCTTCTAATGGATGCCACAAAATCGAAGAATCCAAATGGACTTAAGAATAATATTGTACTAAATGACCTCAGGAAAGTATAAACAGAGAAAAGATCAAATAGTGGAAGGCCATCAAGATTCACATTTCCTGTAGATGGAGGTAACTCAAGCTTTGAGGGAAGAATAACAGGTTGTTCAGATTCTTCAGATACAGAGATTGCAGGATGTTCCTCTGAAACTGCACTTATAACTGGAGATGGTAATGGTAATGGTAATGGCAATGTATGTTCATCACCTTCAAATTTAATGGAGCTTGATTCATGAACTTCACTAGAAAACTTAGCTCGCCTTCGAGCACTCCTTCTTAAGGCACTTTCTGCAGCCATTTTTGGAGAATCCATAAGCTTTCTTCTCTTTCCACCTCTTGTTTTCCCAGATTCCAAAGTTCCATGATGATCAGTACTTGAAAGATTAGTTGTTTCATTTCCACCAGAATTAGCTCCCTTTACCTTTACATAGCCACCAAGATCAATGTCTTGGTTCTTGTTTTCAGGGTAGTCTAAGTCCATATTCAAGTCAAAAATCTGTTCTTTCTTAACAGAATGATCCTCCAAGTCTTTCGATTTTGATTCCTGATCATTTTCATTATTCAAATCCAAATTATCATTTCCCTTCCCATTGTTATCCAAATCATGCATCCCGGAGTTTACATTCAAACCAACATCTTTAGGAGTCAAATTCTCACCATTCGTACTAGCATCGTTATTATCGTTACTGCTAAAGTCCAGTTTTTTAGTCAAATTCTTAGCGATACTAACTTCGCTCTTCAATTCACCTTCAACAGAATCCAAATTATTATCATCAGCTACAACTGCATTACCAGAAGAAGAAGAAAAATCGTTTTCATTACCTGAATTTGAAGAGCCAAGAACCCTACGCCTTTTTTTAGGTCTTTTCCCAACCCTAGATGATTTCTTAGTCACCAGAGATGGAGAATGCTCCATAACAACTCCATCTACTTCCAAAAGAGCAGCCAACTCGGAGAAATCAATTTCTTCAGAATCACCATCTTCATAGCCGATTTCGAAAAAACCAGATGGGGAATCGTATGATTTCACTACTCCGGCGAAAACCCCAAATCCTTTGAATTCTTTCCTCACTGTTCTCCCCACAAACTCCATTTCTTCAAACAACAAATCTTCATAAGTCGTAAAAACAACCGGAGCACAATTCCCTTCCCTTGTACTTTACTTGAATTTGAAATAGATTAACATCAACCACTTTCTCTCTCTCTCTAGAAATGCATGAGTCGACTAACTACCTGTACAGCTTCTCTTGTAGATAAATATAGAAATTGGAAGGGCAAAGGTGAGCGTTTTGGCCTAGATCGCAAATTTTAGCTATGCTGTGTCGAGTCGATTCGAGTGGAGTACCCCGATTAGAAGGGGACTACAACACAACTACGGCCTTCCCTTTTTCCCTTTTCCCTTTTCTTCAACATCGTCTTTAGTTTGCAAGAACTTTGAATAGTAGTATCCATTTTGGTTTCAAAATGAAATGGTAAAATACAAATTTGGTCCTTAACTTATTCCATAAAATATTTTAGATTTTAGACCTAAAGTTTTTTCTTTTTAATTTAAAAATCAATTTTACCTAATCTGTATTATGTGAGCCGCGGAACCGATTACCAACACGTAAATTGAGTTTTTTTTTCCATAAAAGACTACATTTTATAAAAAAAATTCCAATTTAGACCTAACTTTTTTTCCAAAATAAACTCAAGTTTAACTTATTTCTTGGAGTCGGTTATCAATATGTAACCTTATATCCCCCTAACACACGTGTATCCTAAGCATAGGTCACCTAAAAGTATAATGGATTCTAAAACCCTAAGTCGCGTTTCAACTTCTTCTTGTATATCATATTGGTCCCCTAAAATGGCTTCTTCTTCAAACATCATAATCATAAAGTTAGTAAGAAATGCGGAAATGGAATTGTATTATTGTGAGGGGAAGCTCATCTATTTACCTCATGTTCCAAGGTGTTTTCACAAGATTGAGTTTGTTTGCAAAGGTTGTCCCAAGGAATTTGTCACAATGTGTGATAGTATGTTTTTGATAGTGTACTGGATAGTTATGTAAGTAAGTTGCTATTTTACCGTTAAACCTATTTTGTTTCAAGTATTTAATAGCCTTTTATAATGTTACTAAATCTATTAGGTACTATATGGATTGAGGATAGAGGACATTAGTTATTTTTTACCTTTGAACCTCCAACATGAAATCGCATCTCTTCAGCACTATATAAATGGAGAATCTCACATATTAGTTGTATACGTAGGAGGGGATCTTTAGTAGTAATTGAAATATTCAAGCATGACTTAAAACATATTCTCCTAACCATCTCTTATCAATCATTTAGAACAACCAATATCCTTAATTTGTCTTTTGGTGTTAATAATGCATTTGGTTGTCACTTAGGCCATATGGTAACCCTGGTTAAATATAATATTCATTGTAAAACGTTGATAAGTAATGAAATACATGAAAATAAATTTATCCAGCCACTTTGTGAAACATTAATAAATGCTTGAGATAAAATGGTGTAACGTCTCATTTCTCATTAAATTATTATATTCGTATTTTATAAATCTAGAAATGAAATATTTTAAAATTTTAAGACATCAACTAATAAATAATAATAATAATAATAATAATAACTAGATGCATGCCCCCGCTACGCGGGGGTTAGATGGTGTGCATATCGTTTCGTTGAAGATTACATTAAAAGTGTAACTGTATGTTGTATAACCTCTTAATGGAAAACAAACCGTCTATGTTGTATAACCTTTTAAGCTGCCGACAAGTAGATGTTAAAAGCTAAATATATGTTCAATGGAAAACAAAGGTGTGAATGATGAGTATGTGTAGAAAAAAGGTATCAAATTGACAACAAAACTTAGACGACTAATTCAAACCAAGAACGCCATACAATGAAAACATAAAGTAAAATACAATCAAAACATAAACTAAAATATTAGTCAAAGATGGTTAAGGGGAAAGCTGTTTCTGGTTGGATTATTTCACTCTATTGTGTATGGATTCTATGATGGAATATGGATAAAAACATAGTCATTCATTATATGGTGGTTACATAGTCATTTATTACATAGATGGTTACAAAAGTGATGGATGTTGTGAGAAGTAGCTAATAAACTTTCATTACAGAAACACATGCAAAAACGGGTTGATCCTGCGTTCGTCATGTTGTTAGGTGGTCCTGGATGATCTTGTTACATATTTTCACAACTGTTGTGATGTTTTCCGGCATCATCTCGAACATGTCAAGCATGAGAACGGTGTCTTTATCGATGTCGGTAATAACCTGGTTGGTGATCGTCGACTCTTTGTACGGTAGCTTATCTGGGGCGTCTTGTAGGAGCGTCTGCATTTGGGTGTTTGTTCCTGTGAACGTTTCTTGAACATCTCCTAAGCAGGTCTTCATTGTGTGGAGGTGTTGGGTAATCTTCAGCATGATAGTATTCATGGTTTTGTTGTGATGTTTAGTGGTAAGGTCGTTTATTTGGGGATGTCATTTTATAGGGGTTGAATGTAGTTGTTGTGTAGTAATAATTGTGGGGCATTTAAAGTTCACCTGGGAAGTGATGTGCATAGGGTGGCTGGTAAGAGGGGTTGACCGTTTTTTTTCCTTTTTTGGCTTATGTAACTATTGGGGGTTGGGTTCATTATTTAATTTTGCATCTAATGTTGGTGGTTAGATGTCAATCTGTATGGAAAGTTTCGATGGTGATGGCAGTAGTAATGGACTGTTAGAAATTAAAAATTGTTTTCTTTTTGACATTCTTATATTAATTTCTTGTGTTCGTATTTAAAATTAACTGTGTTGGTTTTTGTTGGGTAGTATTCTCTTTTTTAAAGACCATATTGAACATAGTAATTATTTATACAAAAATGTATCATCAGGTAATGGGATTTTATTTACTTTCTTTATATCTAATGTTGTGGTTTTTTATTTAGAGTATTAGAATCACAATTTTTTTTTGGAAGAACGTATTGATGGATGTCATTTTTTTTAATGTTTTCTTTTTAGTAATGTGATTTGTAAAATGTAGATGAACAGAAGATGTAAAAAAAAAGGTAGATAACAACTTAGACAAAGTTTTCATACGTAGGGGTGATGTTGGTATTGTTAGATTACAAAAGATGGTGATATTAGGTTAGATAATATAAAGTTTGTTATCTACTTGAGCGCCATATCTTTTATTTCTTTATCTGGTTTTCACTGTCTTTTGGGGTAGCACTTGCCAGATGTTGAACCACTATTAATAGACTGCATTTGGAAAATGTTGTTTGATATGTTAATTAAATGTACGACATCATTTATATACCTGCAAGGTCATAAGATAGAGGATGTGCAACATTTTGATTGGCTGTAGATGATCCCGGTGATGTATTGTTTTGTCGTGCCCTTGTCGTTCTGGTTGGAGTTGGTGTCGTTGGAATTGATGTGTCGGACATTCTTGTTAGTGGGTCATGGTCAATTATTATGAATCGTATGTTTTCTGAAGTTGAAGCTCTAATCATTTGGATGGACATTGTTTTTGTATTTCCTCTCTCGTTAGTTATGTTTACGGGCAGGACGTTTGCATTCGTCATTGGGTTGTCAGATATGAATTTGTCAAGATTTGACCCGAGTAGTTTGTGACACGATGTTTCCGACATGGCTGCTTGTATGGATTCCGTTGCATCAGTGATGATAACAGAGAATTTGTATATGTGGACAATGGATATTTGTCAGCATTGCAGAGGTATAATCAGTATATGTGTTCACTTTTTCTTAAATATGATTACATGTAGTTTGGTTTGTCAATATGTCCATGTGCGCTACAAAACCAATTTTCGCCCCTTCTGAAAATGGGATCTTTGCATATTGTGCATGTTGTCTGGTACCAACTATTTTGGAAGAGAATGTCTTTGATTGATGTGTGCACCAGAAATGTCTTATCCTGTCATCGTAAAGTTATTCCAAATCAATGTATGGAATTATTGTTGTTTATAAAAATAGTTACCAATGAAGAAATGTTACCAGCAGTTCAGATCTGGTTTTCTTTCTCATGTCACCTAGGGTAGACGGTGTGCCTGCTAGTGGTGGCATTGGTCTTAAGGGACCTGTATATCTGACAACATGTTGTTATTAGTATACAGTTAATTTACTGGACATGATGTGTAATGTTTGTATAGATGCCTTACAGGTTTATAAGCGATGTTGTTTCTGGTATGTCTGGGTTGACATAGACATGGGTAGCATGTGATGAACCATGACGTAGAGCCCCTATATATAAATAATTCACATGTTACAAATGTTTGTGGTGAATACATGACAGCTGTGAATAGTGTGTGTATCATGTTGTGTATGGAAATCAGACCGTTATATATGGAAGGCTTTAAGTTGGTAACAGCGACAACTGTTGTTGCTGGCGGTGGCTGCAAGGAGTTGCAGTCGAATTTCTGTGGATTGATTATGCACTCTTTCCATAAATTGATCGCGATTTCACTACCACTAATGGTATTGATAATGTGTTTTGTATTAGGTCGGAGTAAGCGAAGTCGAAAATAAATTTTGTTACATGCAATACGTACCTTTCATCAGTTAAAATCAGCAATACGTATGACTCACCACCCACTTTCACGCAGTCTCTGATTTTTTAGAGGACACCAATGTAGTCTAAGGAAAATTACATTTAATTGTGTTAGGGGTGTGCATTTGATGAGTTGGGAAAGGATGTATGTACCTGGGTAATAAGATGGTATGTCTCCAAGGTCTATGAGTTGTGGCTTTGAGACAAAGTGAAACCAGTTTTTCGGTATTGTCAGTGTGTCCGGAATCTGTTCTATCACAGACATAAGGCCGACATCAATATAAAAGTCATTTTGTAGGAATTTCTGATACTTGTCTAACATGGGGCAACTATAATCCAAGATGGTATAGCAGTGCGAAAGGTTGAGAACAAATTCGATGTAGCTCTGGTTAGTTCGTTGACCAAGAATTTGTATGGCATCACCTTGTTGACGAAAGAAAAATGATATAATGTAAGGCTTTGTATTTGTTATTTGAACGGTATGTTTAATGTAGAAATTGATACATAGCTGTTAAAAAATTGTATTTGAAGATGACTTACAAATCCGTCGACAGCTAGATACCAGGTTTCATAGCGCCTTACGTCGTGTCTCCATTTACGTAGTATTCTAACCTGTAACGGGCCTCCAATACCATCCGTCTTTAGCTCAGAAATGCTACTCATTTGGTCGGCTGTATTTTGTATGTCGAATAAACATATCAAAATGAGTGTCATGTTCGGATATAAATGTAGGATATGTTGCAAACATATTGTACAGGTATGTAAAAATAAATATAACTAAAGATACATATAATAAAATTATAAAAAAAATTAGATAATGTTTTATGAACAGTATAAGAAGGTTTGAAAGTTGTCAGTCAGTAAACAAAATAAAAAAAATAAAAACATATATTTAGATAGCGCTTTATGAAAGGTATGATAATGTTGGAAAGAGGATTGGCAGTGATACTATAGACCTCAGGTGAATTAACTGATGGGATTTAGTCATAAGAACGTCCTATGTGCTCATACAAACCCTAATGCTTAGATCTAGGTTTCTCTATTGTACATGCAAGTTATCAAAGACTATAAACCCTAGATCTAGCATATGATAATCAATATAACATATAATTAGGGTTTAGATCATACCTTGATTGTTATGTAGCAATAACAATCACAAATCCTCCTTGTAATGACTTTAGAAAGCTTAGAGTCACAAATGTCACTCCTCTAATGGCTCACAAACATCAAGAGCAAGAGGATGAAGAGGAGAAGAGAAGGAGGCTGCCCAAAACGGGTGGAAACCCTAGAGAACTAGTTCACCACGTTTTTGGAGCATAAGGGCTCTATATATAGTGAGACTATTAGGGTTATCTAACAAGGAAACCCTAATTTGGATGCTTAAGCCCTAAGCAACCCATGGACTCCTTTCCTTAAAGGCCTTGGACGATTTCCAATGGGTTTCCCCCATAGAATTCGTCAAACCTTATATAAGGTAATCCATAGCCCAAATGCAATTATCTTATAATTACAATTCCAGTCCCTTAAGTTTAATTAATCTCTTTTAGTTACAAAATTAATTATCAATTAATTCTTGACTAATATTAATTAAACAATATGATTTCTCCTTTAATATATCATTCCCATAATATATTAATAAATCATATTTAATCCTTTCTCTCCATAATTCATCCTATCAAGTTGCTTTGGTGAAGGCAACCCAAAAGGACCATGCACCATCGGGTCAAGTACATACCAAAATAGTTATGGACTTAGACACTAATCCAACAGCCTCCCACTTGGATAAGTCTAATAACTATTATGCGTATGATTTCAGATCCTGATCTGCAATCGTAGCTTTCCAAAGCCGTTGTCAACTCTGATCCTATCAGATACGCATGTCCTTTAGATAAGGGATCATATATTCGTCCATTCTAGATATCGTATAAGACATTATTTCAAATCATTCTTTCTGTACTATTTCTCGACTTTCGATTTATGATGACTGACTAATTGAACAAATCAAATTAGCCCAAACTCGGCCGAGCATTTACGTTTGTCATCACTAAATCATCGAGGGGCCCAAAGATATCGCTTTTATCCTACTTTGGATAAAAGGAACGGATAAACTTTGATTCAATGCTCGCTTGCTTTCACTCACCGAATTACACACAACAAATATGTTTTATGACACCGAGTTACTGGTGCATTTACATATCATCAATATGCAACCGACTCGCAAGATACAACTCACACATCTCGGTTTCAAAAATATAAGATGTTATCGTCTCACCAATCACTCGTGATAAAATCCATGAAGTGATCTAAGTGAGCGTGGGTTTAATCCAATGCTCAAATCATATTCATAAGCACTCATGAACGTTGCAGCAAACATTTGCTTATGTCTAATACTCTTTAGACATTCACACACCAATTCATGATAGTCTTTATTCATACCTACTTCCAACATATAAACGACTGTGGCCCATTTGAATAATTTGACTGTTCTTAACCAATTAAATTATTCAGGAAGTCAAAACATGCAAAGTGAAACACAAGGATAATACTAATCCCATATGGCCTCAAACCTTTGAGTATAAACAAAACACCTTTTATTTATCACCATATCGATTACTCATTATTTGTTGTTTCGGGTAATCAACTTTTTACTTGAGTTATTACAACACTTGTCCCATGCTCTTATCATGCACACAATGTTTACTTATGGTTCTTACTTTGTGAAATAGATCAAACAAACACATTTCCAATCATACTCATTTCACAACTCCAAATCCTTTTTCATAAGTGAAAGAATATCAAATTCTTGTCACTTATAGAATATGTTAGATTCTAACATTTTATGCAAAGATCCTTTTGTAATGTCATTGCACTAAAGTCACAATGACTATTGCCAATGAAATTACAAAGTCCTCTATCGGAGATTGTTACAATACAATTCCTTAGATATGATGTCTCTCACTCAAAGTACATTCCTTTGAACATCCTTTTGCATAAAAGTTTCTAATCTAGACATAGATTCTCAATATCTAACTCCCAATATGGAAACTTTTCCATACTTACCATATCACAAATCATTCTTAATAGAATCTTATCTATTCATAATAATGTTGATATGCTCCACCCAATACTATACTTCCAACTACTCACAAGCGACCAATCCTTAGCAAGCTTTGGATCGTCCTTTGATAGTTGTTTAATTATCTTAGTCAAAACCGATTCTATTCCTTTTACCCTCTAAATGTGCTAGACATTTGGAAAATTTTAGAATGATCAAATATTATAGCATTTTCAATCGATCCTATACCCAAAGCGTATGGGACACGATGCATAAAGGTTTGATACTTTATCAATCTTCTGCCACAATATTTTATATGCAACGTTCTCATAATTCGAAATATGATGAGGAATGCCGTAATCATAATCGAAATTTAAGAACGCACAATGTATACTTTGACTAAATATATTAAAATTTCTCAGTCTAAGCTTTAGATATTGAAACGAAGTACAATATTTTCTCCCTTAATTATAGCAAAACAACTTTACATCCTTACTACTTTGCAAAGTATAACTCTTGTTTTCTATAACTAATATTGCTAATCTGCAATACTGGCCTTAATAATCATACAATCATAACATTTATGCTCCCACTATCATGATGATTATTATAAACATAACACTTATGCTCCCACTAGCTTTGACATGTATTCAAAAAACAGCTTAACTTACAGAAAAACAATACCTATTGAATTTCTTAAGTTAATGCTTTGATAATCCTTTATCAAGGCTTCTTAATCTCATACACCTTTATCCAAAATAGCTCATATGTGTCTTAAACAATTAAGACTAATTGCCAAATCTCACAATTCGAATCATGGAGAGGGATACCGTAAGCATAATCAAATTTGAGAATGCAATTTTACAATCACTATCTTCTTAAAATCTCTCTTAGTGAAAGCATTTCCTCACATCCATCTTCATAAAGGAGGAAATCTTATGACACTTAGATTTTAACGCTGTGTGTGTGTTTTTATCCATGCGAATTTGTCAAAACCAAAGTTTGCGACGCATCCAAACTCTTATGGACCAAACTTTCTTAATCTTGATTTCTTTGCCTTTATGGTAACACGCTGCCCACCATGTCTTCCAAGTAGTTAGGCAGTTCACCCTTTCCTATCGATGTACTTTTCATTGATTAAGGTCCTTGCCCTTTATGCATAATGAGAACTCATAGGGCTCACATGCATAATTAACTTAATTGGAACGGCACAGAAATAATATAATGTCAATACGATAAGTTGTAAACCTCAACTCGTGTGCTAGTGATGATCAATAAGGTCTATTTTGATTTGTTCTTGAAACCTTTCAAGACCATTAAGACTCCCACTGACTCCTTGACATATAAGATTCTCTTGTCAATAAACATTTCTTGACAAACAAATATTCAAGAGTTAGTGTAGTTTTTATCAAAAACACTTCATAAATTGGTCCTAGCTGGTCTTTGTCTTATCCAAGACATCACAACTTTCCACATTTGATGAATCTCATAAACCTTCTTAATACTTATCACTCAATGTCACAATCTTAACTCTAAGACTTGTTTTGGAATGAAGTATGATTGACTTCTTGATTTAACCATTTCTTCAATTCTTGATTCCTCTTCTTAGACATACAATTGTACTAAGACTTTCTTAGAGGATCAATTGAGATATGGTTCTTAATCATTAAGATCCATCATAAAGCATAAAAAATTACTTCATTATTATAATTCGTTGTTCGGGTGCTGGCTGATCGTACACACGGATCTACTCTGCTTGTCTCAAAACTTTTTTACTCTTTCAAAAAAAATTACTTCATTATTATAATTTTCCTCAATTCCTCAGTTTGAGTTCAAATACGCCCGAAGATGCACCTGAATCCCTCAAACCAAGGCTCTGATACCAACTTGTAACAACGTAAATTTTCAAAACAATTTTTTTTCATTTTCAAAACATTCATTTACTCAAAAAATAACATCAAACATAGTGTATCAAATGTAATTATCACAAAAACATCTCCCAGGATCCAAAACATAAACTCCTCAAGTATGTACGAATCATGCCAATGCCTTCCCGCGCTTATCACTAGTACCTGAAACACATAACACAACAACTGTAAGCATGAATGCTTAGTGAGTTCCCCAAAATACCACATACAACACATACGCCATTCGAGGCTAATATACGACCTTCCGATCGTTGTGTCTCAGCGAGACCCTCCAGTCCCGTAGCTCGTTGGACCCTCTAGTCCGGTCATAGCTCGTTGGGCCCTCCAGCCCGGTCTATATCGTTGGACCCTTCGGTCCGGTCTATAACATCATGCAACATAAAAATATCACATATCACATAATCTCACGCATAACACATAAGACCCTCTGGTCAATGCATAGTACCACTCCAGGTAACGTATAGTGAGAAGACTCACCTCGATGTCTCGGTAACTCGCAAATCTCGGAAAATATCGGATTCTGTGGGATAAGACCTACCCCGCCTAATCATATGAAATAAGTACTCGATATCAACACATTTCCCAAGGCTAGACCAACCCTTCTCTTAATACTCTTATGAGGATAAAAGACCATTTTACCCTTCACATGGCTCAAATACCCTAATGTTGACCAAACCCTAAAAGTAAACAATAGTCAACATTTCGGGTTACGCTGCGCTTACCAAACATGTACACTGGCCGTAACCGATAACATCAGAGGATCGGGGTGCGCCACCCCTATGCTGCGCGTACTGGAATTACGCCCAATGTAATACCCAGTTTCAGTCCTTCAGCTCTTGGGGTCTTAAACAGTTAAGACCTACGACCAACTTTTAGATCTGACCATTTCTAACCCTCCAAAACCATAAAGTCGATGACTTTAAGCCCTTGCATGGCTGAATAAGTCACTAGTACCCAAAACAACTCATTCTCTAACCTTAGATGGCATAGAACTCAAACATGACCCCATATCAACGACCAAAATGGGGACTTTATGGAGCTAGACCACAAATACTACTAAAAAGGGACAGATCTTGGACTATGGAGCACCTTATACTCATAAAGTCTCCACCTTTGGGGTTTTAACCCTAGAAATCGCACATGTAACCACAACCAAAGAGAAGAGGAAAGTTTTGAACTTTATACCTCTAAATGCAACTTCTTTCTCTGTAGATCTCAGATCCAAGATTACACTTCAAGCTTTTAGTCTCCACAAGCTCCTTTCTTCCTTCTCCAATAACACACCAAGGCACTATTAGCTCAAAGAACACACACACTCACTAAGGACGATGGAAGGCTCTCTCTTAGGGTTTACTCACTGATACGGAGGCTGAGAAATGAGTCTTAGCATCCTTTAAATAGTGCACAAGTCTTATTAGGGTTTTGCATCTGGGTCAGGTACGCCCGGCGTAACTATGGGTACGCCCAGCGTACCTAGCGACTCCGCATCATGAGTACGCGCAGCGTACCCCTATGGTACGCCCAGCGTACTCACTTGCAAGGTTTCCTCCACTCAAGGACCAATCATGCCCAATTGACAAAGAATAAGGGTGAAATAAATGTACCTGGATCTTGGGGTGTTACAGCCTCGCAGGGCCTACAACCTATCTGGACCGCTTCCGAACCTTCTGCATGACTGGACCGCCTCGCAGGGCCTACAATCTATCCGGACCACTCGCCGGGTATGTTAGCCTACAACACAAAGTAGGACCGCCTCAACCCAACCCTTAATCAAACAAACATGTGAACATAAATATCATACGCTAACATACATATATAACAATCAAACCGATCTAATAGATCATATAGCGCATCAACATCCTATAACCATGACACCGACCTAACCAGGTCACTAAGCATAAACATAATCTCATCCTAACTACCAGGATGAAAATCTAACAGATCAACAAGCATAATGTCATCCTATTTACTAGGAGGCAGAAATAACAAATCACTGAGCCTATCAAACAGTATGCATAATGAGCCTTCAGCCTGATTGGACCGCCTTGCAGGCTTTCAACCCATCTGGACCGCCCTGGTTACATTGGCCTTCAGCATAAAGCAGGACCGCCTCAACCCAAGCATACACATATATATATATATATATATATATATATATATATATATATATATATATATATATATATATATATATATATGCCCACATACTCATAACACATAATAAATCAACAACAAGCACATATCATACATATCATAACAACGTACTATAACCATGATGTAATCAATAAACATATCATGCCATAACCAGATACAATCCATAAGGGCCGACCTTGGTGCCTTAGACCATATTGATAGAGTGAGGATAACTCACTTGACACTGCTAAAGTCCCACGGATGAAACTCCAACTGTTGGTTGACAAATTCCCAAATCACCAACATCAAACAACACCCAATTAATAATTGGGTTCCAAGCCCAAAGTCCAACTCACACTACAAAACCCAATAGTCAAGTAATGGGCCCAAGCCCAACACATGGTCCAATTTTCCAAATTGGGCCCAGACCTCCACATGGTCTTTCTTTAAGGCCCATCCCATTATTCCAATTCAATTCCCTTGATCCAATATCACATAATCATGAAGGCCCAATTATGGCCCATCTATGGCCCAACTTTTCAAGTTGGTCCCAAGTCCTCACATGCGCCTTACCCTAAAGCTCATCTAATTACTTCGGTCCATTAACTTGCTCTTGGATGGCCCACCGATAGTCCAATCGCCAAAGGCTAACAGGAAGGCCCAATTCAAGGCCCAAGTGAGATTAGGGCTTTCACATGAAATAATGATTAGGGTTAAGTGTTCCTACTTAACCCATCAATGACTTAATCTACTAAGGACTTAATCCATTAAGTCCAATATTGCTTTTAGGTTAATTTTTGTCAATGATTATTATTTAATATTTCAAGTTATTAAATGATCTCGTGTGTGTCCCGATAAATTCTCAAAATTAGGTTCTTATTCCATTAGGGTTTTCCAAACCCTAATTAATGTTTTCCAAACCCTAATTAAGGTTTTCCAACCCAATACTAGCCCATTAGTCCATTGGTTAGACTTTTAGGTCACATTAGGCCTCATTGGCCCATTAGGGTTCCATTGGTCCACTAAGGTTTCTTTGGGCTCATTAGTGTTTCATTGGTCACATATTGTCCAAATATCCCCCAAACAGGGTCCAAATGCAATCAAAGCACACCGCCACCCGACACAGCGGCTGGTGGTGGTTTGAGTTTTCTTTTCATTATTCTTGTCTCTAATTACATGTTACAATGCTTTAATAAAAAAAATAACACACGGACTAATTGATAAACACATACACAACCACCCTTGTGGTGGCCGGTGGTGGTATATGGTGGCAGCCACCACCTCACGGTGGTGGTGGTGGTGACATTTCTGGCCAAACAACACCCAAAGATTACATTAAACTGAAATACATAAACTTAAACCCCATTTCACACACATACAACCACCACACACGATGGCTGGTGGCAGCAGAAACCGCTACACGAGCGGCAACCACCATGGTTGGCTGCCATGGTGGTTCTTCATGTTTTTCGGCCATCAAAACACGCCCACACACACCATGCTACTGGAACACGAACCCACTCGTTGATCTAAACTGAACCAAGCACCTATCTCAGTCACTTGATGGCAGCAGGCGGTGGCTAGTAGCGGGCTCGAGCGAACACGAAGGGAGAAGAACGACGACTGCAAAGATAGGCAGTGAAGAGATTAGCAGTGTCAAGGGGAGCGTACGTTATGATGGCAAAGCAGTGATGCTTTCAGTGGTCTTGGTCTTTAACTGTGGTGGTCGTACCCCCCACCGGAAATGAAAACAACGGCTATCGTTCCCGGTTCACCTGTCGATCTTCATTATCTCCGACCAATGAAACGTTGATGGCGGTCTTGGTTGGCCGGAACAGCAAGCGAGTTAGGTGGGGAGGATGGTGGCATTCAGACGATGGAGAAGGGAGAGGGTGTCGGCTGGTAGGATGAAAAGGGAGTGGGGTGTCGGCTGTTACATCCTTTAGGGTTAGGGTTTGGAAGTTATGTTAAATACTCGATTCACATGAAACTTTTTCCCATATTGACACAACTCTCCCATCCTTCTCCATTTCCTTTCAAAACAAATCCTTAATTTCCCTTTTTAACCATGACCTTCAAAACTCTTTACAATTTGAGTCCAAATTTTACCATTTAGCCCTTAGCTTCCAACATCTCTTCATATTAAGTCCTAACAATTACTCAATAGTCCCCGCCTTCATAATTATTTACGAAACCAATCCAAAACTCACACTTTTAACTCTCGGAAAGCAAAAGTATATCATTTGGCACCTCGAAACCAACACTCCGTTAATTATTATATGATCTTGAACTATAACAACATATAAAATAATAAAAATTGCTTCTCTGGGTTCCAAATTTATTATTCAATTATTATATTTTAAATGGGATGTTACATTTAATTTGGGCCAAAAACGTTATTTCTACAAAAGTAAGCTGAAAATGTCATTTTACCCAAAATCAGCCCTTAAAAGTAAACTTTCGGTCTTAATGGGCATAAAGTGTCATTATTACTAAAAGTGTGCCTTAAATGTAAATTTTCGGCTTAATGGGCCAAAAATATCAATTTCACAAAAGTGGGCATTTTATGTCATTTTGGTAAATAATTAAGCTAAAATAAACAATATAATAACACACGAGCTAATTACGTCATTCTTACTTTTATTGGGCATTGGTTACCCATTTTCAAGTTATTGGGCCTTTGTGGTTCATTTACATTCTTATTGGGCTTAATATACTCATTACATGTTTATTTGGGCCTTAGTGACCCATTTATATGCTTATTGGGCATGATACTTTCATTACACATTATTGGGCCTTGGTGACCCATTTACATGCTTGATAGGTCCTGTATACTCCTTACATGTTTATTGGGCCTTGTTAACCCATTTACATGCTCGACGGACCTTGTATACTCATTTCATGCTTATTGGGACTCATTCATTCATATACAAACACATTGGGCCTTGTAACCTAAAAACATACACGAAAACATTATTTAAAACATTAAATAGTGTGTTTCAATATTTGCTTAAACATAGTTAAGGTTTCTGTGAGTCGTTATTTCATTCGTACCTACCTAGTGTACAACCTTCAGTCCTGTAGTTATAAACAGAGTCTCCTAAAAGGAGAGCGAGAGTTTGTGTATAGATCTATACGAAGTTGATAGCCCCGCAACTGAGCTGTTCGCTACAGCTAGACTAGGCAAGTCTAGGGTGACAAATGTCTTACTTTAAACAAGTCGACGCCTGAAAAAGCATCATGACATGTAGATCAGTCATATCAAGTATGGTTATAATGACTCACATAGAAATTAACTCCACTTTAAAATTTACGGAATACATATACATTTATGCAGTTACGATACCATACAAACACCATTTTACGGTCTTTGGGTTTAAGACCACAACACTTTTACAAGTAGAAAATATTGGATTTTTTTGGGAAAACTTACATTATACATTACCTTCTACTTACAACAGAAAACATAGGATTTCTGAAATACACTCTTTATACATTTTCAAAATAGAAACTCACATGCTGTAATACAAGATTTGATACAAAACTTTTCGAACCATTTTTACAGAAAAATATCGGATTTTCTGGTGTTTACAAAGTGATACAAAACTTTTCATGCAAACATGCTTATGAACTCACCAACATTATATATGTTGATGTTTTCAAAATAATTTGTATTCTCAGAAAATCGTTAAGCGGGTTGGTCTTTAAGAACTCATGGGTTTTGTTGTATTTTTGTTATCATCATACAGTTATTATTTTGGAATGTAATTTGTAATCCAACACACTGATGCAAACAATGACGGATGTATTTTTGTATGTGTGATGATGATGTTGTCTTGATTCAATTAATACACTGTGACGATATTACAAGATGAAGTCACCCAAACCCTGATCGTTTTCGTCATTCCGGTTCGGGGGTGTGATATTTACTTTGTGATTTGAAGTGAGTTTTTCACTAAAATGTTTTAATATTGTACATCATTTTCTTTAACTCGTGTGTGTGCTTGTAGAGTGCATGTATGTAGTACTAGGTTGTAATAGTGTCTAGTAGGTGTGCAATATTCACTCAACGTAATGGGGAATATGTGTATGAAAATCCGCTTGACGTACTGAGGGATGTAGGAGGGCTCGACGTACTTAGTAAAAGGGATCGACATTTGTCGACGTGTCTTGAGTTTTGGTATGCTCATTTTTTTTATTTGTTCTTAGAATTGCATGTGGAGTAATTTTTGGTTGTATCCTTATATTAGGAGTAGAGTATGCATGATTGATATATTGTGTATGTGTCGAACTTCACTAAGCCTCATGCTTACTCTCTATTTTATAACTACTGTTACATGAACTTTAGGTACGAAGGATGGAAAGGTTTGATGGTACACACTGGTATTATTTGTATGTTGTATGACATTGTTTGCATTTTGTTTCCACTTAATTGAATTTATAAATTATGAGTTGTTAAAGAATAATGGTTTTGGTATTCATTTAGAAATAATGGTTTTGACAAATATTGTGATTTGTTCGAGAAATATGGTTTAGGTATAATTGGTAACTTTTATTTTAAGTAAAGATGTTTTTAAAAGTTTAAATTTACTTTAATTTTTGGGATGTTACAAATGGAAATAAAGGTAGAAATAGAAACTTACTTGCAAAATTGTCTCAATACACTATTAAAGTAAACATATCATCAGACCTTGTGAAAATAACCTTGGGCTGACTTAGAAAACAAACTCAATGTTGTGAAAACAGTCTTTGTGCTTGAGTTAAATAAATGGGCTCTATCCTCATAATTGCATGATTTCATTTTAGCAGTCTACTTGAACAAAAGGTCTATAAGAGTAGATAGAATAGAGAAGGACAATGACAAAAATTGTGTGATATCATTAGCCAATGTATGTGATTCTAAAACAAAAAAAATCTACTAAAGTAGAGGATAGGATACATTAGAGGTTATACTTTCTCTTCCCATGTATGGTAGAGGAAAAGCTATTCTCGCATTAGTATGGAATTACTAGAGAGCTTGAGTATTTTACTAACGTTTGATGAATAAGCCATTTTCAGGGGAACAATGTGGTGTAGAAGAAAAAAAACATAAATGTGGCTTAAGGTCATCGTTTAGTCTTTTAGTTGTTTGATGCTTAGGTCGTACGTGAGCTAAGGGGATATAGGGATATTTGTTGGTAACCGGCTCTAAAACGAAAAAAAAATGGAAATTGTATGCAGCCTAGCTCTCCTCATTCAATGGTGAATGCAACCTAGCTCTCCCCATTCAATAGGCTAAGCCTATCCCTTTGCCGTAAAGCTAAGACAGAACTCAGCTAGGACCAAAGATAGGATTGCCAAACGGATGAAAATCGAAGAGAGCATTGCCAGTTTCATTCCAGTCTTTTCTCAATTGAGAAGTCAACCAACAGGTCAATCCTTCCCTTATATCATATCCATTTTACACAGTCTTTGTTGAAATAATGTAAATAGTGCGAGACTTTCAATTAATGAAATTTAAACCAGCTAGTTCAGTCAGATACCAGCTAAGCAACCTCTAAAGTAGCTATCGGAGCAGTAGCAGCTTGAAATTCGCATACCAAAGATGATGGAATTCCCCACTTTCTAATGCAATACGGCAAAGCTAGGGAGTCAACTAGTCCAACATCAATCATTCTAATGGAATATCTAGAATATCAAACTAGGAATTGAAAGACTTTCTTTCTTTATATACGAGTCAATTACACACCGGAAATCTCGAACAGTAAATGCTATACCGGAAATGTGATATCTAAAGTCAATCTCAATGAGTTTCGTACAAAGCCGTCCAACCAAAACCTAACAGTATATCAGATCTATCCTATAAAGGTAGTCCAACACAAGCAATCGATACTACACCTTCGACCTTTGAGAAGTTACTTTATGAAATAGGATTTCTCCCTTGTACAATTTCTTCATTTTAGATAGCTAGAGCTAAGCCTGTCCAAAGAATGAGTCGGGTAGGACCTTTTGGTCTTTTATGGAATAAACATAACTTACTTGATGGTAACTGATTCAATGTAGGTTGTTTTTTTTAAATAACGTTTTATGACTAAAACGGAAAAAGTCAAAATATAAGATCTTTTATTAATTAAAACCTGAGTATAAAAAAATTATACAAAAATTAAACAAGTATTTAAAAAGATAAATTTAATATTAAAGTTAAATAATGTAAGAATATAATTAACCATTTTATATTAATGAAAGAAAATTAAATAGAAAAACATTAAAAAATGATATTGATTTGTTAAGATTTTCTAAAAAACTAAAGTGGTTTTTATTTTCATATTTCTATAGTAGATAGAATAGAGATGGTGCCCAGGCACGGCTACGTGGAGGTGTTGCTCCAGATAATTTTGACATCATCATCAACTGTAAGTCTGCCAAGGAAATCTAGGATGTGCTTAAGAATCTCTATCACGGGTCAGAACAAGCTCATGATAAGAAACTCACTACAACTCTCAATGAGTTTAACAACTTTAAAGCTCTTCCTGGTGAAAGTCTGATGATTCGTTCAAACGATTCAATCTCATCATCACGAAGTTATAAGATGTTGGTACAATTCATAGTAATCATGAAACAAGCCTACAGTTTCTGAATGGTTTGGGAAGACATTGGTCTAATGCAAAGATGATTGTGCAAGGGAATATGAAGATTCATACGTTGTCCTTGTTCAAGTTATATGGAGAACTTCAAGCATAAGAATCAACTGTGCTAAAAGATTGTGCAGACCTAGGTGGACCACTCGCCCTGATGGCTTAGACTCCACAAGTCAAAACTCCATAATATTCATATCCCATGGAGTCATCCTACCCACCTTCATATGACAACTTACCGCAGTCATATGAGGCTAATGCTGAAATCGATGACGAAGAAGAATTTCAGAATGACATCGCCTTGGTCATCCAGCAATTCAACAGGCTACCACCACCATCATTACATAAAAATCAGTAGTTTACTAAACCACCTTTTAACTGCAACTTCAATCCACATAATAACCACTCAAGATACCCCAGAAACCCTCATCATTCAGCCTAACCAGATAAGGTACTTCATACCAAATAGGCACCGCAGTCCAACAAACCATCAGACTCCAGTACCTCGACTGAAGATAAAAGTGAAGTCATTTTTTTCCATACGTTTCATAAAGGGAATCAGTTTGCCAAAGATTGCAAAGCAAATGTGGTTAAGGACAAGGCATGTTACCTTAGAATGGACCAAGAAATGGAGGAGAAAGAAAATGCTTATGTTTCCAAGTGAAGAGGGATCATCAACTGTGGTCATCCAGAGATGAAGATGAATAGTTTGACAACAACAAGAGAAAAGGGAAGATCTGCATAGTTGCAACTGATGAAGAGGACGGACCGATGAATTTGCAGAGGAATTACTGCTACATGGTCAAAGACGACACCCTCAATATCGTCAAATAGGTAAAAACCATGATCCATTCTAATAACTACATCATGCATGATTGTGAACCACACTTAGAAAGACTTAACGACACATGTGTTGTTGTCCTTTCAGACTACAACAAGGCCCTTGACGAAAATAATACAATGTCTCAAGAGCTATATCACGTGAGAGGAAGACTTGAGGATAAGAGACTTAAGGTTGTCATGTTAGAAAATGATTTGTTACTAGAAACAGATGCTAGGATGTTGAATGAAACCCAATTTGATATTGCTTTAAATCAACGGGATCTTGCCCGAAGAGAAATTGTACGTTTGAATCAATTAATAGAAAAGCTTTTTAATGAAACTGAAGCAATTGAAAATTTGGTTAACAATGGGACCGTAGACAACACGTATAGATGGTCCAATGGTTACTCAACCGACGAGAACCCTACTCCCCGGTTCAATGCTGATCGTCCATATGTCCCACTGAATCATGAATTTGATTTTCCAATCAAAGATAAAACATTTCCCAATACCACAACGAATCACCCCCTTGCGGTCTCGCAACAACAGCAGCCTCAATGACAGCGACATAGCGCTCATCAAAAGTCTCAATCAAGTTGGTCTTGACAGACGCAGACATCTCAGGGGTAGCCTCTCGGATTGCTGTGGTCACCTCCGCGGCAACATCCTACTATTCACATCATTACTGGCACTCGACCTCTTGGGTCGCTGAAGCCCGAACCTCGAATAACCTCCATACTGAAACACAAAAGAAAATTATCAACAAATAGGCTAAAACGCATATAATGACACTCACACCCCTACAAGCTCTTTAGTCCATTGAGGTTATTCTTTGAGCCGCTTACGAATCCGGTGCTTCCAGTAGTACGAACCCAATACTACCTTCCACACAATCCCATATTTGTCTCGAGTCGTACCCTCAAGACCCCAAGAACTCTACCTCCTCATATCAGCTATGGACGCACCCTACTGGTTCCTTAGAAGCACAACCATGTGTCTGGACACTAACTCTAGACTGCTCCCAACGCTGATCTGCCTCACAAGATCTTCGCTGCCCTCGTTATTTGCTTCACGTATGACAATTATACATAGTATGAGACTCAATAGACATTCAAATAAATGATCCCACCTCAAATCCACAACCAAACAAGGAACATGAAGAAAGGACAAATCAAGCATTCTAAGGCTATAAATCCTAATTATGTACAACTATGTAGCATACACTAAGCAAATAGTAAGGACAAATTCAACCTCACAAGAATGAACTCCTGGGCTAAGACATCACAAATCAGGCAATATTTCACACTAACTCTGCAAGATTCCTTAGCCTACCTCTAGCTAGCATGCAATCTTGTCAGCTCATAATATACACATATCTACTCTGCACTACTTAAAATATAAATTGAGGTATTTTGAGAAACTACCGTTCGAGCGTTAGTCAATTGTACACACTACTTCTCTGGGTTTTTCTCCTGTAAAAGTCTTCATTTCTTGTTAAGTTCTTAAAATATTTTCAAATCCTTAGTTTGAGTTTGGAATTACCAAGGGGTTCATCCAAATCCCTCAAACCAGGGTTCTGATACCAAATTGTAACACCTCAAATTTTAGACCAAAATTTTCATTTTTAAATTACCAAAATCAGGGTTTCACAACCAAGTTATCAAATACATAATTATCCCAAAACAACCAGTAACATAATTATCAGAGTTCATAAACATCTCCAAATAATAAATCCCCCAATGTGTGTGTGTGTGTGTACAATCAGACATTCACCTTCACGCGGTACTGAGAACTACCTGCCACATATAAATCAATGACTGTAAGCACAAAGCTTAGTGAGTTCTCCAAGATACCACATACAACACATCATACAAAAACAACTATGGGTTATCAACAACCCTGAGGACTATTAGCAGTCCCGATGAGCTAACAACACACCTAATGGGTTATCAGCAACCATGGTTGGCTATCAGCAACCCCAGTCACATATAAATAGGATAACATAGTCATAACAGCTAGAACCAGTTGGTCATCATAAATATAACTATCCTACCATACAAGTAAGAGTAAGTGAGGAGACTCACCTGATACTGATGATACAAAAACCTAGCACCCAAACTATTGGTTCTAGACTCCACCTAGTCAACAAAATAATTAACCCTAATAAATAATTAAGTTCAAAACCTCACTCGTGAGTCCAAATCTCATGGCTAAACCTTCTAAGGGCAAAAGGACCATTTTCCCCTTCTCATGGTGCAAAAACCCTAAAACTTGACTAATGGTCAAACTCAACGAAAGTCAACACTCAGCACGTACACTGAGCATACAACTCCTTACGTTGGGCGTACAACAGGGTCATCACTCATCGGGGAAGGATCAGGCTACACTGAGTGTAGCCACGAGTACGCCTGACGTATTCTATTAACCTCTAATTCCACTAAGTTGGTGTCTTAATCGTTTAAGACAACCAACCCAACTACATATCTGACTAATTTAAGACCTCTTAATCCATAAAGTCGTGGGCTTTAAGCCATTGCATGGCAAGGAAAGGCTCAAAGCATCACTTCATCCATTCTAACCTACTTTACTCATGCATAAGCCAAAGGGGAAGACAAAGCAAGCATTTTTATGAATCTAAATGTCCTAATATGCATGAAAGGACAACTTAAACCCTCTGGAGAGTCCCAAACTCGTAAATGTCTAAACTTAGGGACTTTTAGCTCATAAATCTTAAACCAAAGAGATCTAGAAGAACATTTTTCAAGGTATAAACTTTATACCTGAAAATGATGCACAAAGATGAGAAGTTTCCGGATCTTCAAGCTTGCTAGCATCTTCATCTTTTTTTTTTCTTATTGTTATTATTATTATTATTATTATTATTATTATTATTATTATTATTATTATTATTATTCTCTAACCCCCTTCTTCTACTACAAGAGCCAAGAATACTTAAAACTTGCAATAACACACACACACACAAGCCACTCACACGAGATTAGAGTTTATGGGAGGGTTGGAGGCTGATAAGGGTGCCTAGAAATTAAGAAATGATGTTCTTTAAATAGGGACAACCCTTAAAATTAGGGTTTTACATCAGGGCTAGTACACCCAACATACCACATGTATGTCCAACTTACTAGCTGACCCTCCGTGTCCATGTATGTTGCATGAGTACGCTGCACGTACTCATATGTATGCCCCACGTATAACCACTTTTGCAAGCCTTTTTCTATGAGGGACCAAATGTGACACTTTTAATAAAGATTCAAGAAATGATAAAATGTACCTTATTTGGGGATGTTACACATGTTCGAGACAAAACTAGCTAAAAGTTGCTAGTTGGAAGTCGTAACTTTTATTTGTATATGAGTGTTCGACAAAATAACTGAAAGCTTTTAAGACATTTGAAATTACATAAAATGACTTTTGTAAAACACGTCAATTTAAAAAAAAAAAAAAAGGCAATTAAGTCGATTAGCAAAATTATAAAAAAGTTTTTTTGTTAAACACTATTTAAAGTAGTAGCTTTTAGATTCATAATTTTTTGTTTTACCTAAAAGCTAGAAACTCCTCACACGATTTTTTTTTCGAATTTTTTCAAAAAAATTAAAAACTAAAAATACCCACAAATACATCTAAGACTTACAACAAATCAAAGACTTATAACAAGTAGGTTGTCACTATTCATTAGTTGAATCTAATGTTTAAAAGGCAAACCGAGTTGAACGAGTAAAAACTGATACCATTCTCCTTCAGCACCTAAACAAATCCTACCATGCTATAACAATTGAGATAATGACAATACTACCCTCAAGAAAGCTTTATCTTCTCGAATTCCAAGCCGAAACTGAGAAAATGGGCCGATCTTGCCAACAAATGACCACACACCCATTTTTTTCTTTAATCCTACAACCATTACAACTACTTCCATGAATCAATCTTTGAGCAAGTATCAGCCCATAATAGCTTAATGTAACAGGCCCAAAGCCCATTAAACTAAGCCTTTGAATCCACTTATCGAGCTTTTCATGCCTTTCGATTCTCTCCTCCCCATCGCACGCTATAATGTTCTTGATCTCCTCCCCCAACATTTTCTCGATTTTTAATCTTTCCGGTGATGTTCTTGGCAAAGTGGACTCTGAGCAGTCGAAAAGGGCGGCGTAAAAGTACAACGATTCCGATAGTCGCTCCATTAAATCCGATTGGTTGTGGTCGGATTCTTGTTCGGCCACCACCATTATTTTTGGGGATAAACCCCATAAACGGTTGAGGAATCGGTCTAACTTCGTGGAAGAAACTGTACAAGATGTGAAGGAATCTTCGGTCTTGGAAATGGGTGGTGATTTTCTTGCAGTTTTATCGATTTTTGTTAACATTAAGTGGAATTGAAGAATCGAGCTGATTGCTAACGCTTCGCCGGTTTTGATTTTCAGTTTATCGATGTCGAGATCGTCGAGCTTGGTCACGATTGGATTGAACTGAAACGGGATATCGAGTTTTTCAGCTTCTTCGGTTAATGTGCTGGCCATATGGTCTAGAACCTTTTTCTGGTGATGGATTCCGGTGATTCTTAAATGCGGAGGCCCTCCTGGACGTCCGGCGAACTCATGGAGAAGTGCACGCCACTGAGTGGGTTCTACCGCGTTAAGATCGACGACATGAACCATTTTCTCTCCTTCCATGGCTTCGATTATCGTTTGGTTTGCGATAACAAATGCGATTTTCAAAAACGGAAAGCAATCGAAGAACGATTTCCTGTAGAGAATGTCGTCGTTTCCGGTGGAGATTTTGGTCGAATGAAGGGCTCTGTAGAGTCCAGGCCATGATTTGAGGATTCGATTAGCGAGAGCTTCCGCAAAATACGACGCGATTCTCTGCATCGTGTCGCCTTCAGGAGAAGCGAGGTGGGAGATTTGATCCAGGGCGAGATTAGCATGATCGAAGTTCCCGGAGGTTACGTGGGTTGCACATGTGAGCAGTAGATGAATCAAACACAGACCTCTTTCCTCCGATTTAAGCTCTTTCAGCCATGGATATGGTGTTGTTCGTAATTGACATGAAGCAGCCATTGACGGAAAGATTTGGTTTGGTGTGGAAGTCACAGAAGATGACCCATCATCTTGAAACATCGGGCCTTCCAGGTGTTCGACGATTGAACTGGGAGCCAAACCGATGGAAAAACAAGGAGAAACAAGAATTATCAGAAGAAGCAGAAGAAATATGGTGAAGAAGAACTGATGAAGCAATGTAGAAAACAGAAATTCCTTGAAGGGTTTTCAAATTCACAAAAAACCCAATTAGATTCGGTCTGAACTGAAATCTGAGTTGTTTTGTAGAGAGAGAAAGTGGGGAGCAGTTGGCGTCTTATCGACTAAAAGGCAATTGAATCAGGTGTTTCTGTTCTTGATTCAAAAGAAACAGATAGAAAGTAGACAAATGGCGTGAGAGCTATTCCTGTTCTTGTCGTTACAATTTGGATTGGTGTCGTTTAGTGTTGCAGAGGAATATGGAATTTGTGAGGAAGAGCGTCCTCTCTTGTCTTTTTCTATTCAAGCTTTTTCCCCCGATTTCAATCCAACAAATTGCACAAAACCAGTTGCCACTTTTATTATAATTGGAACAATGTGAACTATCCACATTTTTATTATTTGTGTTTTATTGATTTCTTTTGTTAAGATTATATTGTCGATATATATTTTAGTAGGGGAATTGTCACAAAAGCCTTTAAATTTATCAAAAAGATTTGGCTTTACTCTAAATCTGTTTTTATATTGTTCAATACCCAACAATTTAGTAGTATCTACTTAAAGTGGTATTTTAGGAAATTCTTTTGTCAATTTCTTCTATTAACTTGTTTAAAATTCATGTAGTTTCATGTACGATTCAAATATCTTTTACCAAAGGTTACATGACCTAGCGATACTAAAGATTAACGAAAAAAAAAAAAAAAAAAACCGTCAACTAAAGGTTGAATGTTAATGTCCCTATTGAGACAAACAATATAGAGATATAAGAATAAACAAACTAGGAAGAATCCTGTTTTGCGGGATTCGATGTGCCCAAGAAAATGGACAAGACAGGAAGATTTTATTATAGGTCTAGGAAGTGTCTAACAAAAGAACATCAAAGTAAAATGGCTTAAATGATGTTAAAAAAAGAAAGATTTAATGAAGAAAACACAAAGAAATCACCTGAAGACATGGTGAAAACTAAATAAAAAACAATGACTTAACATAACATCTTAACCATCCGAAATAATCCTATAACAATTGGTATTATCAACTAAACAAATTCTAGTGTCATTTCAAATTTGCTTTCGAAAAGATTTAGTAAGATACAAATATAGGCTCTTGAATATTATTTTCCTAAAGCACACTTTCTTGGAGTACAAAACAAAAGGTCAAAGTAGTTTTATTATCATCAAAAAACAATTCATACCCTCAATGAAGTTTTTGTCTCTAAAGCTCTTGGAAGATGTTAGTTTTCTCATATCCTACTGTAAAGTTTCTTTAAATATCGCTTCTTTGATTCCGTTTGATAATTTTATGTTCTTCCTACGATGATCATCAAGGGCGTACGTAAGATTTTATAGTAGGGATTGCACGAGAAAGTTAGGGGTTGCACGGTAATATAAAAAATAAAATTTCGAAAATTTTTGAAATTTTTTTCACTGCGGCCGGAAAAGTTAGGGGTTGCCGGTGCTACCGTGGACCACCCCTAGGTCCGCCCCTGATGATCATAACTATAATTTAGAAGCATGGACCAAAGCAGGGATAAAAATGTCATTTCTGGGAAAGAAATTGGCAATCCTCTATAATTAGATAACACAAAAAACATTGACCAATGTGAGGATCAGAGCATAAACGACCCAAGCAGCGGTAAGTTTGTCATCTTCAAAGAAAAAAAGGTTTTCCCCATATTGACTGTCTCTTCCATCTAGCTGATACCTTATCGAATCTCTTGTTCTCTAAAGATGCAAGAGAAGATGACGTAAAAGTTGTCAAGTGAAACTCATCCACTACTGCCAACCTTCCTAACGCCTCAACTGCCGCCTTCCTTGCCACCCAATCATCACTAGTAAGAAAGTCAACCAAGCAAGGAATCAAGGAATTAAGTGAATTCTGGTTAGAAGAGGCGCCACCAGCTATAACAATGTTTTGCCCTAGAAATGAAAAGAAAGCAAGATAAATCAGAACATGTCAAAGGAAATGGTGTGTTGGAGAGCCCTGGGAACAGGCGATCGATTGCAGCCATGAATAAAGGAATCGAAGAATTTCTTAGTTGTTGTTTATAATTGTAACGCCCCGATTCTTAGGTATGGGTTTAAATGAACGTTATTTGGTTTTGAGACCTACTCGAAGAGTTTGTTGTCCTACTCGTTGAGTAGCAGCGATATGGGATCGCGTATTTAGTAGCCTACTTGTCGAGTCCATAAAGGGACTCGACGAGTAGGAGCAGGCAGATGAAACCCTAAATCCTGGGGTTTTGCACCCTATTTAAAGAAGCACAAGCCCCTTTAGCCTCTTCGCAGTCCATTGAGAAACCCAAAGCCGTGTGGTGCTCATCCTTGTGTGTCTTAAGCTTTAGAGAGGAGTTTTTGGAAAGGAAGAGCTTGGAGTACAAGAGATTAAGAGCAAGGAAGGTTTGGGAATCAGAAATCTACCTCAGTAGGCATCACTTAAAGGTGGTGGAGCTTTTGACAGTGATCCGAGAGTTGGAGTTCATCTACCAAGTCGACATCTACAAGGTGAGTTATCCTCACTATATCCATAGGGACTACGACACCAAGGCCGACCCTTAAGTTGTTATTGTTATGATGTGCTACATGTGGTTATGATATGTTAGATCGGAATCAGGATAGGCAGTATATTATGCTCTTATGATTCGTAGGGATTGGTATGTTAGCGAGCTGATAGATTGGTACTCTAGTTACGAGAGTTTTCTATGATTGATGATTAGTGAGATATACATATGTTTGATGTTTGTATATGCCACTATATGATAGTTATGCGCACATGGTTATTTGCTTGTCGGTTGGGTTGAGGCTGTCTTGCTTTGTGCTGAAGGCCAACACACCCTATGAGCGCTCCGGGGAGACTGTAGGCCTATGTGGCGGTCCAGTCATGTCGAAGGCTTGGGATAAGATCAGATAGACTGAAGGCCCTACAGGGCGGTCCAGTCAGGCCGATGGCCCAATATGCATGTTATCGATTGTTTGTTACTGATATGGTATTATCAGCGTGGTATTAGTATTTTGGGGGTAGCTCATTAAGCTCTTGGGCTTACAGTTTTCAGATTATTGTTTCAGGTACTTCAGGAGATCATGGCAAGGTGAATGGGTGACCGTACCGCTCCTCATCATTTTGATCTAGCTATTAGGACACTCTAATGAATAATGATTTGAAAACATTTTTGTAAACAAATACTATTTGGTTTCATTTATGATTGAAAAAGTTTAAATTTGGCGTAAATTTTTTGGATGTTACAATAATGGAGCACGTGAACATCATCATGGGTACGGTTCGGTTTCCTGCTACCTTCATCATGTTTCTATTCTTCTCCTCTCAATATCTCCTTCTCGATTTCATTCCGGCTTTGTGCCTCTCACTGATGGATGCAACCCTAAAATCGATCCCGCCGCTAGGACTGAACTGGACATCCGTCGTCTGGAAAGCAATAGAAGTTTCTTGTGCGGTGAAGTGAATCATCGATGGTTATCGTCTGCCATATCTCAATGAAGCAAGCGACATATGCAACTGAGAAGGCAGAAATGGTGGAACTGAAAGATGTTTGTGTGGAGGGTTTAAACTTACAAACGCAGACAACTAAATTGAAAAGTTTCCAGGATTAGATAGAAAGGATGCCAATGCGTTCAGAGAGAGAGAGAGACGGAGGGTTTTGGAGAGGCGGTGGGAAGCATCCAGAATTCAACGGAGGTGATGAAGTGAAAATAGAAGGAAAACCGGGGCTAAGAGCCGGTGAAATCAACCGAGTCAACAGAAGAATCGAGGAACGTCATATCTGTAGACTTGACACATTGTGTAATCCACAATCTCCAAAAATGGCAAACAAAAATAAAATTAACGAAATTAGACCAAGAAAGAGAAAAGGGGAAAAATATAAAATTCCAACCAATCATAGAGAGATACCGTTGACAAAGGTACCTCTCAATTAATATTTATATAAATAATATGTGAGTCCACTTTAAAGAAATTGTATTTAGGTTCATTTATATCCAACATTTGTGAAACACTGAATTGTGTATATTCCGTCATTCATCTCTTAATTTTATTGTATTGGTAGTAAAATATGCTATTACTTAAACTCGCTTGAGAAATTCTAATATTCATTAGACTAAAGTAGTAAGGTAGTAAGGTTAAAGAATTAGTTTTAGTAATCTTGTATCCAAATTTAAACTTACTTTTACTTGCATTAATTTGTACATATTCTTCAAATTTGGTTACTATTCTTAAAAGCAAAAAATTTAAAATCCATTTGATATTTCATACATCTAAATATCAACTGAATTTTGCATCGACATGCATTATTTTGTATAAAAATTACACACATTGTTGGTAACATTTCCATTGCTAGAAGCAAAGAGATAAGCTTTATGCACATGTTTTTGTCACGATTCAAGAAGGATAGGAAATCGAGGAGACAGCCAAAAGTCCTTTCCTTATTATTCTCTAACCAACGCACAATTCCAAACAAGTCCTTACAATGTCAAATGACAAAAGGTCATTAGACTTTCTTTTGTTTATGTTTAGTATTTGTGGTAATAAGGGAAGCGCAAGAGGATTGAAAGAAAGCTCAAGTGACAAGTGCTCCCAAACATATGGTTTTGTTTGGTTGTGCAACAGTGCAAGAAAAGCCAAAGGGGGCAAGACACCTTTCTTGTGAACATATAAAGACAAAAGGACAACAAGGTTAACTTACCTTTAAAGAGTGTGATGCAGTGTTAACCCATCATTCACTTGAGATATTTCGTCTTTTTTTAGGGTTAAAGTTAAAATTAGTTTATAAGTTCCCATCAAAATATTTTTTTGGTCTAATTTTGCTTTACATTTTTGTCTACAACTTTAGTTTTTATTTGTTTTTTCCCATGTTTTTACTTTGTTTACTTTATATATATATATATATATATATATATATATATATATATATATATATATAATAATAATAATAATAATAATAATAATAATAATAATAATAATAATAATAATAAACAAAGTAAAAACATGGGAAAAAACAAATAAAAACTAAAAGTTATAAACAAAAATGTAAAGCAAAATTATAAACAAAAAATGACCAAAAAATATTTTGATGGGAACTTAAAAACTAATTTTAACTTTAACCCTAAAAGAGACGAAATATCTCAAATGAATGGATATATATATATATATATATATATATATATATATATATATATATATATATATATATATATATATATATATATATATATATATATATATATATATATATATATATATATATAGAATCAAGATCAAATAAGAAGGAAATTTTTGGTAGGAAGGTAATAATTTTTTTTTTCTACATATTTTTTTCGCGAACAAACAAAATGAATCATTAGATGATTCATTTGTAAGATGATTCACAAGAAAAAAATCTCAAAAAAACATCTCGATGATTCATTTATACAATGATTTTGTTGTTATTCACTAAAATTGTCATAAAACTGAATTTTTTCTTAATTTACTTAAAAATGAATCATAAATATGTTTTTTTCGGAATTTTTTCTTGTAAATCATCTTACAAATGAATCATCTAGTGATTCATTTATTTTATTCGTCAAAAAAATATGTAGAAAAAAAACTTCTTACCTTCCTACCAAAAAAAATTTCTTACCGGATCTATATCCTATATAGATATTTATATATATATATATATATATATATATATATATATATATATATATATATATATATATATATATATATATATATATATATAATAAACAAAGTAAAAACATGGGAAAAAACAAATAAAAACTAAAGTTGTATACAAAAATGTAAAGCAAAGTTATAAACAAAAAATGACCAAAAAATATTTTGATGGGAACTTAAAAGCTAATTTTAACTTTAACCCTAAAAAACGACGAAATATCTCAAGTGAATGATATATATATATATATATATATATATATATATATATATATATATATATATATATATATATATATATATATATATATATATATATATATATATATATATATATATATATATATATATATATATATATATATATATAGGGAATATACATTACAGCCCCACCTAAGCTTAGGTAGAAAACATCTAAAATATTTTGTTTTAACTTACTCATTAAACTTGATTTGGTTTTCATTTGGTGAATATATCGTCCCCAATAACATTTCTTCATTCCATTATCGCTTATTAGTTCACCCTAGTGAACATAATTGTTTTCCACCGTCACAAATGTCGAAGATAATCAATGTTTTTTCTGCCTTATCAAAACTATTGTGTACATAATGAATCTACATCTTCAAGTGTTAATCTTGAATCCCTTAATCGCAATTTTTATATAGTAAAACAACTTATTTTCATGAAGTTTAGTATCTAAGCTTAGGTGGGGCTGTAATGTATATTCACTTTTCCATATATATATATATATATATATATATATATATATATATATATATATATATGTGTGTGTGTGTGTGTGTGTGTGTGTGTGTGTGTGTGTGACAGCCTAATTTTGTGAGAATATGTATAGTGTAATATTCTATTAGAATATTTCACGTATTTAAAAAAAAACGAGATTTTTATTTTATTTTATTTTTATTTTATTTTAAAGTGTAATATTCTATTAGAATATTTCACGTATTTTAAAAAAACGGGTATTTATTTATTTATTTTTTATTTATATTAATTTTTTTTAGTTAATTCAAGTTCCGAAAATAATATTTAAAAAAGAATTTTTGGATTTTTCTATTTATTTTGCATTTTAAAATAATTTTTAGATTTGGTCTCAGGATCTCAAAAATTAGAATGATCTTAAATGAACCTGAACATATATATATATAGGGTGAGGTTCAATAGAAAACCATAATTAACCAATAAATCAATCTTTTTTTCAACTTTTAGAACTTATTTTTTATTAAAAAGAAACTAAAAATACACAAATTCATAACTTTTTATTCTTTTTCCAATGATATAAAATTCGATTTTTTTTACGTCAAATTCACAATGTGAATCTTTGAAAATTCACAACGTGAATCCGGATTCACACGTGAATCCGAAAAATATTTTTCACATTCACAATGTTAATATTGTTGTAAATAATTGAATGACAACATTTCCTAATGTCAAATGTATAAGAGTTATTTTCAACTCTTATGATAAATATGTCAAATATGTGTAAGAACTCATTAATTATGTCTAGTGATTAACTAGTATAAATAGCACTATCACATATGTAAAAGATACACCAATTTGAATACTTTATATAAGTTATCAAATTCTCTCCTTCCTTTCTTCTTTCTTCTTTCTTAAAGGTTCTTAGTTTAGTTTTACAAATCTTGTTTTAATTACATCAAATTTATAACACGTTATCAGCACGAAAGCTCAAACAAAGGTTATTTAGAAGTGGAAATCACATCTATCTTAATCAAGGTATGTATTACTTAGTAAAAACATTATTAATTATAAAAACCCTCATCATATTAAAATAAATAATAATACTAATGAATTAATAAAAGTTATACATTATGGACTACTAACGATTTTTATTTCTTAGACTAACATTTCTTTATGTATTCTAATTTTTTTTATGCATACTAACATTTACATTATGCAACTAACTTGTATTTATGCATACTAACATTTACATTATGGAATTAACTTTTAATTATGCATACTAACATTTATATTATGCAACTGACTTTTCTTTATGCATACTAACATTTAAATTATATTTATTTATACATGTCAATGTTTATTTTTTACTCTTCATAATTTTATTTTAACATTTACTAATATTTATTAATGTATCTAATTAGTAAAATTATACAAAGTAAAGTTATGTATTAGTTATAAATCTTATTAAATGATTTATAAATATACAAAACAGATATATATATATATATGCAACGGTTATAAACAGTAAAAACAACGGCTATATTTTTTTTTACTATAAATAAACATATTTACCCTGCTTATTTTACCCACAATAAATATTTCTCTCTTCTATCAAACAAATCAATTTCAAGAAATCAAGCTTCATGATGATTCACCCGTTTGTGATAATCATGACTATAATAGTCATATTACTTTTTATCCCAATCTTTAACATCGAAGATAATATGGAATTTCATCTACTTTTAGGCTTGTATGCAATGTTAGCTTTACCGCTTCTTTTTTATGTAATATTTATTGAAATAAATGGATTTTAATTTTTATTTTGTTTAAAATTTATAGTTACATTATGTCCAACATTGCAAAGCTCGAGTTTGTAGCACTTGAAGTTAGCGGGAAAAACTATGTGCCATGGATGATAGATGTAAAAATGCATCTTGAGTCCATGGGAATCTCAAATGCTATAAATGAATTTAATAATTTCTTGGCACAAGACAAAGCAAAAGCACAAGTTTTTCTTCGTAAGCATATTGATGAAATGTTAAGATTTGAATATCTTGATGTTACTGATCCAAGTATTCTCTGGAATCTTTTGAAAGAAAGATTTGATCATCAAAAGGAAGTTATACTTCCAAATGCTAGAGATGAATGGAGAACACTGAGGTTTCAAGACTTCAAGAAAGTAAATGAATACAACTCAGCTTTGTTCAGAAAATGTTCACAACTCAAATATTGTGGACAAGAAGTTACTGATGAAGATATGTTGGAGAAAACTTACTCCACATTTCATGCAACAAACATTACCTTGATGCAACAATATCGGATGCAAAAGTTCACAAGATATTCTGAACTGAATGCATGTCTGCTCGTTGCAGAGCAAAACAATGAACTCTTGATGAAAAACCATGAATATCGTCCAACAGGATCAGTAGCACTTCCTGAAGCAAATGCTACAAATATTGATAGTCATCGAAACAATACATGTGGACGAGGGCGTGGTCGTGGTCGAGGACGAGGCCGTGGCTATTTTAATCGAAACCAAAGCCATAATCAGAACCATAATTCTGGTCGTGGACAAGGTAATAATGGTGGTCGTGGCCAGAAAAGGAATAATTACCAACATTCACAAAGAAACAATGTCCACACACAAGATAAGGCCAAAGTGGCAAGGCATGACCTTGGGACATCACAAAAATCTGATGGTTCATGTTATAGATGTGGTAGCACAGGCCATTGGTCAAGGACCTGTCGCACACCTGCACATCTTTGTCAACTTTGTCAAGAGTCCATTAAAGGAAAAGGAAAGGAAGCAAACCTCATTGATAATGTTGAATTCACTCCGCTAAATGTTGCCGATTTCTGCAATGACATGGAAGACATTAACTAAAAAAAATCTATTATTGTGCTAGTAAAACTGTTTTTCCTTCGTTTATTTTGCATGTAATGCCTTTCCTTCAATAAATGAACTTTCTTTTAATAATAATTATGATTATGTTTATTCACTTATTATTCCTTTCATATGTGAAGTTTAATATGAGTCCAACTGGAGCACAACACCAAGAAAAGATTGGAGATCTTTGTATAGCAGATAGTGGTAGTACACATACTATTCTGAAATCAAAGAAATATTTTTCAAAATTAGTACCAACAAAAACAATTATACATACAATATCAGGTCCTGCAGACTTGATAGAGGGAACCGGGAAAGCCCATTTTATATTACCAAATGGTACAAACTTTTGTATAGAAAATGCCTTATTTTCTCCAAAGTCTAATAGAAACTTATTAAGTTTCAATGACATATATTTCAAAGGATATGACACAAAGACTGTGACCATTGAAAATAAGAAATATATGTATATTATAGACAAAAGTCATGTGCTTGAAAACTACCAACACTTGATTCCGGTCTGCATTATACATATATACATATGATTGAATCAAATATGGTAATCGAAGGAAAACATTGTGATCCTGGGACATTCAGTTTATGGCATGATAGGTTGGGCCACCCAGGATTAACAATGATGCGAAGGATAATTGAGAATACACATGGGCATCCATTGAAGGACCAAAAGTTCCCTCAATCCAATAGCATAAAACCATGTATATCTTGTTCCCTTGTAAAGTTAATTATAAAACACTCTCCAATGAAAGTTGAAAGGGAATCACCTAGATTTCTAGAAAGAATTCAAGGTGATATATGTGGACCGATTCACCCTCCATCTGGACCATTTAGATACTTTATGGTCTTAATAGATGCATCCAGCAAATGGTCTCATGTTTACCTATTATCAACTCGTAATATGGCATTTGCAAAGCTTCTTGCCCAAATTATTAAATTCAGGGCACATTTCCCTGATTATACTATCAAAAGAGTGAGACTTGATAATGCTGGTGAATTTACTTCACAAGCATTTAATGACTATTGTATGTCTGTCGGAATTATTATTGAGCATCCAGTTGCTCATGTACACACACAAAATGGTTTAGCTGAATCACTGATTAAACGTCTCCAGCTAATAGCTAGACCATTGATAATGAGGACCAAACTTCCTGTGTCTGTTTGGGGCCATGCAATCTTACATGCTGGATCATTGATACGCATAAGACCAAGTTCATATCATGTATATTCTCCACTACAACTTGCTTTCGGTCAAGAACCAAATATATCCCATTTGAGAATTTTTGGGTGTGCAGTATATGTCCCTATTGCACCACCTCAACAGACAAAAATGGGTCCTCAAAGAAGGTTGGGAATATATGTTGGTTATGAGTCAGTCTCTATTATAAGATATCTTGAACCATTAACAGGTGATGTTTTCATAGCACGCCTAGCAGATTGTCAATTTGATGAGGCAAATTTCCCATCATTAGGTGGAGAAAAGAAGATCATGGAAAAGGATGTGTCATGGCATGAGCCTTCTTTATCATATCTTGACCCTCGCACAAGGCAATGTGATATAGAAGTTCAAAAGATAATGCATTTCCAAGAAATGGCAAATCAATTACCTGATGCATTTACTGACACAAAAAGGGTGACTAAATCATATATACCCGTTGTCAATGTTCCAGCTCGAATTGACATTCCACATGGACAATCTGATGATAAAGTTACTCAAGAGTCTAAAACACACCTGAAGCGTGGAAGGCCATTTGGTTCTAAGGATAAGAACCCACAAAAAAGAAGAGGAGCAGAAAATGCACTAGATCATGAGGAAAGTGTTCCTGGAGAAACACGA
This sequence comes from Lactuca saligna, assembly GCF_052625555.1. Lineage (NCBI taxonomy): Eukaryota > Viridiplantae > Streptophyta > Magnoliopsida > Asterales > Asteraceae > Lactuca > Lactuca saligna. Next base: position 117,824,017 of record NC_136422.1, read on the forward strand.
ATTATTCAAATTCCCCCAGGAAAAGATGATGATGCACAAAATTATGGTTAGCCAAATAGAATATGTGACCAAAATGAAACTGACAGTATAAATGCAATATTTTCTTATTCAGCTGCATGTGATATTATGAATGATGATCCTGAACCACAATCTGTCATTGAATGTCAAAGAAGAAATGATTGGGCTAAATGGAAGGAAGTTATGCAAGTTGAATTAAATTCTCTTAACAAGAGAAAGGTTTTTGGGAACATTATCCTCACACCTGAAGTTGTGAAACCATTAGGATATAGATGGATCTTCGTACAAAAAAGAAATGAGAAAGACGAAATTGTAAGATACAAGGCCAGGATTGTTGCTCAAGGTTTCTCTCAAAGACCTGGAATTGATTATAAAGATACTTATTCACCAGTAATGGATGCAACCACTTTCAGATATTTAATCAGCTTGGCAGTATCTAAAAATTTAGAGATGCGTCTTATGGATGTTGTTACAGCTTACCTGTATGGATCACTTGATAGTGATATCTATATGAAAATCCATGAAGGATTTAAAATGCCTGAAGCGTTAAGTACAAAACCCAAAGAAATGTATTCTATAAAATTACAAAGATCTTTGTATGGTTTAAAGCAATCTGGGCGCATGTGGTACAATCGTTTAAGCGATTATTTGACAAGTAAAGGTTATAAAAATAACACTATTTTTCCATGTGTATTTATTAAGAAAACAACATCTGGATATGTGATCATAGCAGTCTATGTTGATGATCTGAACATCATTGGAACGAATAAAGAAATCCTGAAGTGATTGAACTTTTAAAGAAAGAATTTGAAATGAAAGATCTTGGAAAAACCAAATATTGTCTTGGTTTACAGATTGAGCATATGCCTAATGGAATACTTGTGCATCAATCAAATTACACAGAAAGAGTCTTGAAACGTTTCAATATGGACAATGCAAATCCTTTAAGCACTCCAATGGTTGTTAGATCATTAAATATTGACAAGGATCCATTTCGTCCATGCGAAGAAAATGAAGAAGTCCTTGGTTCAGAAGTGCCATATCTAAATGCAATTGGAGCTCTTATGTATCTTTGCTAGCAAGATTTATACCTGACATTTCTTTCGCAGTAAACTTGCTAGCAAGATTTAGTTCAGCCCCAACAAAAAGACATTGGAATGGAATCAAACATATTTTTTGATACCTTCGAGGAACTAGTGATTTAGGGTTATTTTACCCTAACGATTCAAAACAAGGTTTGATTGGTTATGCAGATGCAGGTTATTTGTTCGATCCTCATAAAGCTAGATCTCAAACTGGATACGTATTCATGAATGGAGGTACTGCAATTTCCTGGCGTTCTCAAAAGCAAACACTTGTTGCCACATCCTCAAATCATGCTGAAGTAATTGCACTAAATGAAGCTAGTAGAGAATGTACATGGTTAAGATCAATGACACAACTAGTTGTAACTTCATGTGGACTTGAAAAGGATATATGTCCAACTTTAATATATGAAGATAACTCAGCATGTGTCGCTCAAATGAAAGAAGGATATATCAAGAGCGACAGGACAAAACATATACCTCCAAAGTTTTTTGAGTACACTCAAGAGCTTATAAAGAACCATCAAGTTGAAATCAAATATGTTCAATCCAGTAACAATGCATCATACCTTTTTACGAAGGCACTTCCTACTGCAATATTCAGGAAACATGTCCATGGCATCGGAATGCGACATGTGCATAGAATATAATGTGACATATGTCTAAATAAGGGGGAGTAAACTATACACTGCACTCTTTTTCCCTTCGCTAAAGTTTTTTCCCACTGGGTTTTCTTTAGCAAGGTTTTTAATGAGGCAGTACTTCAAGGTTGAACTCTAATTTGAAATGATGTCATCCAAGGGGGAGTGTTGTAAATAATTGAATGAAAATATTTCCTAATGTCAAATGTGTAAGAGTTATTTTCAACTCTTATGATAAATATGTCAAATATGTGTAAGAACTCATTAATTATGTCTAGTGATTAACTAGTATAAATAGCACTATCACATATGTAAAAGATACACCAATTTGAATACTTTATATAAGTTATCAAATTCTCTCATTCCTTTCTTCTTTCTTCTTTCTTAAAGGTTCTTAGTTTAGTTTTACAAATCTTGTTTTAATTACATCAAATTTATAACAAATATATGAATTTAGATACTTTTAGATTTTTTTTTCCGATAAAAAATAAGCTTTTGAAATTGAAAAAAAAATTTTGGTTCTTTAAATAACAATAATTATGGTTTTCTATTAAACTTTTTCATATATATATATATATATATATATATATATATATATATATATATATATATATATATATATATATATATATATATATATATATATATATATATATATAGTTTTTATGTTTTTAACTTTTCGACCTATTGGAAAATTAGTAAAAAAAGAAAGAAATAAAAACAAATTCCACAATATTCTAACTTATTAAACATTATTTTTACCTAATGTTGCTGTGGATAATCACCAACATAACTCCCTTTTGGACAAAGTTGTCAACCCACCCTCCTTGAGCCATCAAAGTGACTATTAATTTGTCTTTCCCTCCATAAGCCATCGAGTGACTATTAATTTGTCTTTCCGGTCACTTTAATTTCTAAACCCGCTATCACCATTAAAACGAAGTTGTACAAATAACACTTCAAACAAAATAAAAAAAATGAATCTTGAAAAAGTATTTGAAAACAAAGTAAAAGTTATAGTTGTAAAAATAATAAATCAATGAAAAGGATGTGAAAAGAGAATATAAAATCGAGGAAACAAACATGTGAAAAATTGAAAAATTAAACTATCAAGTAAACCAAAAAATATCAAAATAAAATTTCGATTAAAAAAATATGTATAGATGAGACGGATAAAATGAGGTTTTAAAATGTATCTTGGTTGATACAATACCAAATAAATTCATATGTTTAAATAAGGAAATTAATGAAATTGAAAAATATAAAAAGAAATTTATAAGGGACAAAAAAACATAACTCTAAAATGTAATATGAGAAAAAAATCAAAATATATAAAATATCAATATCTTAAATTTAAAATTACCAAATATGAAAACTGTTAGATGAATTAATTTTTTTTTTCAAAAAAATGAATATAAAAATCTATTATAATAAAAAAACAAAATCCTTATTTCCAAAAAAATACTTATGTTTCATCTACTATATTATAAGCTTGAAAAAATTATAAAATTTAGTCATTTTTAGTATGAAAATAATAAAAGGTAATGAATAGGCCATTACCTTACAAAACCTATTTCATCATTAATATAATTGGTATTTAGTTTTGTCATGCGTTGCGACGGAGAACTTCTTTGTAAAGTCGACCATCAAAATATAAAAATAAAGTTTTTATCTTAACAATTATGTATAAAGAGGACGGATAAAAATAAAATTTGAAAGTATATCATATTTGATACAATACTAAAAACAATAATTAATAAAAATTAATATTAATAAAAATGAAAACTATAAAAAACAAATTATGTAAGCGACAAAAAATATAACTTTAAAATATAACAAGGAACCGAAATCACAACTTACAAGATACAAATAATATAACATTATAATAATTAAGGATGAAAGCTATCAATTTAAAATTAGTTGAAGGGAAAACACTAAATATAAAAGTTTGAATAAGAATAATCAAAATTTACAAATATAATCTTATTTGCATATTTTATCAAGCACTTAAAAAACTATAATATGATAAGAATTTAGCACTTGGGTTCTAGAAAAAATAAACCCAATTGAATAGTAACATACACTCTCGCACTCTACGTTGCACTAACTATGGTGTAAGAGTAACCATATTGATAATGATCAACATTTGTTGGAAAATGTAGGTGAACAAATTTGCAAGTTTATCAAATGATAGGTAATGAAACTAAAGGGTTTTGTAAGTTCTTGGGAGACGTCTCATGATAAGCCAATATCTCTTATATGTGTACATGGTGAGTCTAGACATATTTTTCAAAGACATAACATGTAAATCTTGACTCCCAGGTACGATATTTAATTATTTTATTTCTTTTTGGTAGGGCAACTCGACGAGTTGGGGAGCACCAACTCGCCGAGTAGAGACTATTATGGCCGCATGGTTTTTAGAGTTTACTCTACGAGTCGGAGGACCCCGACTCGACGAGTAGGAGCAGTGTGAGGAAACCCTAATTTGCCGGGTTTGTGTCCTATTTAAAGGACCTTAAGCCCTCATTTCCACCACCCTTGTCACCCTACTACACCGTGAGAAACCCTAATTGAGTTGTAACCTTGTGTGAGAGAAAGAGAGGCTAGTATTGTGGGTTTTAGTGCATTCTTGGAGGAGAGTTGAAGAGCAAGAGACCTTGGACGAGAAGGAGCTTTTGGATCCAGTGTTCTTTGGTGGTTAGCTTCTGTTTGGAGGTAAAAAGTTCCTATCTTGACCATTTCTTTTGTTAGATCTCATTCTAGGGAGTTTTAGGGTTTTCTCCCATCCATCTTTTGGTTATTGAGTCATTTGAGCATGTCATGAGATTTAAACCTCAGATCTGGACTGTAGGAGGCCCCTTGAGCCTAAAGATCCAAACTTTATCAAGCTAGAGGCAAGCCTTTATGCATTAAACCCTATAATAGAGCTTGTTTTGGAATTTCAAGCCCTAGGTGCCTTGCATGGATGTAAAGCTTGCAGCTTTATGTGGTATTTCAGCCTTGGGAAGTTAGATCTAGAGTTTGGGTTGGTATTTCTACTTAAAATCGACTGAATGAGAATTGGTCAAGAGGGACTCGACGAGTGCATAAGCCAACTCGACGAGTCAGTTAGGGTTTTCCCCTGATAGGCTGAACGCACTACAACTCGGCGAGTTGACGAGACAACTCGACGAGTTGAGTTGGAGTTTTCCCAATTTCTCTAAGGAGAGGAAGAACTGGACGAGTCACATAGGTGCTCTCGCCGAGTTGGGTCAACAGGTACTGTTGACTCGAGTGTTGACTTCTTTTGACTTTGAGGGTTTCGTCAAGACTTGGATTATGGAGACCATGGAGGGGTATACATGGTCTTTTACCCATTCCAAGAGTTAGAGAGAGAGGTTGACTGAATTTATTTAGTTTTGTGGTTATAAGTGTTAATTAGAGATGATTATAACATGTAGGTGGGGATTAGACCGTTCGAGGGATACGAGGTTTACTTGCTTGCTTACGAGGTGAGTCTTCTCACTATACTTACAAGGAGTGGTAACTTTGTGTGACCAGAGGGTCTTGTATGCTATTATTGAGTATTGTGATATCCTGTACTATGACTTTGTGATTTATGATGTGTATTATTCTGAGGTTCATTGACTTAGGACCGGAGGGTCCAACCCGAGTTGTAGGACCGTAGGGTCTCCACATAGACACATTGACTAGAGGATCTTTATTGAGATATAGTCATGAGAGGCTAATGAGATGTGTGTGGTATTTTAGGGAACTCACTAAGCTTCGTGCTTACCGTGTTATGTGATATGTGTTTCAGGTACTTCTCAGGATCGCAGGAAGGCGTCGGCTTGATTGTACACACGAGATGGAGTTATGTTTTGAGGATCCTGGATTTTTATTCAAATAATTATGGATTTGTGTTTTTGATAATTTGACACTTTGGGTTTTTGTGAAATGTAATTATGTGATTTAAAAATGAAAAATTTGTTTGACAATTTTCAATGTTACAAGTTGATATTAGAGCCTTGGTTTGAGTGACTCGGATGTACCTCCGGGTATGTTTGAAATTAAACTGAGGATTTGAGAAAAAATTCAAAGAGAAATGATTTTTCTAAAACGAGTAAGAGTTTTTAAAGAGAAAACAAGACGGAGCAGTGTGTGCAATCAGCCAGAGCCCGAACGGTGATTTCCCAAAATACCCTTATTGTTTATATTATGAGTGATTTATGAGATATTAGGGATGCATACTAGAGGATAGGCTAGGTATTTCATATTTTAGGGCTAGAGTTGCCTGATTTGTGATGCCTTAGCCTAGGAGATGTTGCTATCTGTTATTTTGCCTGGGTATAGATTGAGTAGGAGTATCTAGCAGGAATCTCTTAGAAAGAGTTTGAGACGAGGGATAATCTAGGAAAGATACCTAGATGAGCGTATGAGTATCCTATTGAGAGAGTAGTTTGATACTCACGGGAGATAGTGTACTTGTGAATTATGATCCTAGGAGGAGGACTTGGGGTGACTACAGGTTGATGTGGAATGTAGTATTGGGTCCGTACTAGTGAAAGCACTAGATTTGTATATGACCCAAGTAAGAATCCTTAGGATAATAAGGATCATGTAAGGACGGGAAATCGAGTGTGAGTATGCTCGAGTGAGTCTTCGATGATTTTTTTTGTCTTGTGTTTCAGATACATTATGGTGGGTACACGCCAAAACCCTGGGAGCAGTGGGACTAGTGACGAGGAGATCCGCAAGATCATTCATGAGGAGGTGGTTGTAGCCATCAAGGAGGCTGTACCGGAGATGTTTGGGTCTATTAAGACCATGTTGATTGAGATATTCGATGAGCGCTAAGTTGTTGTTACTGAGGTTGCTGCTGCTGCAGCCACCGCAGCTGTAGCTGTTGCTAGGCCACCTGGGGGTGACTCATTGTTGCTATGGGAGTTCAGCAACACAAAGCCACCAGAGTTTGATGGGGCTTAGGATCTGATTGCTGCTATGAGATGGATCTCCAACATTGAAAGGTGTTTCTATACGTGTTCATGCCCAGAGCACCTGTGGGGTTCGGTTTGCATTGAACTAGCTTTGCTTAGGGGCGAAGGACTGGTGGAAGTTCGTGACTGCCACTTTACTCCAACAAATCATGCTGCGGTGATATGGGAGAGGTTTACATGGTTGTTCTAAGATGAGTATGTTCCCCAGGTGGAGAGGGAACAGTTAGCCTAGGAGTTTCTGTCTCTTAAGCAGAAGACAAAAACTGTAACCGAGATCACGAGGATGTTCCATAAGAGGGCGTTGTTTTGCCCTGAGCACGTGTCCACTGTGCAGGCATGTGTGAGCCGATATCTGAGCATACTGCGAAGGGATATACAGGAGTTCATGGCAAACTCATCATACCAAATATTGGTTGAGCTTCAGACCAATGCCAGACGGAGGGAGATTGAGCTGGAGTTACAGGCTAGGGAGGAGGGGAAGTCTCAGGGGAGAGATCGGAGACCAGTGCAGTCGCAACCTGCGATGAAGCGGGCTAAGCCCGCTGATGCAAGAGCAGGAGGCCAGAAGGGCTTCACAATTGGCAAGTATGACAAGAGCCACGAGGGGTCTTGTCGAGCAGGTATTTGCTACAAACGTGGCAAGGAGGGGCATATGGGGAAGCCCCCCCCCAAGGGATTCTCGATTTGCTTTCATTGCAACCAAACGAGACACCAAAAGACCGAGGGTCCTCAACTTACTCATAGATCAGTTCAGGCTTCCGCTCCCGCTACCTTGCGTACTACTGATAGCCGGCCGGTGAAGGCTGAGATCCCAAGAGCTAATGGGAGAGCATTCCAGCTGACAATGGAGGAGGTCCATGCAACATCTGATGTCGTGGCTGGTATGTATTTATTCCTTATGCCTGTTATTTTGAGATTTGTGTATGCTTATACTGTGTTGTATATAGGTACTTTTCTTGTGAGTTTTGTGCCTTCTTGTGACAACCTGTAATTTATTCCGTCACTAAAACCGTTCTTGTTAAATAAAACCGTCCGTATTCAAATTGTCCCGTTAACCTTTGAGTTAAATTAATTTAATCACGACTTTTATTTTGGTTTCGTAAGTGTCGGGATGCATTATAAACATTAAAATATTTTCCATATTTGTTTGGAAAATTATTATTTTCATCTAAGTCGTGATTACGTCAAATTATCGGGTACGACCAAAAGCACCGTCTAACGGCAGTATCGGGTAGAATTCCACTGGGCCACAAACTCAACCCCTATATAAGGGATTGAGTGACATCATTTTAAAGCTTTTTCTCTCTCTCAAAACACTTTCTATCACTACTCTCTCTCTCTAGAACTCGAAAGTGGTCCAAAAACCCCATTTCAAGCATCATTTGGTAAGCAATCCATCCTAAACTTGTTGTTTAACTTGAATAGCATGAAAATCCATGTTGAAATCACCCAAAACACATGTGAACATGTGTTTACGGTTTAGGGACCCTCCCAAAACCGTGAACACCTCTTATGAGGGTTTTGAAGCCTCAAAACCCCTCCAAAACACTTCTAGGGCTTAGATTCAACTTAGAAACTTGCATGCATGGACTTAGGACCCCCAAGAACATGAGTTGACGGCCCAAGAACATTCTTGGACCATAAACCCCCATGCATGAACCATAAACTCTTCTTAAGGTGTTAAAAATGCCCTTAAACACCACTAAAAGCTTTCAAACGTGTCTAGGACCTTCTACTCCATCATTTGAAGCACCAAATCATACAAGAAGGGACCAAACATGAGTTTACGGTCCAAGAACATGCTTGGACCATAAACCCTCATCCATAGACCTTAAACACCTTTTAGGGTGTTAGTTTGCTCCTAAACACCTCCAATGAACTTCCATGAGTGTATATAACCTTATAACCCTTCAAGAAAGCACCAAAACATTCATAAATGGGAAAAACTAGAGTTTATGATCCAAGAACATTCTTAGACCGTAAACTCATCTCCCTAGACCATAAACTCTTCAAATGGGTGTTTAAGTGTCCTTAGCACCTTGAATGGCTTGTATGTTGGACTAGAATCACATGTGATTAACCTACAAACACCAACACCCATGAATCATGGACAAACATGAGTTTACGGTTGTAAACTCATGTGTTTAAGGTAGTAAACTCCCCAAGAACATCTTCATAGACCGTAAACTCCATTTCCAAGACCTTTTCAAGTCCCGATCACTTCCTAAGCCATAGAATCAACCCTAGAACTTTCCCGTGTGCATTGTAAGACTATTTGGCATCCAAGAACACACCACCCATGAGTTTATGGCCGTAAACTCATGGGGATATGGTCAATGGACCGTAAACTCCTCAAAGAGTTTACTTTTGAAGAGTAAACGCTATATCTAGGTCCTACACATCCATAGATGTCACCCGGGTCACTCCGAACACTTGAATTGAAGTGTTTTCACATCTCAAAGTGTATATTCATATCTAATTAGTGGTTCAAAGTCTAATTAGATACATTTGATGGGTTTTGGTCCTAAGAACATCCTATGTGCTCATACAAACCCTAAAGCTTGGATCTAGGTTTCTCTATTGTATATGGAAGTTATCCAAGACTATAAACCCTAATTCTAGCATTCAAATAATCATATTAGCCATAAGAATAAGTTTATAATGTTACATTGATTGTTATGTAGCAATAACAATCCCAAATCTCCTTGTATTGACTTTGGAAGGCTTAGAGTCACAAGTGTCACTCCTCTAATGGTTCACAAACACCATAAGCAAGAGGATGAAGAGGAGAGAGGTTGGGAGCTGCCCAAAAAACATGTGAAGCCCTAGAAAGATCATTAGCCACGTTTTTGAGCCTTAAGGTTTCTTTATATAGTTGGGCTATTAGGGTTATCTAACTAGGAAACCCTAATTTGGATGCTTAAGCCCTAAGCAACCCATGGAGCCTTTTCTTCAAGCCTTGGACGATTTCATATGGGATTGCCCCATAGAATTTGTCCACCTTATAATATAAGGCAATCCATGGCCCAAATTATAATTATCTTATAATTACAATTCCAGTCCCTTAAGTTTAATTAATCTCTTTTAGTCACAAAACTAATTACTAATTAATTATTGATTAATATTAATTAAACAATATGATTTCTCCTTTAATATATTATTCTCATAATACATTAATAAATCATATTTAATCCTTTCTCTCCATAATTCATCCTATCAAGTTGCTTTGGTGAAGGCAACCCAAAAGGACCATGCACCATCGGGTCAAGTACATACCAAAATAGTTATGGACTTAGACACTAATCCAACAACATTTTCATATTCTATAGGAACCTCGCGCATTATCAAGCCCCGAACTGACACATAGCATCCAAATCGACACGTTTTCTCGTCTGGTGAGTTCATACCCCTACCCATTTTCAATGTTTTCACTGTTTTCAGGGGGGAATACAAGAAAAGTACAAGGGATACTTGTACTCAAGAATTGTTTTACATATGTTATGTTTCATAGTTCATATGCTTTTAACATTGTCAGTCATAACAAACAACCGTTTGAACTTGCAGAACACACTATCATATTATTTGTGAAAAGCATTATAAAATGTTGTATTTTATATTTTCACAAATGGTTTTCCACATTTTACCAGTTAAAAGCATAACATTTGACCTTTGAACATGAAACTTAGTACACTATTTGTCCTCGGTAACACTCCACAGAGATACGCGAGTGGAGGATCATTGTTTGTAACAATATCTTTATGTATTATTACTAGTAAATTTGTTATTCCTATAAATTGGAGGCACATCCTCGGAGAACACTCCACGGAGATACGTGAGTGGAGGACCGCACCCGTAACCAAAATCTCTTAGATAGGGAGCGTGACTTGAGTGTATAGATCTATACGGGGCTGACTACCCCGCACCTGGCTGCTAGCTACAGCCGAACCGAAAGGTTTAAGGGTGATGAAAGTCATAAAGGGTGATGGACTACTTATTGCCATAATTAGTCTATCGTATGGTTATGGAACTCGCAATTTGGATAACAGAGATTTACTTTTTAGTAATAATGGGTTTAGTAACTAGTTTACTTTGTATTTATTAGTTTTATATACGTGTTTAAAACTAATACATTTCAGTATACATCTTTTACGTTACATTTCGGGTTGGTAAACTAACATACACTTCACAAGGATAACCAGGTTTTCAGTATACATCTTTCACATTACATTTTAGATCGGTAGCCAACTTTTAGGAAAATATGGGATTTTCCTGGGATAACAATCGAACATAACCAGAACCGTGTAACATTACAGATAACTAAACTTACATATAAGAAAATATGGGATTTTCTTGGGTCGTAACATTTTTAGAAATTAAAAGGAAACTCGTACATTTTCAGAAAACAAAACCGCTTATGAACTCACCAGCTTTACGCTGATTTTTAAAATGCTTGTATTCTCAGGTCCGCATTAGACAGGTACCTGATGATCCTTTTTTCGAAGACGGAGCGCATCGAAGACACGTCTTGCTTTTGTTCATGTATATATACATATGTATCACACTCGTACAACTTTACTTTTGAACAAATGTAAATTTTGATATGTAATGTAATAGTTGTTTACTTTGCTTACTATGTGCATTGGATTTGATACTCAACGTGGAGTCCGCCCTGGAAATGTTTCCGCCTTGGTTTTCGGGGTGTGACACTTCTTTGGTGTTATTTGACTCGGGTGCGACTTGAGCCTTCGTGTCCTTATGTTTTAGTCAACACATTAGTGTTAGACGCGAGGCGTTGAGTCGACCTCTGAGGGTTTCTATAACCGACAAGCATGCGGTTTTTTCCATTGATGTGTTCCGGGGATGTGTATTAGAGATTTTCGGTGTTAAGTTCCCTATAGATCTGGTGCCGATAGTGATGGGTGATGTTTGTGTCATAGTGGGAATGGATTGGTTGAGCCGTTTTGGAGTTGTGATCGACTGTGAGCGTCAGTTGGTGACTATAAGAGACCCTAGTAGGGGAGTGCTTACTGTGTATGGCGAGGGGACCAGATCTGGATCAGCTTTCTGCTCTGCTGCTAGGGCGAGATAAATTTACAGTAAGGATGTATGGGATATTTAGCTTATGTGACGGATACGAGAGTTGCCACTGAAAGGTCGAGTTCTACTTCCGAGGTTCCAATAGTGTGCGAGTTCCCGGACGTTTTCCCCGACAAATTGCCGGGTGCACCTCCCGAGAGGCAGGTGGAGTTCCGGATTGATTTGATTCCGAGTGCAGCGCCTATTGCCAAGGTGCCTTATCGCCTTGCACCACCTGAGATGCAGGGGTTATCCTTCAAGCTTCAGGAGCTGTTGGGGAAGGGTTTTATCAGACCGAGTAGCTCGCCTTGTGGAATGATGATCCTTTTTGTAAAGAAAAAGGATGGTTTACACAGGATGTGCATCGACTACCAGGAGTTGAACAAGCTGACGGTCAAGAACCGCTATCCACTATCGAGGATCAATGATTTATTCGATCAGTTGCAGAGGCGTCTTGGTTTTCAAAGATTGATTTGAGATCTAGATATCATCAGATGAGAGTTTGCAAGGAGGATATCCAGAAGATGACTTTTAGGACTCGTTATGGGCACTACGAGTTTGTGGTAATGCCTTTCGGATTCACCAATGCACCGACAACGTTAACGGATCTCATGAATCGGGTGTGCAAGCCCAAGTTGGACCGGTCGGTGATCGTATTCATCAACGATATTTTGATATACTCGAGGTCCAGAGAGCAGCACGAGGAGCATCTTCGGGAGATTCTTGGAGTATTGAGGCGGAGATGTTGGATTTGGTGTCTAAGCCCATAAATATAACTGGGATGTACTTGACCCGATTGTAGCATGATCCTTTTTGGGTTGCCTTTACCAATGCAATTTGATAGGATGGATTTTGAGAATAAGGTTATTTATGGTTTATTAATATATTAAAACTATAATATATTAATATGAAATCATATTGTTTAATTAGTATTGATCAAGAATTAATTTGGAATTAATTTTGTGGTAAAAAAGAGGCTAATTAAATATATGGGGGTTGATTATATAAATCAATGATTATTATATTGTGGGTTAATGATCCATGGTTATTTAGGATGGGATAAACTAATGAGATAATCCATGTATAGTCCATGGAAGTTAACCCATGGAGCCTAAGTAATATGAAAGGTCATTAGCGTTTACAAAGTGTAACCCTAGCATTTGCTACACTATAAATAAACCCCCTAGTGCCAAAATCGTGGTCCATTCATTCTAAGAGAGTGAAGTTGGTTTTATGCTAAGTAACTTATTCTCTCAAGCCTCCTCTTGCATATTGGTGTTTGTGAACCAATAGAGGCATCACACTTGAGGTGCTCAAGCTGTCAAAGGTCGAAAACTACTAGTCCTTTTAAAAGGTATGTCATCTAACTAGATGTATTATTCATTTGACATTTTGTATGCTAGCTAGGACAATGCTCTAGAAACATGAAAATATGCATGTATAATTAGAGAAAACATAGATCCAAAGCATTTAAGGTTGCATGTGCACCATAGAAAGTGTTATAGTGCTCAAAATGCAATAGTGGTATCAGAGCCTATGATTGATTTCTATTATACTTGATGCTCTCTAATTTTTCAAAGCTGAAAAAGTCAAATTTCTAGCCTCCGACTGATGAACTCACTCAATAAAAGAGCAACTCGATGAGTCTAGTTCATGCACTCGTCGATTTGAAGGCTCTGGTTGTAGATTATCTAGTTTCTTGGCCTGGATTGGATTGTGATCACTACCACAAACTGTTTTGGTTCATTAAAAATGTTTTTTTTATGATATGGTAGTGCTTGTACTCATCCAACCACAAGATAATTGTCAAAAGTTTTAATAAAATTGTTATTTTATATGATAAACAAAATTTCTTGTAAATTGTTGACTTAGAATTATCTTGTTTATGAGTTTGGTTAGATCATCCATGAATTATGTGATAATTTTAGTTGTTAGAAAATGGTCTAAATGAGATTTAACGACCTCCATAACTTGTCCTCAAGTTATGTAAAATGAAAAGTCTCATACATTAAAATGACATTAAACTCATAAGTTATGGAAATGAAAGAACAATTGTCAAATATTAAGATAATATGATATTTATTTGTATTAGTTGATATGAATTGCCTTGCTATATGAGTTAGATTAGATCAATAGAATATTATATGATAATTTTCCTTGTTAGAATTGATGTAAATGTTCTTTAATGGGTTCCATGATTTGTCCTCAAGTTATGGAACATGAAAAGTCTTATCATAAATATTTTTTAATGAACTCCGTAACTTGTCCTCAAGTTATGGAAAATCAAGAGTCTTTTCATAATACCAACATTAAACTCATAAGTTATAAAATTGAAGAGTTTTGACAAGTTTTAAAACTTGCCCTCAAGTTTTGGAATTTGTAAAGTCTCACTAATGAAACTTTAATTCCAAACCCTAGAGTTTTTAAAGTTAAAATTCAACCCTTATACTTTATAATATTATAAGTTTAATAATATATATATATATATATATATATATATATATATATATATATATATATATATATATATATATATATATATATATATATATCTTTACTATCTATCTTATAAAACAAATCTCACTATTTCTAAAAATAGATTTAATAAAATAATAATATTTTTTTAATACGTCCAAATCATTAAGCTAATTGTACAATTAATCACTAATAAAATAATATTAAAATTTAAACAAACTCCTATAAATCTTCTCTTCCAAGGTTTTGACCAGATCTTTTTTCATCCAAATAAATACTCAACACCCTATAATTTGGTCATTTCATGAATTTTCTTTATTTTTAATATGACATGCTTCCTAAAACAAAGTAATGATTGAATTGAAAATAATCATTTTCCATGGAAAAGAAATTAATTGTCGAAACAAACTATTTGTCGCCCGCCGCTTTGCGCGGGTAAACGGCTAGTATATATATATATATATATATATATATATATATATATATATATATATATATATATATATATATATATATATATATATATATATATATATATATATATAGGGAAATGATCAAATGAGAACACCTAAAAGGTTGAGAACGCGAAACAATTGTGGACCAATCATTTCATAAGGGCATAAAAGGAATTTGACAAATGTAATTAAATATGGATAAATTATTATAATTAATTAGTTTGTATAATTATGTGATGCATTTATTTTCCCTGATATTAGGAATGTAGTAAACTTATTTTTTAGTTAACAAAATTAATTAAATATCATTTAACATGATTTAAAAAAAACATTTTTATTTTTTATTTTATTTACCAAAAACATATTAAAAATATTGAAGAATTTACCGTATTATCCAAATATTTTTAACAACGCATGAATTATTTTAACGACATATTATAAACACATTTGTAATCATATATGAATATTGTTGTAAGCTTTAATGTACAAAACATACTTTGGATATAAAAGATTTCTTTATAATCTTAAATAAATAAAACACAACTTTTAGATAAAAAGTTTTCAATAAAATCATAATTATAAATGAATAAAACACATTGCATAAATAAGTAGATATGCATCTCATCGTAAATGAATAATACAAAACAAAATTACAATATACTAATTAACTATTTTCCCTATAATCAAAATTAATACAACTCAAAAAAAAATTTGAATACAATAATTAACTATTATTCTATAATTCATAAATGAATAATTCACTTTGCAATATTCGATTGAATTCCATAATCATAAATAAGTAAGCCTTCAACATTTCCACTTTATAGTATTTTCTTGAACACGATCATTTCAACATTACATTCTAGAAGATCTTGGATTTCACTGTATAAATGTAGAAACATAAATCTATTACAATTTTAATCATAAAGGAATAAAATACAAAGACAAAGACGAAAATACATAAGAATCATAAATGAAAAAAATCATATTATTCAATTCATATATGATTAGAGTCTTATTTGTTTATGACTAAAGTCTTATTCATATAACTTCATTTACATATTTTTAGAAGCTTATATAACATATAAATATTACATAAAATAGTTTTTTCACATAATTTCTTTCCAACTGCACAGATTAAGAGGAAACAGAGAAGATTCCATGATTCTAGCTTGAATATTTCCATTATATATTGAAGAAATAGGTTACAACAATGTGTTCTTAAAAAAGTTGTCTTCAGGTGTAATGAAAAGGTTCGTTTTCATATATATGGTTTTGAGCTTTTCATTCATTATTCATTTAAAGGTTGATTTTATCCACTGTACTAACTTTTAAATCCCCCATAGTATTAGTAGAGTGATATTGCAAATTTTACACCTCACCTCACTCGACACTTGTTCCTAAAGAACATATAAGTTTAAGCCCTGACAATAATAGGGAAAGATGCATGTTGGAGGCTATGTTGGGTTTTGGTATTCGTCACCCAAAGTTGACCAAAATTGTAGACAACAAAAATCGGAAAACCCAAACCTGACCAAAACTGTAGATAACCAAAATCAGAAGCCCTAAGAACAAGAAGTCGATGAAAAAAAAAGAAGCAATCATATGAACAGAAGTAATCATATGAATAAAAAAAGAATCAATCAAGCCAGAATGCAAAACAGAACCAAAAAATAGAAAGGCCAGAACCTGAAATATGTCCACAGCTGTCTGCTTAAGGGTATAAAGAGCAGCGGTGCCTATTAACGTGAGAGGTTAGGTTTAACTGATGGTTAGTCAATCATTGCAGAACACGGTAGTCGATGGTTACTAGTGGTCCTCTAGTGGTGCTGATGGTCACAAAGGTAGTGGTGGTGATGTTAGAAGGATTTCTACGGTGTGGGAAAGGTGGAGATGGTCGCCTGATTGAGAGTGGTGACAGCTCAAATTAGGGTTTAAAGTTTTGAAATACGTGAGTGAGAGATAGCGGGAGAGAGAAAGAGAGATTACAACAACTTGACAAAAATAGGCTGACCTTTAATGACTATATTACCCTTTAGTCTATTAAAAATTTACAATCTCATCCCATGACTTTTCGAAATTTACAATTTCATCTAATGACTTTTATAAATTATATTAGCCTTAGATCATAATATTTGAAGAGCGCAAATCTATTCTCGCGTTCTCAACCTTTTTTTGTGTTCTCATTTTATCCTACACTTATATATATATATATATATATATATATATATATATATATATATATATATATATATATATATATATATATATATATATGTATGTATGTATAAGACAAGTCGGTCTTACCATTAGTAGGCCTCATTCACGAAGCCGGTCTATAAAAGGAGTATAAGGTTATTGCCTATAAAATGGTGGTTTAATGGGTGTCTACTCTCACCCACCGCTTCCTTGATTGGTGGAGGGTCGTCAGCCGAACGAGTATGATAGGATATTAGTTCTCCGTCATTAAAAGTATGATGATAAAAAATAAATAGAGTAACTAAACTTTTATTAAATACCCAATCTTAGTTACTTTAGGAAAAATGTGAATTTGGTGCTAATCCATAAAATTACACTTTTCACCTTATTAAATTGTTAGTGGAGCGTGTGACAAGAACACTAAACTAGGACTGACAATGTGTAGCAAAGGGAAGCTTGATGTTAATCATAGATCGATGGAGTGTGTGTGGTTAACGGTCATATTGTTTTGGTGATCTGTAACATTGGGTGTACCAAGCTAGTTTGCATGGTTATTCACACCTTGTTTGTGATCCTCGACATCCCAGTCACAAAATTGAAGGGGATGATCGAGATTTAAACATTCCATTGAAAAGTTCAATGAATCTCAAAGGATCTAGGAATTTCAATCCAATTATAACTTAATTATCTATTTTGTTTTTTGTCACACCCCCAAACCGGAACGACGGAAACGTTTAGGGGCGGAGGACGTCATGTTTAGTATCACAACACATGCATCATAGTAATCAAAATAACAAACAACCATTGCATTAATATGAAAGTGTTTACAAAGTATGTGGTTCACAAAAGATAGACTCCAAAAGTAAATAACAAAACAAGACATGAAGCTACTAAACTCCATTAATTATCTATTTCGTTTTTTGTCACACCCCCAAACCGGACTGGCGGAAATGTTCGGGGGCGGAGGACGTCATGTTTAGTATCACAACACATGCATCATAGTAATAAAAGTAACAAACAACCATTGCATTAATATGAAAGTGTTTACAAAGTATGTGGTTCACAAAAGATAGACTCCAAAAGTAAATAACAAAACAAGACCTGAAGCTACTATACTCCATCTTCTGAATCCCAATGAACTTACATGTCTACTAGTTTCATGAGAATACAAGGTATTTTGAAAGAGTAGATCAACATTTAAGCTGGCGAGTTCATAAGTATTTAAGTGATGTTAAGTATGTTGTAAGTTCTTTTTAGAAAAGCTCGCATGTTCCCCTAGAAAATCCTATATTTCAGATATGATGAATGAAAGTAAAAATGACTCTACAATTCCTTCTATGAGTACTAAATAGATACAAGTTATATACAATTTAGAGTGAGCAGACAATCGATTGTGTGAATCTGCCCTAAGCCCACAACAAAACAAGGAACAGGGAATAAGGCGGAAGTCACACATCCCATTGTTTGTTAGATCTTCACTGTATATAACCCTGGTGTATTCATTCGGTACTTATAGAGTTAACTGTAACAGTTCTTTATATTTGATGAAAACATTCCTTAAGAAAATCATATATTCCTTTAGTAAAAATGGTAACCACAACAGTTCCTTCTATAATCACTTGGTTTATACAAACTATATATAATCTAATATCGAACGGACAGTTAAATGTGTGAATCTGCCCTAAGCCCACAACCAAACAAGGAATAGGAAGTAAGGCGGAAAGCACACATCCAACTGCCTATAGGATATTAATTACATATAACCTTGATGTATAAACTAAGGTATTATAGAATTAACCACTAAAGGTCCTTTAAGTTAGACTGGTTTAATAAAATGAATTAAAACCTTTTATTGATAAGTTTCTAGTTTAGCCTACTAAATGTTCTATCTGAAAGGTATGTTTTTGTATTAGAAAATGGTATATTGAATTTGTATTCTACGACCTGACCCATACCTGGTACTCCTTATGATTACTTGGTGTATACAGACTATATATATATATATATATATATATATATATATATATATATATATATATATATATATATATATATATATATAGCTAAGATCGAATAGATAGTAGACTGGGTGAATCTGCTCTAATCCCACAACCAAACAATGGAACAAGAAATGAAGCGGAAAGCACACATTCTACTGCCTACCAGACCCGATTAATATATATCCATGATGTATACACTGAGGAATCATAAAGTTAGCATTATAGGCACCTTTCTAAATGAATGTACTAAGACTTAACTGTAATATTTGTCTTTTATAAGTTTTCCCAAGTTTAAGACTATCTTTACTAGAAAATAGTTTGCATTACCTTTTATGTGATAAGATCACTTATATGAATGTAATGGGAAATGAAAGTAATCAGTAATATTGTATAAGTAATTACTGAATCACTAACTACCTTAAAACCATTTTGTTAATTAAGGTTAAGATGTGATGTGGTTATAACCATACTTGATTGACTAGTAAAACACAACGATCAAAGACATCAAAATGGTATGACATTCATCACCTGTAGACCTACAGGTCCCACTGTAGCTAGCAGCAAGGTGTAGGATGGTTAATCCCGTATAGATCTATACACAAATTCATGCTCTCCCTCCAGGAGACTCTAGTTACAAAACGTGACACAACAGTTTATTACCGTGCCATGAAGTAGTGGCTCACATTAAAATTATAGTATTCTTGTATTTGTATAGTATGCTCTATATGTTCTAGTGTATAGTATGTTCCTCCCTGATTCTCGTTATAATATGTTTGAACTGAATCATGTATGAATGGACTCCTATATGCTTCATTGTTCTAGTTATGGTGAGTAGTAGTTCTCTAAACTATACTTATTATAGTTTACTAGTAATGTTGTTTGAATGACTGATTATGTTTGTACACCTTTGCTACCCAAAGGTATTGAACTGATTTGAAGAACTTTTATATCTACATACATATACATAATATACAACTAAGATTTATATGACATTCAAACAAAAAACTGATACCCTAAGTCCATAACGAAACAAGGAACATGAAATAAAGCGAGTTATCAGTCCTAAGCCCTTTAAACCTTATTTATATAACTATATCTATATAGACATGATTTTGACAATATATGAGTTTGAACGAGCTTTGAAACATTAAAGAGTTTAACATATAAAAAAAGTTTTAACCATTTGAATGGTTATTGATGACTTGATGTCAATTTATAAAATGATTTGAAATAGTTTGTTTGATAACACAGTTTGAAGTATAAGAAATCTCTTGTTTCGATAGTTATAAATCACATGTGATTGATTATACAACTATATGGTTTTCTGCTTGTATTCCCCCATAAAAGCATTTAAAAGATAAGTTAGGGGTATGAACTCACCTGGTAAGAGTGAATCGGGCAACGTTTCATGCGAGCAACACTTCGACTGGAAAGGATTTAGTTTCTCGGGAGATTTGGGGCGTCGGACTTGCGTCGTGTGCTAGGGGTGTTACCGGGGCTTCGAGGTAGTTTAGAGGGGC
This sequence comes from Lactuca saligna, assembly GCF_052625555.1. Taxonomy (NCBI): domain Eukaryota; kingdom Viridiplantae; phylum Streptophyta; class Magnoliopsida; order Asterales; family Asteraceae; genus Lactuca; species Lactuca saligna. The sequence goes on from NC_136422.1 coordinate 117,844,465, forward strand.
TCAGCAGCGTATAGAAGTAGGAGAGAGGATGGATTACAACAACCAAAGTCACAAGGCTTTGATTTCTATATATAGCCTAAATTTCGAAAGTCATGTCGTGAGTTTTGCATACCTCAAGTTGTGAGTTTGGTCCTGATCTGCTCATGGGTTGCATCATTTGTCCACTTGCTCTGGAAGGGTCACCTCGTGAAATCTGCACTCATGACGTGAATTCTGACATGTGTCGAAGTTTGTGCCCCAAACTTCATAAATTCATATATTTCGCATATGAGTTCCGTTTTTGACGCTCTTTATATCCACGCGTAGGTGAGATTATGCTCTACAATTTTTTTTTTAGAATCCATCGGCTAGTTTTGAATTTATTTTTAGTATTATATTTTTAACAGGTCGGGACTGGAAAAGTCCGTTAAAAATCCATAACTTCTTCATTCGACGTCCGTTTTCGTTTGTCTTTTTACTATTGTACTACTATTGTCGAGATCTTCAATTCTCGTTTAGGTTGCGTTAGCTAAAAGTTGCTCGATCTCTATTTTGAGTTTTTAGCTGTCTACTGCTATATCAGAAACTTAGAATAATCATAAATTTCTCATACAAAGTCAGATTTAGACGTTCTTTTTATGTACGTTTACGTTTTAATGATATCTACGACTTTCATTGTGATACCTAAGGCTAAAAAGTATTTTATTGAAATTTCGCGTTTTATGCTTAATAATGTTTTACAGGTTTTGTTGCGGATCTTTGATTGGTCATAACTTATTCATTATAACTCGGATTTTAGTATTCTTTATGTTTTTAAAAGCCTTGTTACGATATCTATCACTTAGTACATTCCAATTGAGATTTTTGAACATATCATTTTTGACGCTATTCTTATTATCTAAAAAACAATAGGTTACAATACTTGACTTTAGAGCATTATATTGACTTGAAAAATATCGGGTTCTTACATTTTTCATAGTGGAAATCGGTAAATCATCATTTAACTACCTTCAAATATTTTACAATTGGATTACGGCATCCCTCTTCGCAATTGTAAAATATTGTGTTGGGTCTTGGCCTTAATATTTCGTTTGAGTGGTATATTAAGGACTTAAATGAACTAACTTGAATTTCTCCCTTTATAGATGTCTAGGTGAGAGAAATATGGTCTTCTCGAATATGTTGTAAAAGGCTTTCCACATGAAGATGATATTCCACAATATTATACTTCACTTCCTCCATGTCCTCCAATTATCCTCCATAACCCACAAGTTCAAAGACTTGAAAAGTTCAAGGTCACTCAAGCCTTATTGGTTAGAAAAAACAAAGATGGAAGGTCTGTGTGTGCACCTGTCTTGGAGATGAAGTCACTCAATGACAGGATGGGAATGTTAGGAGTCGTTGTGTCGAGTAAGTTGGCTGTTGACTTGGTTCTTTAGTCACTTCCCGAGTCGTATAGTCAGTTTGTTAAAGACTACTATATGACAGACCTCCAAGGCCGGCCCAAGGCATGGGCGGTGTGACAACCTGAAGTTCGTTCCATCGTCGTAACCCGATACGTCATTAAAAATTCGTCTTATTAAATTCGTTCCGTTAACCTTTGCGTTAAATTAATTTTATCACTACTTTTATTTTGATTTCGTAAATGTCGGGATGTGTTATAATCATTAAAATATTTTCCATATTTGTTTGGAAAATTATTATTTTCATCTAAATCGTGATTACGACAAATTTATCGGGTTCGACCAAAAGCACCGTCTAACGACAGTATCGGGTAGAATTCCTCCGGGCCACAAACTCAACCCCTATATAAGGGATTGAGTGACATTTTTTGAGGCTTTTACTCTCTCTCTAAAAACTTTCTCTCACTACTCTCTCTCTAAAATCCAAAACTTAGCCAAAATCATCCAAAACAAGCTCCAAATCAATAAGGTAACTTCCCTAACTCATGAATTAGCATCTTAGACCTTCAAATTCGAGATTTTTATGAGTATTAGGACCACTAGCATGATTTTACGGTCCTAGAACATCCCTAGGCCGTGAACTCATGAAAATGGGGGTTTTTGTGCCATAAAACCCTTCCAAAACACTTCTAGGGCTTAGATTCGACTTAGAAACTTGCATGCATGGACTTAGGACCCCAAAATCATGATATTTGATGTATGAACATGAGTTTACTGCCCAATAACCTTCTTGGACCGTAAACCCCCATGCATGAACCATAAACTCCTTTAAAGGTGTTAAAAATGCCCTTAAACACCACCACAAGCTTCCAAACGTGTCTAGGACCCTCTACTCCATCATTTGAAGCACCAAATCATACAAGAAGGAACCAAACATGAGTTTATGGTCCAAGAACATGCTTGGAACGTAAACCCTCATTCTTAGACCTTAAATACCTTTTAGGATGTTCGTTTGCCCCTAAACACCTTCAATGAACTTCCATGAGTGCTTATAACCTTAGAGCCCTTCTAGAAATGCACCAAAACATTCATAAATGGGAAAAACTAGAGGTTACGGTCCAAGAACATTCTTAGACCGTAAACTCATCTTCTTAGACCATAAACTCTTCAAATGGGTGTTTAAGTGCCCTTATCACCTTGAATGACTTGTATGTTGGACTAGAATCACATGTGATTAACCTACAAACACCAACACCCATGGATCTTGGACAAACATGAGTTTACGGTTGTAAACTCATGTGTTTAAGGTAGTAAACTCCCCAAGAACACCTTCATAGACCGTAAAGTCCAATCCCAAGGCCATTTCAAGTCCCGATCACTTCCTAAGCCATGGAATCAACCCTAGAACTTTCCCGTATGCATTGTAAGACTTTATGGCATCCAAGAACACACCACCCATGAGTTTACGGCCGTAAACTCATGGGGAATGAGTTATTAGAACCGTAAACACTCTTATGAGTTTACTCTTGAGGAGTAAACGCCATATCTGAGCCTTATACGTCCCTAGATGTCACCCGGGTCACTCCAAACACTTGATTTGAAGTGTTTTCGCATCTTGGAGTGTATAATCATATCTAATTAGTGATTTAAAGTCTAATTAGATACAATTTTATGTCATTTCATATTACATAGGAACCTCATGCATTATCAAGCGCCGAACCAATACTTAGCATCCAATCCGACACGCTTCTCAACTGGTGAGTTCATACCCCTACCCTTTTTCAAATGTTTTCAGGGGGGAATACAAGCAGAAGTACAAGGAAATCATGTACTCAAAATTATTGTTTTCAGTTCAAATGTATATATTATGTATGTTTTTAATATCAAAAACTGTGTTAAATTGATCATAGATTTCTTTATAGAGTGTTACAAATCGAAATTATATTTCATATTCTACGAATAATTCATACTAATGATCAATTATAACTATTACAAATACGAATACGAAAGTACAACTAGGAACATAACGAATATGAAAGTACAACTAGGAACAGAACGAATATGAAAGTATAGCTAGGAATACGAATATGAATACGAATACGAATGCGAATGCGAATACTAATACAAATACGAATAAGATTAGGATTAGGATTAGGAATACGAATACGAATACTAAAACGAATGCGAATATGAATACAAATACGAATAGGATTAGGATTAGGATTAGGAATACGAATACGAATACGAATACGAATGCGAATATGAATATGAATACGAATACTAATATGAATACGAATACGAATACGAATACGAATGCGAATACAAATACGAATACAAATAGGATTAGAAATAGGACTAGGAATACGAATACGAATGTGAATACATATACGAATAGGAACACAAATATGAATATGAATACGAATATAAAATACGAATATGAATATGATTAAGAACAAGAATACGAATACGAAGGCACGCTTATAGGTACATTCAAGTGTAACAGTATTAGGATATTAGAATACCTAGCTAATATACCAAGTATGAAAAACAATCAAACATTACATTGGGATTCAATAACCTAACTTACTTTTAGGAAAATATAGGATTTTCCTGGGATAACAATTGGACATAACTAGTACCGTGTAATATAACAAATAACTAAACTCTACAAATAAGAAAATATGGGATTTTCTTGGATAACAAACTTTTTCGGAAAACCAAAGGGATCTTGTACGTTTTCAAAAAACTAACATCTTATGAACTCACTAGCTTTATGCTGATTTTCAAACTGCTTGTATTCTCAGGTCTATATTAGACAGGTACCCAACGATCCTTTTGGAGAAGACGGACCGTACAGAAGACTCGTCTTAACTTTTGTTCATATGATATATGTATAATACCTGTAACACTTTACTTTTGAACAAATGTAAATTCGAATATGTAATGTAATGGTTGTTTACTTTGCTTACTATATACATTGGATTTGATACTCAACGTGGAGTCCGCCCCAGAAATGTTTCCGCCTTAAGTTTTCGGGGTGTGACAGGCGGCTTGGGAGATGGCCCAGGGCATCACACAATTAAGGGGCAGGAATTTCAGTCCAAGTGCATGTATAATCTTATCGGTCCAAGCCCATTCTCTATATTCATTCCGAATCGGCACGATGCAGACAACAACCTATTGCGGTAGCGGTAAATCGAAAATCAAATAACAACAGATAAATGCTAGTACTAGATTACTAGCGTAGGAGATGAGGAGGCAATTGATTTTATCGATAATCATGCCTCAACTATTTTGGAATATTTAGTTCTGCAAGATGATTTCAATTGGATTTTGGGTCACTTTGTTGCTTGATCTATATTTATGTTAAGTTTTTTTTTTTGTGTGTATTCACTCAATCTTTTATATGGATCGTTTTCATTCAGATTTCAGATCGTAGATATCTTGGATGAAGAAATTTGTACAAAAGAGAACTTAAATAATGGAATCACTTCTCATGGCTTCTCCAAGAATCGCTAGTCTAGGGCGGCTTTGGGGTTCTATCATCTAACTAGTATGCTTCATGATCAAATGGATGTAATTTAAATACTGTTGTTCGTCATTGTTTTCCCTTTGTTAGCTAACCAGAAAGGTATTCAATTTACTCTTTATATATTAAAAAAACAATCATTAATATTAGGTAGATCCCTCTTCCCTCCTCTCCCCTCCGTATTTTTCATACCTTTTTTTTATTATTTTTTTTATCTCTGACTAACTATCTTATTTGATATTAGTTAACTTGGCAAGGTAAAAAAACCCAGATATTAAACTGAAGTATTACAAAAAAGTATTTTTTTATGTCTATTTTATCACCACAGGTTAATGGAGGAGTCTGCATTCTATGGTAAATTAGGGCTGGCCAATCTTTTGGAGTTGATGGAAGAATGCTTGAGAAAATGTCATTTTCGGTGTGTGCTTTTGATTCATATAAACTAAAACATTATAAACTTTACATCTTTTTTATGTATTTATCCATAATATTTTGTCCCACCATTGTTTGGAAATCTCATTGAAGATCCATAGTCTGGATTGCTTTCGACTTATATGTTGTTGATGTTGTCAATTTAAGATTAGTCATGGAAGATCCAAAGTTGATGTTTGGTTGTGTTGTCTGGTTGTTGTGTGTAACCAGGATATGTTGTTTGTTGCTATTTCTTGAAGATTTAGGTTTTAATTATTATGGTTCTTTATCTCGTTTTATCATCCTATATCTTTGTATTATTTGATCTGCTTATATATCTATTGTACTTAGGTTCTCATTTAGTGGTTTTTATTTAATAAAATTTTGTTTTCGTTCAAAAGAATTTTGAATATGCTTATCCTAGTAATATACTCATATGTCTATTTTTGCTAAAACTTCTTAATAGTTGCTGTTAACAAGCATAAAGCTCCAGTCAATTGGGCACATTTTTTACAATCTGGTTATATTTTCGAATTGAAGTGCTTAACTTTGACATTCTAACGTGTTTAGTAATTTATATGATATAAACATAGGGGCATATTTAAGTCTCTTTGCCTGGGGCAAAAAAAACCATTGGATCAGCCCTGCAGACCGCGACATGTCCCTTATTGATCTTACATATTTGCTAATTGTTGCTGAATCAACAATGATTTAGCGCACTTGTAATGCAATTTTGATTGGAAGATCTACTTCCCAAACTTCCATGGACATCTACAATGGAAACATTGGAAGTCCAAAAAAGATTTCTATTTCCAAAGGAACGGGAAAGACTAAGTCCGAGATTATCCCGCGTACCATTCCCAAAGAGTCCATATGTTTCTATTGCCAAAAGAAGGGACATTGGTTGCGAATCTGCCCTGACTACCTGAGAGATCTAAGAGATGTTAGAATCAAATTGCATGGTTCTACTTCAGGTAAGTCAACTATGTAACTCTATTAAGTTCCTATCTATAGATTCTTAATACTTGATGTGATAAAATTACATTTTGATGTTTTTTAGGATCAAAGGAAGCTTAAAGGAAAGGCATGCAGAGTCTGATCGCGAAGAGATGGATTTCGATTGCATGGTTTGATGATCGGATTTTTGAGCTGCTGCTTAAGAGTTATGATAGATTGCTTAGAAATTTGTAATAACATACTTTTCATTTGTAATTGTATTGTAAGGAAAAGTTTTTCCGCAATTATATAAATAAAGAAAAATTTTCTTTTATTTTATATTTCCTTGCAATGGCATATATGAAAATTGATGTTTGTATTTTTAGCAATATGGATTTGATTCTTTCATTTGTGGTAGCGTCTAAATTTAGCAAATAAGGAAATATTCTCATCACCCAAATTTCAATTGGACAAAAACTTGGGATCATGCAACTTGTATTGTTTGATGAATGAGAACCTTCATCTTTGGGAAATTAGGACTAATTCCTTGTTTAAATACAAAGGTGAGTTAAATGAAGGACTAGGGGATCGGGTACACTTGGTTGTGCACTGGTCAGGTCCACCACAAAGATCGATACGACTATTCATTATGGTTTACTAAAGTTAGTAAATATGGTTATGTGTACATGATTAAGTATAATTCTAAGTCATTGAAAAGTCTCAATGTATAGCAGAACGAATAACATAATCAAATTCGGCAGAAAGATAAAAGTTTCTCAAATCTGAAAAGATAGGAGAGTACTTGAGTATCGTGTTTTATGATTATCTTAATGATTATGTAAACCATATCTCAATTTGATCCTATAAGGACGCCTTAGTGCATTTGTTTGGCTAACCATAGGAATCATGAATTGTTAAAATGGTTAAATCAATTAAGATGAATCATACTTCATTCCAAAATCAAATCTTAGAGTCATCCTCCAAGATTGTATTTTAAGTGACATATCAGCAAATGTAGAGTAAAATGTTTCTTACTCATGTATATTTGAAATTGGTAAGTTGTAATGTTTTGGATAAAACAATGATCAACTAAGAACAATTTTCAAAAGTGTTGGTCTTGATAAGAAATTGCACTAACTCGTGAATATTTATTTGTCAAGTAATGTTCCCTAACAGAGAGAAACTTATATGTCAAGAGGTCAGTGGGAGTCTTAAAGATATTGAAAAGTAGGAGTCTTAAAGATCTTGAAAAGTTTTAAGAACTAATCAAGATTAAACCTATTGTTAATCACTAGCACACGACTTGATGTTTGTAACCTATTGTGTTGACATATTCTTATTTTTTGTGCCCATTCCAGTTAAGGTTGACTATGCATGTGAGTTCTAAGAGTTTTTAGTTGTTTTCATAGGGCAAAGCACCTTGGTCAGTGAAAGTTCGTTGATCAGTAAGGATGAGCTGCTAAATAAATTGGAAGATGTGGTAGGCCTTGGTGCTACCGAGTGGCAAGGAATTAAGATTAGATAGGTTCAGTCAGTATAAGTTTGGATTTGTCACTAAACTTGTCTTAAGATTGTGGTTATGACAAAATTCACATGGATAGAAACACATACACCCAAAAAAAAATCTAAGTGTCATAAGGTTCCTCTCTAATTCATGAAAATGATTTTGAGGAAACGCTTTCACTAAGTAGATTTTAAAGAGTTAGAAATTGTGATATTTGCATTCTTAAATTCGATTATGATTACGACATCCCTCTTCATAGTTCGCATTATGAGAAAAGGAAAAAGGTCTAAACATTTGAGACTTATTGCTGTAAGTTCTAAAATTGTTTAGACACACATATGAGCTTTCTAATAAAAGATGTGTAAGCTTAGATAAAGGCTTATCGAAGCATCTTGTGTCAAAAATCTAAACTTTGGTAAGGAAGTCAATAAGGTATCGATTTCTAGAAGTCCAATTGATTTATGGTTTTATGTCACAGCTAGTGGGAGCATAATTGTTATGCAAGTAACAAAATAATTGTTATGCTAGCGGGAGCATAATTATTATGGTAAGTGTTGCAAGTTAGCAATGTTAATCATAGAAAAAAAGGTTTCAATTCACAAAGCTGCGGGGTTGAAAATTTTTGCTATAATTAAGGGAGAGGAACTTATACTTCATTTCAACTCTAAAAGTTTAGATTGAGATTTTAATTAAATTTAGTCAAGGATTTATATGAATACCATGTTGAAATGCTTCAACATTGGAAATTGTATAAATGGAAATATTATAGCAGAAGATTGATCAAGTATCATGTCTTTATGTAAGACATTATGAATCATATCCCATAAGCTTCGGGTATAGGCTTGATTGTATATGCTATAATATTCATGTGTTCTAATTTTCCAAATGCCGAGGGCATTAAGAGGGAAAAAAGACTAGAACGGGATATGACTAAAGTTATTAAACAACTGCTAATAATAATCCAAGGTTCGCCAAAGATTGGTTGCTTATGGATAGTTGGAAGTATAGCAATGGATGAACCATATTAACATTATTACGAATAGACAAGATTATATTAACAATGAGTTGTCATACGGAAAATATGGAAATGTTTCCATAATGGGAGTTGGATATCAAGAATCTGTGAAAAAATTAGAAACTTTTATGCAAGAAGGATGTTCAAAGGAATGTGCTTTGAATATGAGACTTCGGATCTATGGAATTGTCTTGTAACAATCTACAATGGGAAGTTTTGTAATTGACAAAGTCTCTGTTACTTGTGTTCATAGTCATTACAAAAAGGATCACTGCATATAAGTTTAGAATCTAACAAATTACAGTAAGTGGCAAGAACTTGGGATTCTTACACTTAAGATAAGGATTTGGAATTGTGGAATGAGTATCATTGGAAACGTTAACTATAACGACCCAATTTTTACAAAGAAAGTTTTTCATTTTTCAATACTAAAACCATTTTCATAAACCATAAAAATCCCAAAATCATCTGTTTTCAAATTCACATTTATTACATCATTATCTGCTTTTAAAAACATCAGACTGTCCCAAAACACACCAGAAAGGGAGAGATAGAGTGCACGCTGTGCCATCATGCCTTGCCCTTGCCCTTGGGCTCATATGTACCTGAAACAAATCCACAAACGGTAAGATTGAAAGCTTAGTGAGTTTCCCCAGAGCACACCAACACAAACACGTATAACATAACATACTAGCTAAACAGCTAATCATAACACATAGACCAAACATGCCAATCACATAAGGAAGCCCTGGAAATCCTCTAGGGTCTTACTCTGGGTGCCATGGGAACCCCCACATGGTCTTAGCCCAATGCCTTGGGAACCCCCTGAGGTCTTTGACATAGGATGCCAAGGAAACCCTCCAAGGTCTTATACCTAAGTGCCTCAGGAACCCCCCGGGGTCTTTCATACAAACACAATCACATAACATATCAAATCACAGGATGTATAACACATGCATATGGATCGGCCTTGGTGCCTTAGACCCATTGGTATGGTGAGGAGACTCACCTTTGTCTGCTGAATACAATAACTGCTCCTTTAACACTCCAAAACCTTCCAAGCTGAATGATATTATTAATCATTGTTAGATCTTTGGTTAATCAAGAGAACCCAGCTCCCCAACCCTTCTATAAGGCCTAATGTCCATCCTTTGCTAATAGGCCCAAAACCTAAGCCCAAAATCCTTAATGGGCTTCTTGGCCCAATAAAGGCCCAACACTAATTCCATGGCCCGCTGTTGAGATATAAAAACTTCTTTGATCGATTAGATCTTTGCAACAGGTAGATAATGAAAGTAAAACAATGAAACAATACTCAAGAATGGATTTGAATGAGTCGAATGATTAGAACGTTCAATCCTCAGCAGAGCTCGATAAAGATCTTCCGCTGTAGAGGATTTTAGGGTTACAAAAGAGATCTTCTTAATTACGCGTAAAACCAACGATCTATCAGTCATGAAAAAGATGCATGCAAGCATCTATTAATACACAAACCCTAATAAAACAAGATACGGATGGACAGGACCATGCCGTATACAAAATGGGCTAAGAGGCGAGCCCGAGACGCAACATCATATACCCAACAATCTCCCCCTTTGCGTCAACTGGGGCGAGACCTCACTCCAGCTTGCTTACCCCCGCAACACTGGATTTCTTTACAGTCTTGAACAGGCAGGGAATGATAGCAAGAAGTGTTTGTCGGAAGTGAATGTACCAATTGATCATATCGTTGAAGTACTTTTTATCACTTTCCGAGTTCTGTTTGCACCGATTGATGATACCCAGAACATGCTCCAAACAGGTAGTGGTGTAAAGATGTTTGTCAGCCAAAGCAAATAGGCATTTCTGACCTTCTGTCCTGGTGAACATGACTGAGTTCTGTTTCGGATCAATCTTTCCCATCTTCATTCGGTTTATATCGCTTTCAGAACCGACTGGAGTGATGATGGGCTTCTTCCTAAGAACATTAGCAACCTCTTGATCCAGCTTAGCCACCTCCAAAATATAACAAACCAACATTCTCTTGAGATGGTCTATGATTGGACCATATTCCGCTTCATTGACAAGAAGAATGTTGTGCAATCCAATCCAATCATGAGGGTTTAAGTTGGGAAGATCAGCCAGAGAGATGGAATGCTCGGATTTGTCAGATCCCCTTAAGACCTTGAATCTAACATTGACGAAGTTGCCCTCACGAACAGGTTTGAGAACCCGAACGTTGGTTATCTTCTGTGTGCTCCATGTCTGATACTGAGGTTGAGCGTTCCTCAGATAATAGTCTACAAGCTCCCTATCAACCTTCGGGTGAGGGTGAGGAACTTCAGATATATGAGCGAATGCATGGAAGATAAAGGCTTTTCGGGTCAGGGGCATGTCGAACTGGGAATCGACCGAATTGACACGGTCTAAGGAGATCACCGGTTCTAACTAAAGAGTGCAGGGGGACTCAATGGCTTCTTTGATAAGCACTTCGAGAGTCCAAGGAGGAAATAAAGTTTTTCTGCTTTCAAGGAGATCATGAGCCTCCTTTATCTTCCTCTCCTTGGCCTCGGCTTCTCTGACAATGTGAGCGTTTTCATCTAGCTCCTTCTCTCTGGTCTGTTTCCTTACTAAGCTGACAATCGGTTCTTGATCATCACTTTCATCACTGTCATCAATAATATGTTTTTCTTTGCTTTGAGCACTCAAACCCGATGCAGGAACAATTGTTGGTTTGGGTGCTTTCGGAGGGATAAGTGATGAAAATGGAAGTGATTGAGCTTTGGAACTCGGAGGGGGTTTTGATTGAGTTGTGGGTTCTTTTCTCCCCCTTGTTTCGGATGGTCCTCCTACTCAGGAATGCCTTCAATGCGGCTAAGCAGGGCAAGAGCAGGAGCGAGCTTCTCTGCAAGAGTATGCCTCACCGAATAGTTAAGAATCGGATCATGGGCCTCGATAATGTTAGATAGAGCTCCATGGACATCTGAAACACAACTCCTGACCACAGCTTTCTCAGACCAAAGAGAATCGATCTCCTTCTCGGCTTGGGTGAGCTGATGAGTTGCTAGAGTAAGCTCGGACGATTTCCGAGCAAGCTCGTCCTTTGTAGTGGATTCGGCGGCAAGAGTGGCTTGAAAGGAAAGAAGACGATCCGCAACCGAAGATTGAAAAATTGATTGTCTTCTTTGAGTTTCTGGCAGAAGCTGGAAAATTGGACTTTTTTGGTTTCGAAAGAATGGACCAGCTTCTCCACAACGGTGCAAATCTTCTTGGTGTTTGTTTCTGATGCCGCCTGCAAAGACTCCAGCCAGATCTGGGCGTCTTGAAATAGTTTTTCGACTTTTTCGGTCGCAACAACACTAGCCTTTTTCGATTTATCAATAGCAGCAGCAGCTGAGCTGATGGAGGCTTTGTGTGCTTTGGAGAGAGATTCCACCATTCTCTGAATGGCAGCCTCCGAAAAGTGAGATGTTGAGGAAGAGGAAGAAGCCACAAGATTATCAATCTTCTTGTGGAGTTCCTTGATGTGCTTTTTAGTAACTGGAGCATCATCATCATCATCACTTTGAAGTTGGTAGGGGCTGTAGTAGATAGAATCAAAAACCATATCCTCCCCTCCCAAAAAGGTTTTGGTTTCAGCAGATGGAGTGGGAGATAAGGGTGCGGTGGGTGCTTCAGTAGTGGTAGTGGGTTCGGGACTGGAAGTGGGTTCAGGTTGTGAAGTTGGAACCCTCGTATCAGATACGTTGGTTGGAACTTCACTGGTGGTGGTTTTGGTGGCTTCTGTGAAGAGTGGTGGAGGGATGGAAGTAGTTGTGGTTGAAAGGGTAGTAGAGGTAGTTATGGGGGGAATAGAAATAGGGTTAGATATGGAGGGAATGGAAATGGAGGAGATTATGATTGGAATAGAAGAGGTGATTATAGGAGAAGGGGAAGGAGGTTTGGATGAAACAGGTACCTCATGAGCAGGCGAGTGAGGAGGAGTTTCGCCTCTAGCCGACTCGTCTGAGTCAGAGTGGTTATCTTCTGAATCGCTGGATGAAGAAGAGAGAATAAGTTTCCTCTTCGGCTGTAATTTCTTCTTCTTCGCTCGGGGGGGGGGGGGGGAGGAAAAGATCTGTCTTTGAGGGTTTTCACTTCTTAGGAGAAGGACCCTTTGCCCCATTTGCTGCTTTCTTGATCTTCCCTTTCTCGGGTTTCTTCCCTCTATCAGCTGGTTTATCTGCATCATTGATGGACTGAACCATTTCCGCAGAAAGTTCCCGTAGACCCGAAGGACGAAAGTCCTTGTAGACCTTCATTATAACGCTCTCCTTGGACACCCCAGCGGACATAGAATCCGGAATGGATCCGACGAAGGAAAACTTGGTCGGATCGGTAACGATGATCTTGGTGGTGTGGAAGACACTGATGGAGGAGAGAAGGGAACCTGCAACTGTTGGAACATGAAGTTTATCCATGGCCCACTTGGTGATCAGCATCCAGAATCTGGCGTAGGACACTTCAGTGTGGCGAGAGGAGGAGGCTAGGCTCTGAATAAGTTGTTGCCAAAGAACCGAGCCGTAGTCGAGGTTGATGCCATGATATAGACCATAGAGAATGGTCATGAACAACTTGCTGGCCCCATCAGAACCAGAACTGCGCTCAGAGAGCCCTTTGAATAGAATGGTGAAGAAACCATTCCATGGAGGAGGAAGACACGACTTCTTGAATTTAGTGATCGTCGTGAGAATTTCCGTGTAGCCCATGTTGTAGAACATCAAAAATAATTATCCTACAGTGATGGAATCGGGATTAACCCTAGATTCATCGGCTTCAAAGCCTAGGAGCCAACAGAATCGTTGCTTGGAGATGGAGGTCTTGTGAGAAAGAAGGTCGAAGTAAATTCGATCCACTGATCTATCATAATGGGCAGTGGAGAAGACCTGGGAAAGGCATTCCATGGGTACAATCTTGACCTTGGAAAGAGCTAGCACCAATGGGGAGTATTTGAGACACTCCACCATGGGATACATATAATTCTCGTAAGCTTTAGGGTTTAAATCGATCACCAGACTTTGTTGAGCGCGGATGGGAAGAATGTTGGTGCGGGAAGAGGTTTCCTGAACAGAGGAAGAGTCCGCCATTGTTGAATGTGGAAAATGATGAACAGTAGAGTATAAATCGCCTTATTTTGCTCGTCTGATTTTTGAATCCTGTAAGTATGGAATGAAGCAGAGGTGTTCCTTTTATACTGTGGGTAGAGGAAAGAGAAAAATCATCCCCCAAATCTTCTTGATACACGAAACGGTTTCGGATGTGACAGAAATGCGACGGTTGGCACCCCCGATGATTACGCATGAGAGAGAAAAACTGTTCCGTTTTGCACGCGTGCCCGTCAACTCACTATTGAAGCCGTTACTCTGTCGGCTGAGTCAGCATCTTATCTGTTAAATAACTGTCATCCAAACACAAGATTATAATGGAACCGAACGAGATTTTTGGAAAATCAAAGATTTTCGTGCATAGAGTGTCAAAGATAAGGAAATAAAGTGATAGTTATGTGGGAATTTGTGATGTCAATATAGACACAAAACAGTTGATCCGGGCACGAATCACTTTCTTCAAGGTCAAGAGAGACCTTAAAGTGTCTGTATGGATTCCCGTTGAATTACGATCAATCACTTTTTAAGAAGTGTTGAAAGGCATCTTTTTATAAGGCTTAAAAGGGTGGCTTTCGTTTCAGTTTAGAATCCAGGACCTTGACATAAGACCGAGACTAAATGAAGTACCTGTGAGACCGATGTGGTCTGTTGAACAAGTAGGTTGGATTATGTATATAGTGACTTATTGAACATGTGTAATGGTGAAATCTAAAAAAATTTAAAACTAGATTCTAAGGGAAGAAATGTTATGGTAAATAACAATTTCATAAGAATCTCACAACGAAAAGAGATTTCATGTTTACCGTCAATTCATGTTAGGTATTGAATTTTGGGTTTCACTAAGCACGTAGTGACACGAGGCTTAGATCATAAACACAGAGATTGTGTAACCATAAACCTCAGTGGTTAATTCTGAGAGTCTCAAGGGTTACGATATGAGACCAAAATATGATGGAGAAAAATATTGAGGTGGTGAAGAGAAACTATAGTACCTCTGCTGAAAATAGTGACCAAGCAGTGAACTCTTAACCCATATGAGAAAAGAGTAAGGTAGCTCAGGATTAGAATAAATGGAGCAGCCTTATTGGGAAGACAAGGTTTGTATATACCTAGTCATTAAGGCTTTTATTCAAAATCAGTTGAGGCTTTGGACAATATGCAGCAGCATGCTTCTAGGGACGCTTAACTAGTGTAAAGTGTGAGAACGAAACCTGTCCCATCGATATTTAAACAAGAATGGAAGAAAAAGTAAGAAAATATTTTTGGAGATTTTAAATTTTTGAAAAGAGAAAAGCCAAACAAAACAAAATAAATAAAAAAAAATTGAACCGAACGCTCGGTTCATTTCGGTTCCTAAAAAATATTTTTGGATTTTTGGAAAACAACTTTTTACAAAAGGATACAACCATAGACAACACCCTTTTGAGATTGAGCGAAAATATGTGCAATGGGACCGAACCCGAAATAGACCGAGCGTTCGGTTCATTTCGGTTCCCATGTGAACCGAACCCGAAATAGACCGAGCGTTCGGTTCATTTCGCTTCTAACTTTTAACTTTGAGATGGTGTTTTTGGTACCGATTCGGATTCCATCATTCCTAGACCTTGAAGGATTTTATTGAAACTTGCTTCAGGTAGGGCTTTGGTGAAGATATCAGCCAGTTGATCAGTGGTTTGAACAAAGTGAATTTCGACATTTCCATCCTCCACATGATCCTTAATGAAGTGATACCTCAGTGCTATATGCTTGGTCTTAGAGTGTTGCACTGGGTTATGACAGATCCTAATTTCACTTTCTGAATCGCAATATAGTGGGATCTTTTTCATGTTGAGTCCATAATCTCTGAGCTGGCTTTGGATCCAAATAACTTAAGACGTGCAAGAGGCGGCTGTGATTTACTCTGCTTCGGCTGTAGAAAGGGAAACGCAGGTTTGCTTCTTTGACTGCCAGCTGACCAACTTCCCATCAAGGAATTGGCAGCCCCCTGTGGTACTTTTCCTGTCTAAACCGCATCCTCCAAGGTCTGCATCAGAGAAGGCATGAACGAAGAAGCCTGAGTTGGATGGATACCAAAGACCGAGAGAGGTAGTTCGCTTCAGATACCTGAGTATATTTTTCACTACAAGCATATGTGGTTCTCGAGGGTTCGCTTGAAACCTAGCACAATAACATACGGAAAACATGATATCAGGCTTGCTAGCAGTAAGATACATTAAGGACCCAATCATCTGGCGGTATAGCGTAATGTCAACTGCCGGTTTCTCCAGCGAAGGTGTGAGTTTGGTGCCGAACGCCATTGGAACTTTGACCTTTGAGTCTCCCATCATACCAAATTTGGCAAGAAGAGTTTTGGTGTATGCTTCCTGGTTGATAAAGATGCCTTCGGGTCCCTGTCTAATATTTAAACCAAGGAAAAAATTAATCGGACCCATGGAGCTCATTTCAAATTTTGTCTCCATCAGCTTTCTGAATTTAGCTGTTAAGCTGGGATTCGTTGAGCCAAATATGATATCATCGATATAAATTTGTACAATCATAAGGTGGTTACCTTCCTTCTTACGAAAGAAGGTTGGGTCAACCGAACCTTGTTTGAATTTCGACATCTTTAAAAACTTAGTTAGCGTTTCATACTAGGTCCTAGGTGCTTGTTTCAGACCGTAAACCACTTTGTCCATAATATAGCAGTGATTTGGGAACTTCTCATTGACAAAACCAGGAGGTTGCTCCATGTAGACTGTTTCTTCGAGTTCTCCATTCAGAAAAGCGTATTTGACGTCCATTTGGTAGACCTCAAAGTTTTTATGCGCTGCATAGGCAAGAAATATTCGAACAGATTCCAGCCTTGCAACTGGAGCAAAAGTCTCTTCATAATCAATTCCTTCTTCTTGGCAATATCCTTTCACCACTAAACGAGCTTTGTTCCTTATTACGTTACCTTCCTTGTCCATTTTATTTCTAAAGACCCATTTGAGACCAACAACGGAGGCATCTTGAGGAGTTGGAATGAGATGCCAAACTTTATTTCTTTCGAATTCATTAAGTTCGTCTTGCATAGCTTGAACCCAATCAGAGTGATCAAGAGTAGTGTTTACCGTCTTTGGTTCAACCTTTGAGACGAAAGAATTAAACATGCAGAACTCAACTTTGGAAAATAAAGAAGTTTGTTTTGCCTTCAGTTGAGATCTGGTTAACACCTTTTCAGAGATATCACCCACAACCTGTGAAACAGGATGATCTCTAGTCCATTTGACAACAGGAGGGTAATTTGGATCATAGGAAGGATCTAATTCAGCGTTCACTAATTCTTCCAATTCTGATTGACTATCTTCGTCATAAAACGTATTGGCATTCTCCCCCTCGAATGATGAGCTTTCTGGTGCAGTGGGACTTTCGGGTGTAGTAAAGTGTTCGGGTGCTACAGTGCCTTCAGATGCTGTGGAGCGTTCAGGTGCTACAGTACCTTCGGGTGCTGTGGTGCGTTCAGGTGCTACAGTACCTTCGGGTGCTACTGGATCAGAGTGCTCCCCCTCAACTGGTGCATTGTGCTGAGAAGTTTTATTTGGAGCTGATTCTCCGTCACCTAGTCGTTTGGCAGCTTCATCGACGATTTGCTTCAGATGATTGATTTTGTTGTCCGCTGCCTTGGCTTCAGAGAGAGTAGCTTTCTCAGGTTCATCGAATAACTCCACAAACTGCTCAAACAAATTAGCAATCGAGGCCGTAACATGACTTGTCTGAGTGAAAATTTCTCCAATTGCTTCTTCAGTAGCGTTTATCCTTTTGACGAAGCTGTCATTGAAAGTCACATAATATGTCTCTTCAATCTTCCTTGGATGCTTGTTTAAGACCCTATATGCTTTTGAAGTTAGAGAATATCCCAGAAAAATTCCTTCATCGGCTTTTACGTCAAACTTGTTACGATGTTCTTTAGAATTGAAGATAAAGCATCGTGAGCCGAACACGTGGAAGAATTTGACATTCGGTTTTCTGTTGTTGATGATCTCATAAGGGGTGAGAGTGAAACGCTTATTGAGAGAGGACCTGTTTTGTGTAAAACAAGCTGTAGAAATAGCATCAGCCCAGAAATATAATGGTAAAGAAGCGAAACTTAACATGGTTCTGGCCGCCTCACACAAAGATCGGTTTCGTCTTTCAACAATTCCATTTTGTTGAGGGGTGTTGGGAGCTGAGAAGTTGTGACTGATTCCTTTATCTGCTAGAAAGTCTTCAAATTCTTTATTTTTGAACTCCAGCCCATTGTCGCTTCTAATGTTCCGTACAACTTTCTATAGCTGCACTTCAACTTGCTTGATAAACAGCTTCAGCTTGTGAGTTGCCTCAGATTTGTGCTTCAGAAAGAACACCCATGTAAAACATGGAAAGTCATCGACAATAACAAGAATATACTTGTTACCGCCTATGCTTTCAATAGAAGATGGACCACACAAGTCAATGTGAATTAACTCAAGTGGTTCAACGACCTTTGTGTTTATGATGGATGGGTGACTTTGACGACTTTGATTCCCCATTTCACATGCAGCACACAAATGTTCTCGATCAAACTTAAGCAATGGAAGACCCCTAACGTGACCTCCTGTGACGAGTTTGTTAATATCCTTGAAATTGAGATGGGAGAGCCTTCGGTGCCACAGCCAACTTTCATCAGAATGTGCTTTGGATAATAGACAGATAGCTGGGTTTCCTTTGATAGGTTTGAGATTGAGAGGAAACATTTCGACTTTGCACTCCGATTTGAGAATTACCCTTTTTATCTTCTTCTCTATGATTTCCGAACCCTCATCATCAAATGAAACTTTAAGACCGGTACCTCCAACAAGCTGAGACACACTGATGAGATTGTGCTGCAGTCCTTCAACATATGCAACCTTTCTTATTGTGAAGTCTCCATTCGTTATCATACCATAACCTTTAATCGTGCCATACGAGTTGTTCCCAAACTTGACATTTCCACCATTTGAAAGAGATCGAAATTCCCTCAGCTCTTCTTTCCTTCCTGTCATGTGACGCGAGCATCCACTGTCAATATACCATTCTTCGTCGAACTGCTCGTCACTGATAACCTGCAAAAATTAAGCAGATTTAGGAACCCAAAGTTTCTTGGGTCCACATGAGCCTTTCATAGGAACAGGAATAGTGAGAGAGATATCAATGAAATATGTTCTTTTTATTAACGTTGTTTCATTTTTCTTTTGAATGGTGTAAACTTTGATTTTATTGGGATTTGTTGCAGTTGGTTTGATTTTAGGTTCAGGTGTTTGAACTTTGGGATTCTTTGGATCACTCTTGACCGAGGAAACCTTCGATTTTCCTTTCAAATCTGTTGAAGATTTTGGATTCTGAGTTCGAACAGAATTGGATTTAGAATGAGGTTGAGAAGAGTTAGAAAGAGAGAATTTAGCTTGAGAATTTTTCTTGACTTGATATTCTAGGTGACCTTTTTGTTGGTGGTCATGGGATAGACCGAACCTTGAGCCTTGATAACCTGTGCTCTCGGGACCGAACCTGTGCTTTCGGTTGCTTAAGTGCTCTGAGCCAAACCTATGCTTTCGGTTGCTTGAGTGCTCTGAGCCGAACCTATGCTTTCAGTTGTTTGTGTGTTATGAGCCGAACCTATACTTTCGGTTGTTTGTGTGTTCTGAGCCGAACCTATGCTTTCGGTTGTGAATACCTTCTTTCGGTCTAACCTCCCTTTTCTCTGACTTCCTATTATGATAAAAAAAATGATCGTTTTGAGATTGCCAGAACTGTTTTTGCTCTAAGAGATTCTTCTTGTATCTCAGATTCCTTTGTTGCTTTTGGTTTTTCACCTGTTTGGGTTGCCTGTGAATATTCGCCTTTTGTTTTGGCTTTGGAACAATCGGTTCGTTTGTTGTAGATGAGTTTTCGGTAGAAGGGGTGACTTCATCTAATGGGATTTCTTTTGTGCCACTAGTGCTTGGCACGTCAAAGTTAGCAGGCTTGTTCAGTGGCTCCGGAATACATCTTCCTTTTGTTTCCAGGATGTTCGCTCTGATAGACCAACTGTTTCATCAGCATTGTCGATAGGGGCGGACCAGAAGAACTCATCACAACCATCAGCATTATCTTCGTTTACAATGGCTGTGAGTTCGGCTGTCTGATGTTCGGTTACACCTGTGACCTTATACACCTGATTTGGAGTTGTCCTTACCTTTTGGTATACAACAGCCTTTTCTTCAAGAATCGGGGACTTTTGTTGGGACAACCGAACAAACTCCACAAAATTTTCTGAGATAAGATTTTTGTGGTTTTCGGGTTCGCTCTTGAAAAACTCAGAACAGTCAACTTCATCCTCTACAGAAATTTCACTCATATCATCATCCTCATTAAGCTCAGATGCATTTTCTACATTAATTTTATTTTCTGAGCTCAAATTGGCATTCAATGAGTTAAACTTTTGTATGGTTTCGGTCCTTAGATTAAGTTTATCATTTTCATCCAAAAGGTTTTTCAGCATGTCCTTATGGTCCTTGGACTTTATGAAAGATTCCATTTTGTCTAGGCCATACATATAAGTCGGATTTACATCCTCAGATGAAACTATACTTTCGCAATTGTATGCTTCAGCATCAATTTCATCTTCCTGAAACTCAAGGAAGGGAAAAATCATGCGATGAATTTTCTGTCCTATTTCGCAGTTTAGATGAAGTTGAGTAATGTTAGAATAAAGACGCTTAGCAATCAAACAAAACACATTTCTTTGTTTCAAAAGTTTTAAATTATCTCTTTGCAAATAAATGTTTTCGTCTTTAGATTTGATCAGCTTCGCCTCCTTCAGCTCTATCCACATCCTTCGTTCTTCACTCTTTGAAGACACCCTGCTTATTTGGTCAGTTAGGTTAGAATTGGTGACCCGTGTTTGAGTTAAACTGCTATCTAGATGAGAGATTCTTGAATTTACATTTTTTAATTCCTTTTCATATGAGTTTTGTGGGACTTTGAATGAAACAAGAATAGATTGTACCTTCTTGATTAATTCATCAAGCTCGTTGAATTGCACACTGAGAGGTTTTGCTGTGAAACACAAGTCCTCTCGCTCCTTCATGTCTCTATTCCCACTGTCTGTGTTGTATCCCCTCACTTGGGATACATCCGACACCATCAAGCACTTTCCACCTCTTCCTTCATCTTTCGCAACATAAGCCTTTCCATGAGATGGCTTCCTAACTTCATCATCCTCAGATTCGGTTGACCAGACCTCCACGCCACCGAACTCATCATCCGCTACAGAACCCTGTACAATTAAAGCATTCATTGAAGGGTTAGTGATAGTTTTCTTTCTCTTTATCTCTTCCAGCTTTTTCATTAACACAGCTTCTTCATCTTTCTCCTCATCCTTTTCTGCCATTTTGTTTAGGACACAGTCTTTGGCATAGTGGTTCTTTTCTCCACAATAGTAGCAGTTCACCCCCGAATCTCCTTCAGCTTTCGGTTCTTTCTTTGGTTCTTCCCTGACCTTTTTAGAACTATAACTTCCCTGCCAATTACGGTTCTTATTGATAGGGAACCATTTCTTGATGAACTTTTTCGGGTTTGACACCATCGTTGCATAGTCTTCAGAGGTAAGGTCATGGTCTTCTAAGTTAAGATCTTCATCTTCCATCACGCCTTTGCTTTTGGACAGAAGTTCCAATGACCCCAAGCTCGAAACCACATTTTTCTCCTGCAAGACAATCTTTTCTTGGGATTTCAAAATCCCTACTAGCTTTGCTAATGAGTAAGATTTGAATTGCTCATGTGCTTTAACAGTGGACACAACTGCTCTCCACTCAGATCTAAGACCGTTTAAAAACGTAACCTTTTGTTCAATCAACTTCCTTTCAATATCGTGTTTAATCATCTTACTGAGAAGATGATTGAAGCAATCAAACGTCTGAGTGACAGTTTCTTCAGGATTCTGCTTAAATTCACCGAATTCATACAAAAGTAAGGTTTGAATTGAATGCTCGAGATCTTCGTCTATGGAATATAGCTCTCGCAGCCTATCCCATATTTCTTTAGCAGTGCTGCACGAACTCACCAGCCTGAAAGTGTCAGATTGAAGAGCGAATCTGATTAGTCTCAATGCTTTAATATTGCACTGAAATTTATCCTTTTCGTCTTGGGCAACATCTTTTACGTCTTTCAACAGATCATTATACTCTTTCTGAGTTTTAATGATTCTTGACGTTGCTGAATGAGCGAATGGTCCAGACACAATTGCTTCCCAAATAAGATATCCATTGTCTTCAGATCCAATGATATAATCTTCAAAGTGATGTGCCCAGACTTCGTAATCATGGGTGTAAAGGATAGGAATCTTTGTTGTTGACCCAATACTATTTGAGATGTTGATAGGATTTGATTGAGAATCGTCCATGCTTGATCGTTTAACCTGTTTGAAAGATCATACTTGTAATATATAATATTAGGGCAAAACGAATAAGTAATGAGATACGTCAATTATGGAGTGACGGCTCAGTAAATATTAGTTAATGCGGAATAAACCCTAATAGCTTCTTTCACAGAAGAGATGTGTATGAATTACATAGCCTCCTGCTCTGATACCAATTGTTGAGATATAAAAAGTTCTTTGATCGATTAGATCTTTGCAACAGGTAGATAATGAAAGTAAAACAATGAAACAATACTCGAGAATGGATTTGAATGAGTCGAATGATTAGAACGTTCAATCCTCAGCAGAGCTCGATAAAAAACTTCCGCTGTAGAGGATTTTAGGGTTACAAAAGAGATCTTCTTAATTACGCGTAAAACCAACGATCTATCAGTCATGAAAAAGATGCTTGCAAGCATCTATTAATACACAAACCCTAATAAAACAAGATACGGATGGACATGCCCATGCTGTATACAAAATGGGCTAAGAGGCGAGCCCGAGACGCAACATCATATACCTAACACCCGCAATAATTATATGACTCATAATTCCCAAATTATACCCGTCCTAATAATCAAATGAGGCCCAAAAAACCTAACGACCCAAAACGGGTTCGGCCTATCTGTATTGCATACGCTCGGCGTACCATCTTGGTATGTGCAGCGTACTAGGACATGGGACTACACCCCACGTATAATGAGTTACGCCAAGTATACCCTCAGTTTAAGCACTTTCCTCATTAAGTGCTTAAACTCAAGCCTTTACGTCTAAAAGCCAGATATAAGTCTGTAAGGATGTCCTAAGGCATAAAGTTGGCAACTTTATGCCTTTGCATGACTCATACACCCCAAACTTCTCCATTAAGACCTTTCCAAGGTATTTAACCCATGCATGAGGCCAAAGCTCTCATCAAGCTTCCATTTTTATGGTAGTAAAGGACCAAAGGACCTTAGATCTGTCTACTCCTTCTCTTGGAGTTGCTCAACTCTCAAGGAGGTACAAAATCATCCAAAAAGGGACCAAACAAGAAACCCTAGCTAGATCTAGAGATTAAGATGGAAAGGTGCAGGGTTTATACCTCCAGAAGCTTTGCAAGATGACTAAGATGCAGGATCTTGAAGCACCAAATCGTTCCAAGCTTGTAGCACCACCTCTTCTTCTTGGAATGGACACTAAAAGAGTCATAAAGCACTTCTCTAAGCTCAAAATGATCTCACACAAGTTCGGTAGAGTATAAGGGCGTTCTAAGGCAATGGAGGCTCTTTAGGGCTAAGTCCAAAGGACTTAAGGTTGCTTAAATAGGTCTCAAGTCTGACAATTAGGGTTTTTACTCCCTGACGCGTACGCCCGACGTACCCTCATGTACGCCCATCGTACGTGAGACTCCTCCACGATTAATCATGCAGAGTACGGAAAGCATACTCATAGGTACGCCCAACGTACTCGAGGGACCAACTATGATCATAAGTACAATCCTTAGGGTTTCAAGACATACCAGATTGAGGGTGTTATAACTCTCCCCCACTTGGATTAGACTTCATCCCCGAAGTCCGCAGATGCAAACAGATCAATATAATTCTCTCACATTTCCTCCTCTGGATCCCAAGTCCATTCAAATCCCTTTCGATGCTGCCATTGCACCTTAACCAATTTCACCCTCTTGTTCCAAAGCCCCTTTGTCTTCTTGTCTAAGATGATGATCGACCTCTCAACATAATTCAGGCTCCCATCCACCTGAATGTTATCCAAGGAGATCAATGCAGACTCGTCAGCAACACACTTCCGAAGCCGAGACACGTGGAAGGTGTTGTGAATTTGATTAAGCTCTTCTCGAAGCTCTAAATGATAGGCTACCTTGCCCACCCGGGCCGTGATCCTGAACTAGCCTATGAACCGAGGCCCCAACTTGCCCCTCTTATGAAACTTGATAATCCCTTTCCAAGGCAACACCTTCAGCAAAACGAGATCCCCCACCTGAAACTCGAGATCTGATCTTTGGTGTTCAGCATAACTCTTCTGACGGCTCTACGCGACTCACAACCGGTTGCGTACCTGCTGAATCAACCTAGTAGTCTTGGGCAATACCTTAGTGCTCCCCATGACCCGATGTCCAACCTTATTCCAACATACTGGAGTCTGGCACCTCCGACCATAAAACATCTCGATTGGGGCTTGGTCAATACTAGCATGAAAACTAAATTTGTACGAGAACTCTGCTAACGGGAGATATGAATCCCAACTCCCTCCAAAATCTAGTACACATTCCCGAAGCATGTCCTCCAGCGTTTGGATCATCCTCTCACTCTGACCGTCGGTCTAGGGCTAGTATGCCATACTGAAATGTAGTTGAGTGCCCAGTTCCTCGTGAAACTTCTTCCAAAACCTGGAAGTAAACCGAATATCCTTATCAGAGACTACAGAAATGGGCACCCCGTGTCTAGCCACCACCTCACGTACATAAATGTACGCCAGCTTCTTTGTGAATATACCCTCGGAAATTGGAATGAAGTGGGCACTTTTCGTTAGTCTGTGCACGATCACCCGTATAGCGTCCACTCCACTCGCCATTCTAGGCAACTTTGTGATGAAATCCATGGTGATCTCTTCTTACTTCCATATGGGGATGGGTAGTGGCTGAACCTTGCCATGGGGCCACTGATGCTCTTCCTTGACCTTCCTGCAGGTCAAGTACCACTCCACGAACCAGGTGATCTCCCGCTTCATGTAGGGCCACCAATAACTCAGCCTCAAGTCCCTATACATTTTCGTAACCCCTGGGTGTATAGAGAACTTGGACTTGTGTGCTTCCTCTAGTAACCTCTGCCTCACTCCCCTATCACCGGTACCCATACCTGCCCGCACTGAGTCAATAGTCAGTGGCTATCCTTAACAAACAAAGGACACTGCCCCCGAATTTTCTCTATCTTCCAGTTCTCTTTCTTCACCCCTCGACCTGAGCCTCCCTAATCATATCCAAAAAAGTCGAGATCACAGTCATCGTCATAAAAGTGTCCCTAATCGGGGACACTGCCTTCTTATGGCTCAATGCATCGGCCACCACGTTGGCTTTCCCTGGGTGGTATATGATCTCGCAGTCATAATCCTTCAAAACATCCAACCATCTCCTCTGCCGCATATTGAGGCTCTGCTGATCCATCAAATACTTGAGACTCTTGTGATCCGTATAAATTGTGAACCGCACACCATATAAATAGTGTCTCCAAATCTTGAGGGCAAACATTGCTACCCCTAACTTCAAGTCATGCGTGGGGTAATTCGCCTCGTGAGACTTCAACTGCCTCGAGGCATAAGCAATCACATGCCCCCTCTGCATCAATACAACCCTGAAATCGATGCGTCACAGTACACTGGTAAATCATCCAACCCCTCAGGTAGTACTAAAATTGGAGCCTCACATAACCTCCGCCTCAGGGTCTCAAATGCCATCTGCTGATCCTCACCCCACCGAAAGGTCACATTCTTCTTGGTCAAGCGGTTTAATGGCACAACGATTGTGGGAAATCCTGGATAAATCTCCGATAGTAGCCCGCTAAACCCAAGAAACTATGAATCTCTGAGGCACTCCTCGGTACCTCCCATCGCATCACTGGCTCTACCTTGGCTGGGTGGACCAAAATTCTCTCCTGTTTGATGACATGCCCCAAAAATTGTACTTCCCGCAGCTAGAAATCATATTTAGAGAACTTCGCATAGAGTTTCTCTGCCCTCAAGGTCTCCAATACATCCCTTAAATGCTGCTCATGTTGCTCCTTGGTCTTAGAGTAGACCAGAATATCATCAATAAAAACGATCACTAACCGATCCAGCATCGGCCTACATACTCGGTTCATGAGACCCATGAACGCCTTCGGGGCATTGGTGATCCCAAACGGAATCACCACAAACTCATAATGCCCATATCTAGTCCTGAAAGCCGTCTTCGGTATATCCTCTTCCTGAATCCTCATCTGATGATACCCTGAACGAAGATCAATCTTGGAAAAACAAGATGCACCCTGAAGCTGATCGAACAAATCTTCAATCCTCGGCAATGGATAATGGTTCTTCACTGTTAGTTTGTTCAGTTCCCCGTAATTGATGCACATCCTGTGAGATTCATCCTTGTTTTTCACAAAAAGGACTGGTGCTCCCCATGGGGAACTGCTTGGATGAATGAACCCTCGGTCTAGCAGCTCTGAAGCTACGTAGACAACTCCGGCATCTTTGGTGGTGCCAACCGATACAATGCCTTCATTATTGATGGGCACCCGACACCAAGTCAATACGAAGCTCCACATGCCTCTCCATAGGAACCCCTGGTAGTTCTTCGGGGAATACATCCCGAAAATGATGTACAACTGGCACACTAACAACATTCGTTGAGGTCTCTACCCTCGTATCTGAAAAATAAGCCAGAAATCTTGAGCAACCTTGCTGTAGAAATCTCATTGCCCTCGCGGCCGAACAGAGGGTTGGTCCATACGAGGCCCTTTCACCATGAATAACTAGCTCTCCCCTACTTGGGGTTCGAACCCTAACCAATTGGTGCTCGCAATCAACCATGGCCCTATTGGCCCCCAACCACTCCATTTGAATAATCACTTTCAATCCTCGTAACGGTATCAGGACTAGATCCACATGCAACCTCTCGCCCAACACATTCAGAATATAGCTCCGATATACCCTTGCCGTACTGATGGTGCGGTCATCAGCAATCTGCACCTCGAGCGGGGAATCCAAGGTCCCCGGTGCATCCCCAAAATTCTTGCTAAGCGCAAGAGACACAATTGACCGGGTAGCACCCTAATCAAACAAGGCATGAGCAGTCATACCATTGACCAAAAAGGTCCCTAAACAACATAATACATACATCTATATAAGTACTGGAAGAAAATAAATATAAAGCTGAGAAGAATGCATACGTACCAACCACAACGTCCGTAGCTGCCCGAGCCTCCTCGGTAGTCAGCTGAAACGCATGGCTCTTCACCACTGGAGCTTCTGCCTTAATAGGGAAGCCATCAGTAATCCTCATAGTGGCTGGTGCGGGTACCACCATGGCTCCTCCCCCTCCCTACAACGTAGGACAATCTGCCCGCTTGTGGCCGGTCTGGTTGTAATGAAAACATATCAAGCTCTTCTTGGGGGAAATCCATACTCACATGGCCCGAATGACCATAGGTGTAACACACTGTGCCCTGAACCCTACATGCTCCTCCATGCGATCTCCCACACTTGGCACACTGGCCCCGACCCTGCTGGCCCCTACCTGAAGAATTAGAGGTCTTAAGCTTCTTAGCCTGAACCCCTATTGCTTGTAGCTGCTCGCTCTTACGCTTTGTGCGGGACTCTAACTCCATCTCCCTCTCACGGGCCTTCTCCACCATATCATTCAGGGTTTTGCACCATGTAAAGCTCAAAAACTCCCAAATATCATCCCTCAACATGGAATGATATCGGGTCCTCCTTATCCCCTCATCAGTAGCATACTGTGGAGTCAATAAAGCTCGCTCTCGTAACATGGTGGTGATCTCCGCCACAGTCTCGGTGGTGTGCTGCAACCCATGAAACTCCCTCACTAGTCGTTGCACCTTAATGGGTGGTGCAAACTCCAAATCAAATCGTTATACAAACTAGGCCCATGACATCTCAGCCACTTCGGTTGGCCCCTCCTATCTAGTAACCTCACCCCACCAATCTCGGGCCCCATCCCTCAGCATACAAGAAGCAAAACCCAACCTTTGCAGTATTCAGGCAAGAACTCGTGCGCTAGGCATTCTCGATATCAGCTATCCAGCATCGACTGACTATGGGGTCCTTGGCCCCAAAAAACTCCAGTGCCCCGCAATCCTTCAACTCCCAGAACGAGGGAGTTCGGGCCCCAACCTGGCCCGCAACAATATCAACCCGAAATGATCTGAGTCTCTCCTCCATGAGATCCATAATACCTTCCTTGACCATCCCAAAGATGACTAGGGTTGCGTCAAGGAAACCCCTCGTAACCTCGGCTGCAATGAGCTCACGTAGCCTCTCATCAATGACATCAATAGTGTCTTCTGATCCCACCCCGGATCCAAACCCCGATCCTGATCCTCCTTCTCCAAAACAGGTCACCATCATGCTGAACTGAAATATCAAAAATTATAATGATCAGGATTTCCATATAAGGGATCTCTCCCACACCGGTCCTCCTTGAAGTAGTCAGATCTAACAGTGCTTCGGGTATAGGTCCTGTGCTTCCAGTAGTATGGGCCCAATACTACCTTGCACACCTACCTGTACCTTTCCTCACTGTTCTATTTGATAACTTTAATTCTTCCCACAACCAGACCATATTCCACGATTACCAGGTACCCCAGCCTCCGGCTGTCCTAAGTTTTACTTTACAATCAAGCCAATCCTGACAGGTTGCCCTTATGCATGCAAATTGTACACAGAAAAGGATCAAAATAGGCTTTCAAATAATAGACTCTACCCTAGAACCAAAACCAAGCAAGGAATAGGAAATAAGGCGAAATCAAACATTCTGAGGCTATAAGCTCTTGACCGCATACAATTTTAAAAACATACACATAGCAAGTTCCATATAATCAATAATGCTTAGTTATCAGTATAACATTGCTTATTATATTTGGGAACTACTTACTTGGCTTGGCTGATTGTGCGCGTTGCACTCTCATATTTTATCTTCCTTATGAAAACCCTTTTGAGTTACTTTTTGAAAACAATTTTTACCATTTCCTTAGTTTGAGTCCTGACTCACCCGAGAGTGTGCTCGGATCTCTCAAACCAAGGCTCTGATACCAACTTGTAACGACCCAATTTTTGCAAAGAATTTTTTTCATTTTTCAATAATCAAACCATTTTCATAAACCATAAAATCCCAAAATCATCTGTTTTCAAATTCACATTTATTACATCATCATCTTCTTTTAAAAAACATCAGAGTGTCCTAAAACACACTAGTAAAGGAGAGATAGAGTGCATGCTGCGTCATCATGCCTTGCCCTTGCCCTTGGGCTCAAATGTACCGGAAAAAAACTCCACAAACGGTAAGCTTGAAAGCTAAGTGAGTTTCCTCAAAGCACACTCGCATAAACACGTATAACATAACGTACTAGCTAAACAGCTAATCATAACACAAACAATACATGCCAATCACATAAGGAATCCCTGGAAGCCCTCCAGGGTTTTACTCCGGGTGCCATGGGAACCCCCACATGGTCTTAGCCCAATGCCTCAGGAACCACCCAAGGTCTTTGACATAGGATACCAAGTAATCCCTCCCAGGTCTTATACCTAAGTTCCTCAGGAACTCCTTGGGGTCTTTCATACAAACACAATCACATAACATATCAAATCACAAGATGTCTAACACATGCATGATGATCACATAATAGGCCGACCTTTGTGCCTTAGACCCATTGGTATGGTGAGGAGACTCACCTTTGTCAGATGAATACAATAACTGCTCCTTTAACACTCCAAAACCTCCCGAGCTGCATGATAATATTAATCAATGTTAGAGCTTTGGTTAATCAAGAGAACCCAACTCCCCAACCCTTCCATAAGGCCTAATGTCCATCCTTTGCTAATAGGCCCAAAGCCCAAGCCCAAAATCCTAAATGGGCTTCTTGGCACAACAAAGGACCAACACTAATTCCATGGCCCACAATTATTATATGACTCATAATTCCGAAATTATACCAGTCCCAATAATCAAATGAGGTCCAAATTACCTAACGACCCAAAACAGGTTCGGTCCATCTGTATTGCGTACACTCGGCGTACCATCTTGGTACGCATGGCATACTGGGACATGAGACTACGCACCACGTATAATGAGTTACTCCTAGTGTACCCTCAGTTTAAGCACTTTCCCCATTAAGTGCTTAAACTCGAGGCCTTTACATCGAAAAACCATATCTAAGTCTATAAGGATGTCCTAAGTCATAAAGTTGGCAACTTTATGCCTTTGCATGACCCATACACCCCAAACTTCTCCATTAAGACCTTTCCAAGGTCTTTAACCCATGCATGAGGCCAAAGCTCTCATCACGCATCCATTTTTGTGGTACTAGAGGACCAAATGACCTCAGATCTATCTACTTCTTCTCCTAGAGTTGCTCAACTCTCATGGAGGTACAAAATCATCCAAAAAGGGACCAAACCAGAAACCCTAGCTAGATCTAGAGATTAAGATGGAAAGGTGCATGCTTTATACCTCCAAAAGCTTTGCAAGATGACTATGATGCAGGATCTTGAAGCACCAACTCGTTTCAAGCTTGTAGCACCGCCTCTTCTTCTTGGAATGGACACTAAAAGAGTCACAAAGTAGTTCTCTAAGCTCAAAATGATCTCACACAAGTTCTCTGGAGTATAAGGGCGTTCTAAGACAGTGGAGGCTCTTTAGGGCTAAGTCCAAAGGACTTAAGGTTGCTTAAATAGGTCTTGAGTCAGAATGTAACACCCCGTTTATTTAATATATAAATAAAACAAACTGTTGAATGAATCGTAGCCCTAAAATTAATAATTATATAGAAAGGTGTTGGTTTCGAGGAGTTGACTGTCATAATTTTAGATGGCGGGGGTTAAAGTGTAAAATCCATACTTAGTTTGTAAATATTTATGAAGACAGGGGAGCATGGTAAACTATTGGGACTTGAATTGTAAGGAATTATTAAAGATAGGGGTCATTTGGTTAATATTGGTACTGTTTTGAAAGAGACTTTATGGGGAGGGACTACAAGGGAAAAAATAGTATAAGTTTGAGTGGGGGACATGATTAAAACCTGGTATCATTCCTCTCCCATTTTTAAGAGTTACATGACCCCAAAACCTTAACCCTAAACTGAAACAACTGCCACCATACTCCTACCTCTTACTGCCGCCTCCATGATGCCATAGTAAACCACCGATCGAGTGACTCCGGCGACGAGCGCGAAGACTGAGACCGTGGATGCTGTTTTTGTTTCTCGGATGCTGCTCTCTTTCTTCCGAGTCGATCCTCGTTGGGCTGCATCGCCACCATTAAGCACCATATGTGGCGCCGTTGCTGCCGATGCTGCCGTTGTGCGTTCCACAACCCCATCAGTCCCCTCCGTCCCCATTCTTCTCCCACAAGATTGAAGTCCGACGTGGTGTGTGTTCGTATCTCAGCTCATGTCACTGTGTGTGTGTGTGCATGTTTCAGATGTTATCGTGCGTTTGAATCGCTGTTGCATCGTGTTGGTGTGTGCATTTTGTTGGATGGCCGGAGATTGAAGTGAGCCACCATGGCAGCCAACCTTGGTGGCCTTCGCCATTTGTTTTTCTGTTACTCTTGTCCACCGTGTATGGGTGGCAGTAGGTATACGTTGACTATGTGCGTTTCTAATGGTGTTTGTGTGTCTCATGCAAGTCGAAAGTTGTTTTGTTAGTTGTTTCATGGACGAAATTCTCGAGAACAGTCGCCACGACCACCGTGAGGTGGTGGCTGCCACCACGTACCACCACCATGTGTGTGCTTATTTTAGTATAGTGTGTGGGTGTGTGTTTATTTGGTATTTTCTTTTTAAATTGTAAAAAAAAGGAATAATGGAAAGAAATTAAAAACCACCACCTTAGGGTGGTGGCTGCCGCCTCCTGCCACCGTGTCGGGTGGTAGTGTGCCTCGTTTGTATGGTGACATGGTGGGTTGTTTGGACAAAGGGACTAAAACCCTAATCGGCTTAATTAAACCCTAATGGGCCCAATGAAGCCCTAATTGACTTAAAAGCCCAAACATGTGACTAATGGGTCTAATAAACCCTAATTGACCAAAGGAAAAACCTAATGGGCTTAAGGACTTGGTTTTGGGCCTATTGGGCTAAGAATGGGTGGAAAACCCTAATTAGAGTTTAGAAAACCCTAATTTTGGATGTACATGCTTTGGATTAATCGGGACCCGCACTAGAATCATTTATCAAGTTAAAATATTAATTAATAACCATTAGCAATTAACATAAGGCTATGTGGGACTATTGGATTAAGTCCTTAATGGGTTGAGTAGGATCACTTAACGCTAATTATCATTTTATGTGAGACCCTAACTTCACTTGGGTTTATTGTTGGGCCTTTCTTTTGGGCCTTGATGGTTGGGTTATTAATGGGCTATCCAATGTCAAGCAAATAGACTAGAATAATTAATAGGATTTGAGGTAAGGCCCATAAGAGGAGTTGGGCCCAATTTGGATAATTAGGCCATATATTGGACCTTAATGATTATATAATGATTGGGCCTTTGAATAAGACCATGCAAAAGTTTGGGCCCGATTTGGAAAATTGGACCATATGTTGGGCTTTGAGCCATAGTTGGACTTTTGGGTTGTTGGATTGGACCTTGGGCTTGAATAAAGCTAATATAGGGGTAAAGCAGTCTTTTACCCCAAGCGTGGACTTATGGATATATGTTGGAACCCGATTATTAATTGAGTGTTATTTTGATGTTGACAGATTCGAGAATCTGTTAGCCAACAGCCACAACTTTATCCGCGGGACTTCAGCAGTGTGAGGTGAGTCTCCTCACTGTTTGTATGGGTCTAAGGCACCAATGCCGACCATTTAGTTTATGTATGATAGGAAGACCCGGGGGTTAGCCCTAGGAATTATGCATGAAAGACCAGGAGGTGGCTCCTGGCACACAATATGTTATTATGTATGGTAGGAAGACACGAGGATTAGCTCTAGGCAATATATATGAAAGACCAAGAGGTGGCTCCTAGTGCACTGTATGCTACGTATGAAATACCTGGAGGTGGCTCCTGGCACATTATATGCTGAATAGGTAAGTAGAGTAGTATGTATGCTAGTTGTCTTGGTGATTCTTGCATGGAAGACCAGGAGGTGGCTTTTGGCACTTGTTTGTGAGACCGAGGGGGTGGCCCCCGACTTGGCAAGAAAGACCACGTGGTGGCCCGTAGAATAATGGCAAGACTATGTTTGGTACATACCACCTTTACTAATTATGATATATGTATGGCTCATGATTATGTATGACAATATGCGAGTATGTGTTTATATGCTAGATAGTGTCCGGTTGAAAGAGACCGAAGGGGTAGGCCAGCACCTAGATATTCTAGGCAGTATGTTGATATGTATGGTATATGGTATTTGGGGAACTCACTAAGCTTCGTGCTTACGGTTTTTAGTTTTGGTTTCAGGTAGTTCGTTTTCAAAGGAAAGGACTCGACTTGATCGCAGCGTATCACACTATATTTCCACACATGAGATCTTGGGGATTACACTCTGATATTGTTTATGATAACATGTTTTGACTGTTGCTACTTTGGTTTTGACATGACATGATATTAAGGATGTTTTCCTATACTATTGGTTTTATAATAATTTATTTAAAAATGAATTTTTTTGGCCTTGAATTTGGCATGTTACAAGTTGGTATCAGAGCCTTGGTTTGAGGGATTCGGGGACACTCCCAGGTGTGTTTGAAATCAAACTAAGGACTTGGTATGAAAATTTTCTAAAGTCAAACCCTTTTATAAAATGAAGTTTGAGAAGAATTTGAAAAGAGGAAAGAACTTTCAAAAGAACAAGGTGTGTGATGCGTGCAATCAGCCGAGCTCAAGTAAGTTTTCCCCAAGATACCCATACATGTTATGATATGTTATGTTATGTTATGATATGATTATGAGAACTGTATGCTAGATAAGGGCTAAGGATATAGGAGGATGCATTATATGCCCATTATATGTGCTTGTAGACTTGCATGATAGTACTGATCAGTCAGTGATAGGATAGCCTGTTCAGGTTATGCCTAATTGTATGAGCCTTTGAATTTCATGTACAGATTCCTGATTAGAGGATATGATGGTTTGATTGGAATATAATGGTTAGATTTTCCAGTGTGTAAATGCTGCTTGCTTTGTGCTTTGTGGGACTCTTAGTAATGTGAGCTAGCTATTAAGTGAAATGCTAAGTCACATGTGTCACAGGATGGATAATCTCAAAGTGATAGATTTGAGCCTATTGCACAGCTCTTGTCTGAGTCCAACCGTACTAGGGATGGGTCTATTACTCGAAGGATTATCTGATTTCTATTACATGTGGCTATATTCATGAGGTAGATAGTTGACATTACTGAGAATCTTTCAGCACCTGAGGACTGGGCGGGTTCGGGAACCTAGGAAAGCCTAGGATAGGTTTTAGAAGTTTAGCAGTATGGTTCAGTGAGTACTAGCATAATGGTTTGAGAAAATGACTTGGAGGATTCAAGATGATTGCTGAGGAAAGTATGGATAGGTGTGGAAGGTAGTATTGGGCCCGTACTACTAGAAGCATAGGATCCACACTCGAGTCGGTGAGAAGTCTTGGAGAATTTAAGAAGCTTATGGGAAAGGATTATCTGTTGGAATGTTATATTTCAGATATGAGATGAGCTCTCAGGGAGATGGTACAGGTTCGGGTTCTGGCTCAGGTGCGGATGCTGAGCCAATTACCGAGTAGTTGCAAGAATTTATTTCATTATAGGTTTCTCGCTGTGTATCGTAGATAGTGGATAAGCGCTTGGCTACATTCCATACAGAGGTTATGGCTATCATTGGAGCTCGCACACTAACTTTCCGGGAGTTCTGTGCTTATGGATCTCATGCGTTTCATGGGGAGAGAGACCCCATTATCAATAGGAGGTGGTTAGCAGATATGGATAACGTATTCAGGACTAGTTTCTGCCCTGAGGAGGTGAAGGTCAGATATGCTTCCTGCCTGTTGAAGGATCGAGCACGTGATTGGTGGGAAGAGATCGGTAGTGATTTGGGTGATGATGCCGTCTATGTCATGTCATGGGATGACTTCTCGACCAGATTCCGAGCTGAGTTTGCACCAACGATTGAGGTGCAACAGTTGGCACGAGAGTTTCTGGACCTCCGCCAAACTACGAAGACTGTGGCAGAGATCACTGCCAAGTTTCGGGAGAGGCCTTTACTAGTACCGCAATATGTAGCAGATGAGGAGATGAAGAAAGTGAGGTATCAAGATATGCTGCAGGATCATATCAGGAAATTCATGAGTATTTCAAGGTGCGTGACCCTGAATGATATGATATCTAGAGCCCAAGAGCGAGAGATTGATTTGGAACACATTGAGAAGAGGTGGTCAGATCAGGTGCATACTAGGGAGGGTTTCGGGAAGAGGTCCAAGATTTCAGATCAGCGATTGGGAGGCCGGCAGGGCCGAATTCAGTGCAGCACATGTGGGAAACTGCAAGAGGGATTTTTCCGTTTCAGGGGTTCAAGCTGCTACAAGTGTGGCGGGGATGGTCATGTCAGCATGGATTTCCTTCTGGGGGCAAGCCCATTATGTTCTCACTGTGATTAGGTGGGCCATAAGAAGGCCGATTGTCTGATGTTGAGGCAAGGAGCAGCGAGCATGCCTGCTTTGGCTACCTTGAGGATCACCGATGGATGAGATGCTATAGTAGGACCCCCGACAGAGAGGAGTTATGTTCTGCAGGTATGTACCTTGTGCCTTTTTTAAAGTTATTTATATATGTGTTTATGGTTAGGGTATTGCATAAGTTTGGGTAAGAATATAATCGATTTATTCTCTGCTTGTGTTTGGATTATAATTTCATGAAATGTCATATGCCAATTGCATACCGTAAATTATTACTGGTTAGTGTATGATCGTTTCCATCTTGTTGGTTCGGGGCGTTCAACATTATCTCGACTCGTTATCGAGATCAGTTCAGTGACATTTTGTGGAAGGTCTGCTGTTAGAGTTCAGCAGGGTGGTTATCCACCCACGTCAGGTTTCGGATGGATCAGTCATTATGCTTAGATTGACTCATGGGGTCACCAAGGGGAGTGACCTATTGTCAAGGTTTTAGTTGGAGCGTCGGTTATTTAGAGCTCTATACCTGAGTACGGTACCACTTCAAGGCATCTGGAGTTATCAGTATTGTTGGAGTTTGGGAAGTGTTCATATAGTCTTCAGGGATCACATGATCTTTTGAGTTAGTAGAGTAATGGGTCGATAGTTTTAGTAAGAACCAGTTGTCAGCATATCAATCAGTAGTAGGTATGAAGGATCTGGAATCCTTCCATCTCTAGTATGCAATGGAGACTTAGTCGGATCGAAGTGGGGAAGTTTGGGAAACTTACCGACTTTGGAACCACATACGATTGATGTGTAGCAGTCTATGGGAGCCCATATTGAGGACCCCAGTAAAGACATGAGTTCAGTTTGGGATGTAAGATTGCGGAGTGGCCCGTAGCAATAGTCAGCAAATGGTGTAGAGGCGTTGTAAGATTGTGGGGTGGCCCGTAGCATTCACTAGCTAGCAAGAAGTGTGGAAGTGTTGTAAGACTGTGGTGTGGCCCGTAGCATTCACTAGTTAGCAGATAGAGTAGAAACGTTGTAAGACTATGGGGTGGCCCGTAGCATTCGTTAGTTAGCCGTTAGTATAGTGGTATAGTATATGAATGTTGTAAGACTGCAGGGTGATCCGTAGCTTTCACCACATCGTATTCGACAGTGAGAAGCTGACAAATTTGTGATTCACTCAGAGATTCCTTCAAATGATTTAGGCCAGGGCGGGTCAGCCGCACGAAGGTGAGTAGGCCACAATATGATCGGATTTGAGAAATGGAAGGCCTCAGGTGCCTTTGGAAAGCAGATAGGGGTAGCATGATGCTTCAGACGGTAGTTTTGATTTGGAGATTTAGTTGTGTGGAGTAGCTTGATGAGCGAAAGTGCTAAGTCACTTGCGGTGGGAATTAAATAATCACAAAGTAATTGATTTGACTCTGTTTCGCAGCTCTTGTTTGAATCTTGTACTTGAAGGATTATATGAGCCTTCTGCCAAGTATAAGTGATCTGTAGGGATAATTGGGTCGGTGATCTGGTTTCATAATAGGATCCTCGATTTATCAGAAGTTGAGTGGTCAGTTAATGGATGAGTGGACTGGGTTCAACGATAATGACTCAATATGAGTGGTCTGTCAGGGAATCGAACCATCTCGAGATAGCAGATTTCGGATGGAGTAGATGTGACCTTGTTGTGAGGAATTCATTTACCTACGGTTTTAGGGCCTTGCAAATAATGGTGACGGCTACCCTGGGAAGGCTAGGGTGTGCCCAGAAGGGTGGCCATGTTACCAGAGTGATTGGGCATGAAGGGAATGGTAAGGAATGATTTCGAGGACGAAATATAATTTAAGTGAGGGAGAGTTGTAACACCCCGTTTATTTAATAAATAAATAAAGCTCTCATCACACATCCATTTTTGTGGTACTAAGTCATAAAGTTGGCAACTTTATGCCTTTGCATGACTCACACACCCTAAACTTCTCCATTAAGACCTTTCTAAGGTCTTTAACCCATGCATGAGGCTAAAGCTCTCATCACGCATCCATTCTTGTGGTACTAGAGGACCAAAGGACCTCAGATCTGTCTACTTCTCCTGGAATTGCTCAACTGTCATGGAGGTACAAATCATCCAAAAAGGGACCAAACCAGAAACCCTAGATAGAACTAGAGATTAAGATGGAAAGGTGCAAGCTTTATACCTCCAAAAGCTTTGCAAGATAACTAAGATGTAGGATCTTGAAGCACCAACTTGTTACAAGCTTGTAGCACCGCCTCTTGGAATGGACACTAAAAGAGTCACAAAGCACTTCTATAAGCTCAAAATGATCTCACACAAGTTCTCTAGAGTATAACGACGTTCTAAGACAGTGGAGGCTCTCTAGGGCTAAGTCCAAAGGACTTCAGGTTGCTTAAATAGGTCTTGAGTCAGACTGTAACACCCCGTTTATTTAATAAATAAATAAAACAAACTGTTGAATGAATCGTAGCCCATAAATTAATAATTATATAGAAGGTGTTGGTCTCGAGGAGTTGACTGTCATAATTTTAGAAGGCGGGGGTTAAAGTGTAAAATCTGGACTTAATTTGTAAATATTTATGAAGACAGGGGAGCATGGTAAACTATTGGGACTTGAATTGTAAGGAATTATTAATGATAGGGGTTATTTGGTTAATATTGGTACTGTTTTGAAAGAGACTTTATGGGGAGGGACTAAAAAGGAAAAAAATAGTATAAGTTTCAATGGGGGACAGGATTTAAACTAGGTAGCGTTCCTCTCCCGTTTTTAAGAGTTACATGACCCCAACACCCTGTTCCCGAGTTGTAGCAAAGAAAAGAAGAGAAGAGAAAAGAAAGTGAGGAGAGAAAAGAAGAGAAGAGAAAGGAAAAGAAATTTGTCTTTTGTGTTCCCGAGTTGAAGAGAAATGGAAGGAAAGTTAAACATTTTGTTCTTTCTCTCCAAATCCTTCCAAATCGGAAGGAAAGTTAGGAGGGAAAGTGATCCCTCCATTTCCTTCCACTTCCCTCCTTTAATGAAACTCGGGAACACCAATTTCTTTTACTTTCCTCTCACTTCCACCCATTTCCTTTCTTTTCTCTCCTTAAATTGAACTCGGGAACGGGGTGCAAAACCTTAACCCTAAACTGAAACAGCCGCCACCATACTCCAACCTCTAACTGCTGCCTCCGTGACTCCATAGTAAACCACCGATCGAGTGACTCCGTCGACAAGCGTGAAGAACGAGACCGCGGATGATGTTGCTGTTTCCCAGATGCTGCTCTCTTTCTTCCGAATCGATACATGTTGGGCTGCATCGCCACCATTAAGCACCACCTGTGGCGTCCTTTCTACCGATGATGCCGTTGTGCGTTCCATAGCACCGTCAGTACCCTCCGTCCCCATTCTTGTCCCACAAGATCAAACTCTGACGTGGTGTGTGTTCGTATCGCAGCTCATGTCACCATGTGTGTGTGTGTTTCAAATGTTATCGTGTGTGTGAATCGCTGTTGCATCGTGCTTGTGTGTGCATTTTGTTGGATGGACAGAGATTGAAGAGAGCCACCATGGCAGCCAACCTTAGTGGCCGCCGCCATTTGTTTTTCTGTTACTTTTGACCACCATGGGTATACATTGGCTGTGTGCATTTTTAATGGTGTTTGTGTGTGTCATGCAAGTCGAATGTTGTTTTGTTAGGTGTTTCGTGGATGGAATTCTTGAGAACAGTCGCCACGACCACTGTGAGGTGGTGGCTGCCACCACATGCCATCACCATGTGTGTGCTTATTTTAATGTAGTGTGTGGGTGTGTGTTTATTTGGTATTTTATTTGTAAATTGTAAAAAAAGGAATAATGTAAAGAAATTGAAAACCACCACATTAGGGTGGTGGCTGCCGCCTCCTATCGCCGTGTCGGGTGGTGGTGTGCCTCGTTTGTATGGTGATAAGTTAGGATGTTTAAACAAAGGGACTAAAACCCTAATGGGCCCTAACTGACCAAAGGAAAACCCTAATGGGCTCAAGGACATGGTTTTGGGCCTATTGGGCTAAGAATGGGTGGAAAACGCTAATTAGAGTTTAGAAAACCTTAATTTTGGATGTATAGGCTTTGGATTAATCGGGACCCATACTAGAATCATTAATCAAGGTAAAATATTAATTAATAACCATTTGCAATTAACATAAGGCTATGTGGGACTTAATGGATTAAGTCCTTAATGGGTTGAGTAGGGACATTTAATCCTAATTATCATTTTATGTGAGACCCTAACTTCACTTGAGTTTATTATTGGGCCTTTCTTTTGGCTCTTGATGGTTGGGTTATTAATAGGCCATCCAATATCAAGCAAATGGACTAGAATAATTCATGAGATTTGAGGTAAGGCCCATATGAGGAGTTGGGCCTAATTTGGAAAATTGGGCCATAGATGGGCCATAGATTGGACCTTAATGATTATATAATGATTGGGCCTTTGAATAAGACCATGTAAAGGTTTTGGCCCAATTTTCAAAATTAGGCCATATGTTTGGCTTTGAGCCATAGTTGGACTTTTGGGATTTTGGATTGGACCTTGGGCTTGAATCAAGCTAAGATATTGGTAAAGCAGTCTTTTACCCCAAGCATTAACTTATGGATATATGTTGGAACCCGATTATTAATTGAGTGTTATTTTGATGTTGACAGATTCAAGAATCTATCAGCCAACAGCCACAACTTTATCTGTGGGACTTCAGCAGTGAGGTGAGTCTCTTCACTTTTTGTATGGGTCTAAGGCACCAATGTCGACCTATTTAGTTTATGTATGATAGGAATACCCGAGGGTTAGCCCTAGGCATTATGCATGAAAGCCCACGAGGCAGCTCCTGGCACACAATATGTTATTATGTATGGTAGGAAGACCCGTGGATTAGCCCTTGGCAATATATATGAAAGACAAGGAGGTGGCCCCCAGCTTGGCAAGAAAGACCATGTGATGGCCCGTAGCATAATGGAAAGACTATGTTTGGCACATATCACCTTTACTGATTATGATATATGTATGGCTAATGGTTATGTATGATAGTATGCAAGTATGTTTTTATATGCTTGACAATATCCGGTTAAAAGAGACCGAAGGGGTTGGCTAACATCGAGATATGCTAGGCCGTATGTTGATATGTATGGTATGTGGTATTTGGGGAACTCACTAAGCTTCGTGCTTACAGTTTTCACTTTTGGTTTCAGGTACTTGTTTTCAAAGGACATGAGCCGGATTGATCGGAACGCATCACACTATATTTCCACACATGAGATCTTGGGGATTACACTCTGATATTGTTTATAATAACATGTTTTGACTATTTCTACTTTGGTTTTGACATGACTCAGTATTAAGGATGTTTTCATATACTGTTGGTTTTATAATAATTTATTTAAAATGAAATTTTTTTGGCCTTGAATTTGGGATGTTACATCGACAATTAGGGTTTTGACTCCCTCACGCATACACCCGACGTACCCTCATGTACGCCCAATGTATGTGAGACTCCTCTACGATCAATCATGCAGAGTACGCTAAGCGTAGTCATAGGTACACCCAACGTACTCGAGGGACCAACTATGCTAATAAGTAAAATCTTGAGGGTTTTAAGACATACCAGATTTAGGGTGTTGCATTTACATTTGATCTATTTCACAAAGTAAGAACTGTAGGAAAACGTAGTGTGCATGCTTGGAGCATGGGATAACTATTATTTTAATTTACGTATTTGTTGATAAATCGAAACAATATAAAATGAATAATGTGTAATCAATATGGTGATTAAATAAAAGGTGTTTTATTTACACTCAATTGTTTTGGGGCCATATAGGATTAATATTATTCTTGTGTTTCACTTTGCATGTTTTGACATCCCAAATAATAAAATTATTCAAACCATCCATAGTCGATCATACGTTGGAAGTAAGTATGAAAGAAGACTGTTATGAGTTGGCTTGCACACTGCATCAGACTGATTTCCGAAAACTACATCAGACTGAAGTCCGTAACTAACCAGGGCCTTGCCCTCTGCATCAGACCAAAGTCCAGAAACTGCATCGGACCAAAGTTCGGAACTAACCATGGCCTTTCCCTCTGCATCGGACCGCAGTCTGGAAACTGCATCGGACCGAAGTCTGGAACTAACCTGGGACTTGCCCTCTGCACCAGACCGGAGTTCGGAAACTAACTGAACATAGCATAGCATAATCATAACTACTAGCATCAATACATATATGACATACTGCATCGGACCGAAGTCCGAAAACTGACTGAACATAGCATATCATAGTCGTAACTACTAGTATAAACACAAATATACTGCATACTGCATCGGACCGAAGTCCGGAACACATAACACAAGACATGCTTAAATCACAAAGACATCAAGCACACTGAACTACTGCATCGGAACGAAGTCCGGAAACTACTGCTAACTAAACGGGTCAGCATTGTCGCCGTAGACCCGTTCTTACTCGATGGAAAACTCACCTGCACTGCTGAACTCTACTGATAATCCTCTGGCTGCTATCTGACAACTCCCCGAACTGCTTCTCCTCCAGCTCCCCGAGCTAGTAATACCAATAACAACACTTAGCCTAACTGTCCTCAAGAAGCCAACTAAGTCAACTCTGGTCAAGGTCCTTCTCAAGGTCAAATTCAACGGTCAGAGTCAACTCCCAGTTGACTCGACTCGCTGAGCTATTCTACCAACTCGTCGTGCCGATGCTCCTCAATCCCAAACAACCTCGACTCCACCCATCGAGTCTAGCAAGAACTCGACGGGTTCTCCTTCAACTAAACATTTGGGACCATATTCAACCGACTCGCCGAGTTGTTCTACAACTCGTCGAGTCCATCTTCATAATCTAAGGAGATTTTCTTGGACTCGCCGAGTTCCACCTTGAACTCGCCGAGTACCATGACCTTCATGTCCATTATGGATACAGACTGGCTGAGTCCTTCTCTAACCCCACTCACAGCTCCGACTCAAAAACATAAAGGGTTTGGGTTTGTGATCCGACTCGTCGAGTCCATGAACTGACTCGGTGAGTTCGTCTTATGACAACTCTATTCTGCCAATTCTATTCCATTTCAACACCTCCAACTCAGAGATCTGGACTCCTTATGCTATCATTTCACGTAAAGTTGCTAACTTTATGTGCATGCAGGGTGTTATGAGGCTAGAACACTTAATCCAAGCCACAGATAAGGCCTAGGTCATGTAATGGGATCTTAACTGGATAAAGCCAACAACTTTGAGCCCCAAAAGCTCAATAGTTTCCAGATATGTATCCAATCCATCCTCAAAGGCTTAATACTCGGTTTGACCTTGGAAATGGTCCAAATGTGACCAAATCTAAGCTAGAAGGGGATCTAGATGATTATTAGTCAAGGTATAAGCTTTTTACCTCAAAAATGGTCTGAAATGCTACCCTAACTCTAGATCTATAGCTTCTTCTTGCACCACCAAGGTCCTTCCTCCTTTTCCAAGCTTCAAATCACTCACAAGGCAAGAACTAACTCAAGAATGGAGTTGGGTGGCTAGGGTTTTGGGTTCTAGATGAGAGAGGCTGTAAATGAACCCTAGGGAAGAGAATAAGACGCTTAAACAGGGTACCAAGTCCCGAAATTTGGGCTTCCCAACCCAAACCAGACTCGCCGAGTCCACTCTCTGACTTGTCG
The DNA here is from genome assembly GCF_052625555.1 of Lactuca saligna. Classification (NCBI taxonomy): domain Eukaryota; kingdom Viridiplantae; phylum Streptophyta; class Magnoliopsida; order Asterales; family Asteraceae; genus Lactuca; species Lactuca saligna. The sequence goes on from NC_136422.1 coordinate 117,887,823, forward strand.
AATCGGTCACTTAACCTTGCACACGGATCCCGCTCTGAATCGTCGAGTTCATCCTTGGAGTCGATGAGTTGACCCCTTTTGACTTAGGGGTCCATGTGCAAGGTTAAGTGACTAATTCGTCGAGTCGGTCACTTAACTTTGCACACGTATCCTGCTTCGTCTCGTCGAGTTCATCCTTGGACTCGACGAGTTGACCACTTTTAACTTAGGGTTTCTTTTCCTTTCTTAGTCCTTCTGATTCTGGGTGTTACAACTCTCCCCAATTTAAACTAGACTTTTTCCTCGAAGTCCGCTACGGCCAACTGTCCTACAATCTGCTTTCAACCTTCCTGCCTGATGAATCTAGCTTCGGCTGACCACTTCCATTGACCATTCGCCCGGTCATTCAGACTAACACTAGTCCTTGGAAACAACAATCCTCGAGTGCACTCTGATCCCGTTAATCCTGGGAACATAGCTTACTCAACTGACAATTCCCAACTGTACTCCCCGAGTACACATGCTGGACATCCTAGGGATTTCCCCCCTTTTTCCTGCACGTTTACTGGCCTTCCCAAGGCAACATTCCACTACTAACCACCTCCTCTACCATTGTGAAGGGCATATTCTTCACGGTATCCATTACTCCAGCCACTCCCAGTGTTGGTCACTACTGCCGATACACACTGAATACTTCTTGCTACTACGACTTAGTGCTAAGCACTCGACCCAACAAATGGATCAGATAATCCTTCGAGTAAAAGAATCATCCCTGTAACGGTTAGACTCATAGGAGATCTGTGAAACAGGGCCAAACCCTTCCTTCTAAGATTATTTAACCCTTTTGTGAGAGGCGTAGCACTCCTCGGTCCACTAGCTTTTTCACACCAGTCTCCTCTTCTCATTACTCCCTCTCACTGTGAACCCTGAAATTTTTTTATGCGCTTCCTGGATAAACCGAGACCACCCTAGTCCCAACTAATCTAACGTTAACTGGGTTACCGAACTCCCACCGGTTACTACACCCCATAGAATCTCATAGTCACTCCTAACGGCTTCCGAGGATACTTCGGCTATCTATAAGTGCTCCATCTACTCTGCTACTCTGGCGCTACCAGCCCTGGGATCCCTGATCCATTATCTTAACCCTATGGTCCCTACTAGGTCCTACCTGCGCTACTATAATCTCATGAGCCTCACCCACGGGTCTCACCCGAATATACCACTAAACTTCTCTTACCATTTCTTACACGCCCCCTACTCAAGTAACATGACCATAATCCTGAGCACACCCTAGCCTTCCTAGGGTAGCCATGGCCAATCTTCGCAAGGTCCTAAAATCCTCAGGTGAACGGATTACTCACCAACAGATCACATCTACTCTATCTGAAATTTGTTGTCTTTAGATGATCTGAATCCCTAGCAGACTACTCACACTGAATGATTATAGATGAACCCCTCAGCGGGTGACTTAGCATTACTCAACAATCTATTACACTTACTATACATGAGACCCTCAAATACCATTATTGTTGGAGGCCCAAAACTGTCTGAAACACCGATCTACCTGAAAAACTGAACTGCATGAAACATTGAACTGCCCGAAATGGTATATTATAGCAGAACCGCTTCCCAAAATCGATAGAGACCTTCCTGGTGTCAATTCATTCTTCATACATCTGGAATACCGGGTTCTAGCCCGTCTGCAGCGTCAAAAGACTCCCACTTAGCCGACTCACACAACTTCCGAATTAAATCCTTCTCTGGAACTAGTTGCCACTAGTTACCATGCCACTGAGGCTCTAATAACTTTCTGCTCTAACTGATCGATTCCATACTTTGAATCCTGACATCACCAAACCCAAAGCTAAACGCGATTGCTACATGATCATTGGTAGCCTTATATCATGAAGGACCTTAAGCAGTCCACTGCCTCTTTGTTCTCTTAGCTATAGCGGTGATTCTACAATCTTATTACCGTATTAACCAGGTCTAATCCATCTGGATAATTTCAAAATTCAATATGTGTATTTCCATATCCTCACTGTTACACCCGAACTGGTGGGTACTACTGTCCCTTCCGTGTCCTAGCAACACACTCACGCTATTTACCAACTTAGTGAATGCTACGACTACACCCGCAGACTTAGAAAACTCTAACACTGTGTCGAACACACACTCGACCTAGCACTCAATTGCACTTAAGTCTTAACTGGAGCTCCAACCTGGTTCTTGGACCCGGTTTCCCAAAGCTAAGGAAAAACGTAAACCAATTGTCGGAACGTTATCTAAACTCCCAGCTCATTCAATCCTGAATCAAGACGACCACTCGACCGTCTCTGTTCTGACAGAAAATCTATAGCCTGGTTTTGTAACCTGTCATTAGCTAATTGTGCATACACGAACTTAACTTTGGAAAGTTTTCCCTAACTCCCCGCTCACGTGTTCCTCCATCCAAATAGCCACTTGGGCTGATTTCTTCCCCAATAGCGATGCGAACCCAATCCAGTCTCGCACTTACTTCTGCTTCTGACCACTCGGGTCGTTTTACCCCACTTTGATTCCACTAGCTCCTTACAGCTTACATCTTGAAAAGGATTCTCAATCCTTTTCTCAATATAATGGTCGATCTGCTGACAACCAATACTTACTATTGCTAGTGCTTCAAAACTAGCTAATACCCAATCTGAACCACAATGAAAGACTAACAGAATACCTCCCAAGCCCCTTTCACACTTGCTATAGTGATTGCATTCTGAAAACCTGCTCAAAGGGAAACATTTTCGAACTAATGCTCCAACATCCATGGTATACAGTAGACATATAACTTCATCATAAGCGGAAAATATATTATTCTGAAATATACTTACTAACATCAATGCAGTACCAAGACAATAAAATCATAAACAGAAGCAGTATTGAAATACATACCAGTGGTCTATTGCGACTCGATCTTGATTTCTTGCGGAACCATGGGCGCTGGAACTTGAACTACCCCTACCTGTTGGAGTTTCTACAATGAAACTGGAGCTGCCTTAACCCCTATACGGGGGTAATTCGCTCTGATGTGGTCCAGGCTAATGACAACGATGACACAACTCTTCCTCCAACGTGCATTCTTTACGCTTGTGACCCTTCAACCCGCACCTTCCACACTTAGACCTTGCTACAAACATCTTTTTGTACCACTTCGCCCTTTGGGTTTTTGACTCCTGCTACAGTCGTACTCAACTGCTCGGTTGGTTGACTCAAACCATGCTCCCGCTTCCTCTTTCCCAGGTGCGCATCTAACCCAATCTCTTGCTTCTGAGTTACCCCGGCTACCCCACCAACTGCCTGCACATTCGCTGCCTGATGCTGAAACCTAGCGGTTACACTGCTAGTAACACGCTCAATAATGTCGGGTAACTCCTCGTGCACGGCCCACGAAACCTCCACAACAATCCAATCCTAAAGCGTACTCTCCTGGAGACAAGGTGCGCAACCCACCTTGGATCTCTGATGACAAGATATGATAATAGGATCCTCCCTTTCGAGGGATCCCAAAGATCCATAAACATTGCGCTCTAGAGGAACCCCTAACATGGCCACCATCTCAGCACGAAAGGCTCCCAACCTCTCATCCAAAATCTCTAATATACCCTCCTTTACCGTACCAAAGATCACATGAGTCTGATCTATGATATTGCATGTAATCTCTGCTGATACTAATTCTCTCATCTGCTCCCTGAGCTGCTCGAATCCTGAACCTGAGCCTGACTCGTCACTGACACCTGAACTGCCCACTGGCCTCTCACGCAAGGACACCATGCTGCAAACATAACACAATAACTATCACAATACACATCATTTCTTCGAGATCACACATACGCGCACTACAAGTTTCCTGGTCTCATCTCGCCCCTTCTTGAATCAAGTATGGATCCTCTGCTTTCAGTAGTATGGACCCATACTACCTTCCACATCTATCCGTACTTTCCTCAAAAACTGCCTCTACTCCACCATGTGCCTTTTCTACTAGTACTATTTCTCCCAACACTGATCTCATCCTAGGCTCTCTCTAGGGTAACCTCCAACCCGCACCCAATCCTCAGCTACTGAAGGTATCATTGTAATGCCAATTAGCCACTACCTGAATACCATCACATGTGATGAGGCTCGGATAATCCTTCGAGTAAATGACTCGCCCCTACAACGGTTAGACTCAAACGAGAGCTGCACAATAGGGCCAAATCCAACACTCTGAGATTATTTAACCCTAATCACATGTGACGTGACGTATTCACCTAATGGCCAACTCCCATCACTCAGAGTCCCACAAAGCACAAAGCAAGTAATATTCAGACAAAGGAAACTACTCAAGAAAATCTGTCCTCATAACAAGAAACTATACTAGCATTCAATGCGAAGCTCATACTATCAGGCATAACCTAAACAGGCTATCCTACTATTGTCTACTCAATACTAGCATGCAATTCTTATAAAGCTGAAACACATATAACAGGCACATCAGGCATCCTCCTAGATCCTTAGTCATATTCTAGCATGTTGTTCTACTGAAACTAAAAGTAATAATCATAACATAAACTTGTATGGGTAATTTGGGAGTACTTACTTGAGCTTGGCTGATCGCATGCACCACACCCTTTTCTCTTTTTCAAAAACTCTTTTCTTTTTACGTTTCTTTTTCTAAAATTTCTTTCAAAAGTTCTTTTCTTTTGAAAACCTCATACCATTTCCTTAGTTTAACTATACACACACCCGAAAGTGTGTCCGAATCCCTCAAACCAAGGCTCTGATACCAACTTGTAACATCCCCAAAAATACAGTCTAAAAATTTCTTTTTAAAAAATTACTTAAAACATAATTGTCAAACCATAAATAAAATCATATCATAAACCAGAATGTTAATTCCAAAACATATTTCCATTATCAGAGTAAAACATCCCATACTGGCTAACTATGGTGAGTGCCATCCGATCAACCCGAGCTTTTCCCTCTACTACCGGAAGTACCTGAAACCAAAACTGAAAACTATAAGCATGGAGCTTAATGAACTCCCCCAAACTACCACATACCATACAATAACATATAAACACATATTGGGCCTTGCCTACTACATCGGACCAATGTCCGGAAACTGCATCGGACCGAAGTTCGAAACTAACCAGGGCCTTGACCTCTGCATCAGATCGAAGTCCAGAAACTGCATCTGACCGAAGTCTGGAACTAACCAGGGCCTTACCTTCTGTATCGGACTGAAGTCTGCAAACTGCATTGGACTGAAGTCTGGAACTAACCAGGGACTTGCCCTCAGCATTGGACCGAAGTCCGGAAACTGACTGAACATAGCATAGCATAATCATAACTACTAACATAAACACATATACGACATACTGCATCGGACCGAAGTCCGGAAACTAACTGAACATAGCATAGCATAATCGTAACTACTAGCATAAACACATATACTACATACTGCATCAGACCGAAGTCCGGAACATATAACACAAGACATGCTTAAATCACAAAGACATCAAGCACACTGAACTACTGCATCGGAACGAAGTCCAAAAACTACTGCTAACTAAACGGGTCGTCATTGTGGCCGTAGACCCGTTCCTACTGGAAGGAAAACTCACATGCACTACTGAACTCTGCTGATAACCCTCTGGCTGCTATCCAATAACTCCCCGAACTGCTGCTCCTCCAACTCCCCGAGCTACTAATACCAATAACAACACTTAGCCTAATTGTCTTGAAGAAGCCAACTAAGTCAAATCTGGTCAAGGTCCTTCTCAAGGTCAAAGTCAACGGTCGGAGTCAACTCTCAGTTGACTCGACTCGTCGAGTTGTTCTACCAACTCGTCGAGTCCATGCTCCTCAATCCCAAACAACCTTGACTCCACCCGTCGAGTCTAGCAACAACTCGACAGGTTCTCCTTCAACTAAAGATTCGGGACCATCTTCAACCGACTTTCTGAGTTGTTCTACAACTCCTTGAGTCCATCTTCGTAAGCTAAGGAGATTGCCTTCGACTCGCCGAGTACCATGACCTTCATGTCCATTATGGACACAGACTGACTGAGTCCTTTTCTAACCCCACTCACAGCTCCGACTCAAAAACAGAAAGGGTTTGGGTTTGCGATCCGACTCGTCGAGTCCATGAACTGACTCGGTGAGTCCGTCTTATGACAACTCTATTCTGCCAATTCTATTCCATTTCAACACCTCCAGCTCAGAGATCTGGACTCCTTATGCTATCATTTCACGTAAAGTTGCTAACTTTACGTGCATGCAGGGTGTTATGAGGCTAGAACACTTAATCCAAGCCCCAGATAAGGCCTAGGTCATGTAATGGGATCTTAACTGGATAAAGCTAACAACTTTTAGCCCTAAAAGCTCAATAGTTTCCAAATATGTATCCAATCCATCCTCAAAGGCTTAATACTCGGTTTGACCTTGGAAATGGTCCAAATGTAACCAAATCTAAGCTAGAAGGGGATCTAGATGATTATCAGTCAAGGTATAAGTTTTTTTTACCTCAAAGACGCTTAAACAGGGTACCAAGTCCCAAAATTAGGTCTTCCCAACCCAGAACAGACTCGCCAATTCCACTCTCAGACTTGTCGAGTCGGTCACTTAACTTTGCACACAGATCCCGAGTCGTCGAGTTCGTCCTTGGACTCGACAAGTTGACTCCTTGTGACTAAGGTTTTCTTTTCCTTTCTTGGTCCTTCTTATTCTGGGTGTTACACATGTAGATTGTCTAAGGTGTTACACATAGCAAAAGTTTGCTACATCATTCATGAGTGCTCCAAAAAAAAGATTTGAGTACTGGATTTTACCCGCGCTTATCTGAATTACTTCATGGAATTTATCACGAGTAATTGTGAGACGATAATATAATATAATATTCAAACTTAGATATATGAGTTGTTAACTACGAGTTGGTTGTGCATTGATGATACGAAAAACGTATCAGTAACTTGATGTTATGAAACGTTTCGTTGTGCATGAACTAATGTGTAGTTAGTACAAGCATATAATGGCGAACTTTATCTATTCCTTTTACCCTAAGAGGATTAAAAGTGATATCTTGGACCCCTCGATGATTTTGTTTTGACTATGTGCTGGGCCCAGTCAAAACTAAATTGATGTGTTCAGGTATGTTCTATGTCAGACGAATCGGAAATCGGGAAACAAATTGCATGAAAATAAGTATGACTATGTTCCATGTGTTTGTCCGCATAGATATCTTGAGAATAGAGGAATGTATGATCCTTTATCTGAAGGACGCATCACTAACTAGGTCAGAGTTCGACAATGGCTTTTGAAAGCTTACGATTGCTAAGTCGGATTCTGAATTCGCATTGGCAGTTATAGTTATTAGACTTATCCAAGTGGGAGACTGTTTGATTTGGTATCTAAGCCCATAACTATAATTGGGATGTACTTGATCCGATTGTAACATGGTCCTTTTTGGGTTGCCTTCACCACTACAATTTGATAGGATGGATTTTGAGAATAAGGTTATTTATGGTTTATTAATATATTAGAAGTATAATATATTAGTATGAAATCATATTATTAAATTACCATTGATCAAGAATTAATTTGGAATTAATTTTGTGGTATAAAAGAGACTAATTAAATATATAGAGATTGATTATGTAAATGAATGACTCGTATAGTATGGTCTAATGATCCATGGTTATTTAGGATGGGCTAAACCAATGAGATAATCCATGGATAGTCCATGGAGGTTAACCCATGGAGCCTAAGTAATATAAAAGGTCATTAGGGTTTACAAAGTGTAACCCTAGCATTTTTGACACTATAAATAAAACCCCTAGTGCCAAAATCGTGACCCATTCATTCTAAGAGAGAGAAGTTGATTTTGTGCTAAGTAACTTATTCTCTCAAGCCTCCTCTTGCATATTGGTGTTTGTAAACCAATAGATGCATCACACTTGAGGTGCTCAAGCTTTCAAAGGTCAAGAACTACCAGTCCTTCTAAAAGGTATGCCATCTAACTAGATGTATTATTCATTTGACAATTTGTATGCTAGTTAGGACAATGCTTTGGAAACATGAAAATACACATGTATAATTAGAGAAAATATAGATCCAAAGCATTTAGGGTTGCATGTGCAGCATAGGAGTGTTATAGTGCTAAAAACCCAACAAGAGAGGCTTTATGCCAAATTCTCCAAGTGTGATTTCTGGTTACGAGAGGTCCCGTTCTTAGGACACCTCGTTAACCAGAATGGGAGTTTGGTCGATCCGGTCAAGATTGAGGCAGGTATGCGATGGGAGGTGACGAGGTCCCCATTCGAGATCAGGATTTTCTTGGCCTGACAGGCTACTACCGGTGACTTATCATAAATTTCTGCAAGATCGCCATTCCTCTTACTAGGTTGACCAGGAAGGGTGTTACTTTTGTTTGGGGGCCAAGTAGCATGCCTCATTTGAGACTCTTCGCCAACGACTGTGCTGCATCCATATTAGAGATGGGTGTCGTGCTGATGCATAGGGGACATGTTATAGCATATGCATTGAGGCAGTTGAAGCCTCATGAGACGACGCATCCCACCCACAATCTGGAGTTGGGGGCGGTAGTGTTCGCCCTCAAGATTTGGTGCCACTATATCTATGGTGTCAGGTGTACCATATACACGAACTATAAGATCCTGAAGTATCTAATGGATCAGCCCAACCAGAATATGAGACAGAGGAGGTGGTTGGATGTAGTCAAAGACTACGACTGTGAGTTTGGGACCAGAGAACCGTAAGAGAGAGAGGGTGATCAGACATATTTATGAGTTTGGGACGAATGGTGTAACATACACGTTTTGAAATCGTGTTTCGTAATAAATAAATTTGTGAAATACTATGTGAAATTGAGTGTTGAGTTCTAACAAATGATTTTTACTAGAAATGAAGTAAAACTATGTTTAGAATCACTCAGAAAATATTGAAAGTCTTATGAGAATCCAGTTAAAAGCCAAATAGTGAAATTTAGCGAAAATATAAAATTTTAAATAAGTAAAATTTTATTATTTGATGTTGTAGAGAATCTAGTTAGAAACTTGTAGGAGAAAACCTCGTCGAAATCCGAGTTATAACAAAGAAGTTATGACCAACCGAAGATCCGCTACAAAACCGACACGACGTTGAATGACGTAAAAAGTGAGTTTTTGATAAACTAATTTTTAGCCTTAGTAATCTAAATGAAAGTCGTAGTATTCGTTAAACTGAGAAATTCGATAAAAAGAACGACAAAATATGACTTCGTATGAGGAAGTTATGATTTTTCGAAGTTTCAACTTAGCAGTAGACAGCTAAAAACTCGAATTTTAGATCTAGCGATATTTGACCGATACATCCTAAATGAGAATCGAAGGTCTCGTCATTTGTAGTACAACGGTAAAAAGTCTGAGAAAAACGGATGCCAGATGAAGAAGTTATGAATTTTTAACAGATTTTCCTGTCTCGATTTGTTAAAAATAATAATATTAAAATAAATTCAAAATTAGCCGACGAAATCTAAACGAAAATTGTAGAGCGTAATTTTGGCTACGCGTGCATATAAAGAACGTAAAAAACGGAGCTCGTATGCGAAAGTTATGGATTTTAGAAGTTTGGGGCACATTTTCCAAGAAATTCGCATGAATAGTCCCGACCACCAGAGACCTTCGTCGCAGCCACGTCACCTTCGCACGAAGCAGCAGCGTCACCGGAGACGTGGCCAAATCCGAAGTCGGCAAGTGTCGCAAGCTGATTCACCGAGGCCGAGGTCCAGCAGGAACGAGACACGTCTCGCATCGGTGGCCAGTCTGACGCGAGACACGTCTCGCCTACCAGCCTCACATCCGAGCAACCGAGCTGCTTCGTCATCGCACGCGTGTCTGAGCCTCGCACCGCCACCTGTCTTTCCCTCCTCGCATGTGAGCCACGTGCTCACTTCTCCTAGCTCCGGATCCGAGCCCCCTCTCCTATAAAAGGGAGGCATACGAGCCTTCCGCGGTAATTTTGAGAATTTGCCATTTTTCACCCCTAAATCCATATATTCACTATTTTGAGTTTTCCCAAAGCCCCATATCAATTTTAGCACCCGAAACACGTCCAGAGACCCCCGAGAAGCCCTGAAATTTTATCTTTTCGGTTTTGAATCCCCACCTTCGCAGAGCCCGATTTTCAATTAAGCTCCCGGTTTTCAACATAGAAAGTCATATTTAAAGCCGAAGTGTTGTCCAAATTACTATTTTAACCCCCGGTTAACTTAAGGTGAGATCGATATATAGGAACAATTGTATGTTATGTGTTATATGTGCTATGTGCTTTTCAGTGTTATTATTCTGAGTTATTTTCCCGTGTGATGTTATTCACTATGTTTATAGCAATTGTAATACCTTTGACCATGTGATCAGTGAAAGGACTTAGATTCACATTGGTACTGGTACGTAGCCTCTGGCCATGTAGAGCATGTCTCCATAAGAGAATGACTTCTATTATATGGCATTGGCAAATGGTTAGACAGGACTATAAGCCTGAAATCTAACAAGATGATAATCAGAAATTGCATGTCTTCTATGCCATTTGGGCCAAAGTCTTATTGATGTATATCAAAACTTGAAAAGTATATCTTTGAATAAATTCTTTGATTGATATGAACACTTGTCACATGATCTCACATACATCTTGTTGTTCCTCTTTGCTTTTGCCACATTGAAGTATATATATGGGATAACGTTATATTGTATCTATTATTGAACTCACTAAGCGTCACCAGTTACCCTATCAATGTTTAACAATTGCAGGTGATAAGTAACTAGTATGTTCACATACTATTAAAAGATTTAGAATAGTTTGTAATAGTACTTTTGTACTACATTTTATGTTTGTATAAATTACAATATCCTGGGTAGTTATGTAATATATATAACACTTTGTAATAGACGGTTTGTATCCAATAGTTTGTAATTCCCTTTATCAATGTAAAATATTGCTTTTATGAATATGCAAATAGCATGTTTTTGAGTAATGATATTATGAAATATGAAATTTTGGGTCTTTCAAAAATACGAAAGTTGGGGTCTTTCAAATAGTCGGGGGCATATGACCTTCCGTGGGCGGATATGGGTGCCATATTCAGGTGGATCTTAACGTATATTGATGGAAGAGGCACATCGATCATGTTTCTGGATCTATCTGGGGGCCACTAAGAGGTATTTGGATCTAAGGACGGATTATTTGTGGCCCTATATGAAGAGAGATGTGGCGTGGGTAGTCGAGAGGTGCTTTACTTGTCGTTAGGTCAAGGCGCAGCGCAACACCAGTGTCTACATGGCCTGTTGCAGCCTCTAGAGATTCCCCAGTGGAAGTAAGAGCATATTTCCATGGATTTTATCACAAAATTACCAAGGAATGCACGAGGTGTCGACACAATATGGTTGATTATAGACCGGTTGACAAAGAGCGCTTACTTTTTGGCTATCAGTGAGGGCTCTTCTACAGAGAAATTGGCCTAGATCTACGTGCGAGAGGTGGTGGCACTACATGGAGTGCCAACATCGATAGTGTCAGATCAGGATGTGCGTTTTACTTCCAGGTTATAGAAGAAATTTCATGAGGAGTTGGGTACCCGGTTTCACTTCAGTACCGCATATCACCCATAGACGGACGGGCAAAGTGAGCGGACGATTCAGACGCTCAAGGATATGCTTCGTGCATGTGTTATAGACTTCGGTGGGAGTTGTGACACTTATTTTTTCCTGCATGAGTTTTCATACTACAACAACCATCATTCCGGTATCAGCATGTCTCCCTTCAAGCTCTTATATGGGAGGAGATGTCGGACTCCCATTTGTTAGGGAGAGGTAGGGCAGAGAGTGATGGGTAACACTGAGATAGTGCTCAAGGAGACTGAGCAGATTCAGCAGGTCAGACAATGGTTAATGATGGCCCAAAGTCATCAGAAGATCTGCGCAGACCGGAGACGATCTGAGTTAGAGTTCCAGGTCTGAGATTTTGTCCTCCTGAAGGTGTCCCCATGGAAAGGGGTGATTCGATTCAGGAAGCAGGGCAAGCTGGGTGCTAGATACATTGGTCCTTCAAGAATGACCGCTCGAGTGGGGAAGGTAGCGTATTGATTATAGTTGCCTGCAGAGTTGAGTAAAATTCATATTACATTCCACGTGTCCCAGCTGAGGAAGTATGTAACCGATGAGACTACAGTGGTCCCTTTATAGGACATTCAGGTGGATGCGAGCCTAAACTACATTGAGAGGCCGATAACGATCTTGGATAAGAAGGTGAAGGTCTTGAGGAATAAAGAGGTGGCTTTGGTTCAAGTTCAGTGGCAACATCGGAAGGGATCCGAGTGTACTTGGGAGCCGAAGTTCGAGATGCAAGAGCAGTAACCTAAGTTGTATTCGGAAGATAACTTTGAGGGCGAATTCTGATTCTAGTGGGAGAGAATTGTAACATCCCAACTCCTAGGTATGATATTTAATTATTTTATTTCTTTTTGATAGGGAAACTCGATGAGTTGGGGAGCACCAACTCACTGAATAGAGACTATTGTGGCCGCGAGATTTGTAGAGTCTACTCGACGAGTAGGAGCTGTGTGAGGAAACCATAATTTTTCGGGTTTGTGTCCTATTTAAAGGACCTTAAGCCTTCATTTCCACCGCCCTTGTCACCCTACTACACTGTAAGAAACCCTAACCGAGTTGTTACCTTGTGTACGAGAAAGAGAGGCTAATATTGTGGGTTTTAGTGCATTATTGGAGGAGAGTTGAAGAGCAAGAGACCTTGGATGAGAAGGAGCTTTTGGTATGGTGTTCTTTGGTGGTTAGCTTCTATTTGGAGGTAAAAAGTTGTTATCTTGATCATTTCTTTTCTTATATCTCATTTTAGGGAGTTTTAGGGTTATCTCCCATCCATCTTTTGGTTATTGAGTCATTTGAACATGTCATCAGATTTAAACGTCAGATCTGGACTGTAGGAGGTCCCTTGAGCGCAAAGATCCAAGCTTTATCAAGCTAGAGACAAGCCTTTATGCATTAAACCCTATAATAGAGTGTGTTCGGGTATTTCGAGCCCTTGGTGCCATGTATGGACGTAAAGCTTGCAACTTTACGTGGTATTTCATCCTTGGGAAGTTAGATCTAGAGTTTGGGTCGGTATTTCTACTTAGAATTGACTGAATGAGAATTGGTCAAAAGGGACTAGATGAGTGCATGAGCCAACTCGACGAGTCAGTTAGGGTTTTCCCCTGATAGCTTGAACGCGCTACTACTCGACGAGTTGATGAGACAACTCAACGGGATGTTATGTCATTCAATAAAGCCGTTGAGTATGCTCAAAGGCGTGAGCATGACTTAGAAATACGTGGTGCCACTGTTACTGTTCCAAAGCATCCACGTACTGAAAGAACTACTCCTGCTTCCACTATTCCACTAGCTAAATCTATTCGAACTGATCCTAGCAAGCAAGCACAATCTCAGAGTGGTTTTCATGGCTGCGGTAGGTCACAATCTTTTTCTATTCAATCGCCTTCATGTCGCGTTTGTGGAAGGAATCATCTGGGTCAATGCAAAATAGACAAGGAATCCATTGTCTGTTATGGGTGTGGAGAAACGGGTCATATAAAGCCAGCTTGCCCAAGGAAGGATGTGACTTGTTATACATGTGGTATTACTAGCCACAAGAAGCGTTTTTCCCCTACTCTTACCAGCCAAGTGACGGGAAGTCAAGCTTCTATTCAACAACCATCGAGAAGTCATGTCCCTGTCCAACAACCGAAGAATACTCCAGCTAAAAAGGAGGAGGTGCCAAAAGGTAAAGGTCGTGCATTCCAGATTACCGTTGATGAAGCACGTGAGGACCCAAATGTCGTGACGGGTACATTTCTTGTCAACTCTAGACCTGCTCACATCTTATTTGATTCTAGTGCATCGGATTCTTTCGTATCTTATGAATTTGCGCATTGTTTTCAAACTGTTTGCTATGCACTCGTGCAACCATTTCACGTAGATACTACAGGAAGTATATCATTACTTGCTGATAAAATCTATATGGATTGTGTCATAGAAATTGAAGGCTATAATTTTCTTGCTAACCTAATCCCTATCTCCTTGCCCAATTTCGATATTATTCTCGGCATGGATTGGTTGTCAAAGAACCATGCAGAACTCTTGTGTTACGAAAAGATGGTACACATTCCTATTAAAGGGGAAGATCCTATTCATGTCTATGGTGAACAAAGCATCTTAAAAATAATCTCTTTCCTTAAAGCTTGTAAATTCATATCGAAAGGTTGTCCTATCTATCTGGCCTATACAGTTGACATCTCAAGAAACAAGAATAAAACTATAAATGATATTCCCATTGTTAACGAATATCCCGATGTTTTCCCCGATGATCTGCCTGGACTTCCTCCGGACAGACAAGTAGAATTCCGAATTGACCTTGTGCCCGGTGCTGCTCCGATTGCAAAAACTCCTTATCGTCTTGCGCCAGCCAAGATGAAAGGAGTGATGATCCAACTACAGGAAATACTTGAAAAAGCCATTATTCGACTGAGTACCTCTCCCTGGGGTGCTCCAGTATTGTTTGTCAAGAAGAAAGACGGATCGATGCGAATGTGCATTGATTGTTGAGAGCTGAATAAAGCGACTATCAAGAACAAGTACCCACTACCTTGCATCGACGATTTATTCGATCAACTTCAGGGTGTTAGCTATTTCTCAAAGATTGATTTAAGATCTGGCTATCATCAGTTGAAAGTACAAGAGCAAGATGTACCGAAGACTGCTTTCCGTACTCGTTATGGGCATTTCGAATTCCTTGTCATGCCATTCGGTTTGACAAACGCTCCTGCTGTATTCATGGATATGATGATTCGAGTGTGCCGCCCAATTCTCGATAAGTCTTTCATCGTATTCATTCATGATATTCTAATCTATTCCAAGTCTAAAGCCGATCATACCATTCATATTCGTGAAATCATATAACTTCTTCAAAAGGGTAAACTTTATGCTAAATTCTCGAAATTTGAATTTTGGCTTCGTCAAGTTTAATTTCTCAGCCATATTATTTCTAGTGACGGTGTATCTG
This sequence comes from Lactuca saligna, assembly GCF_052625555.1. Classification (NCBI taxonomy): domain Eukaryota; kingdom Viridiplantae; phylum Streptophyta; class Magnoliopsida; order Asterales; family Asteraceae; genus Lactuca; species Lactuca saligna. The sequence continues at coordinate 117,902,928 of NC_136422.1, forward strand.
TAGACCTTATCAAAATTGAAGCCATTCAAAATTGGTAAGTGCCCCATAATGCTTCTGAAATTCGAAGTTTCTTAGGTCTCGCGGGATATTACAGGAGATTCATTAAAGACTTTTCTCGTATAATCGTACCTCTCACGAGTCTTACACGGAAGGAAGTGAAGTTCGAATGGGGTGAAGCTCAAGAAAAAAGCTTTCTCAACTCTAAAAGATCTTTTGACTTATGCTCCCATCTTATCACTCCCAGAAGGTGATGATGATTTCTCCGTGTATAGCGATGCTTCAAGATTGGGACTCGGTTGTGTGTTGATGAAGCATGGTAAAGTGATAGCCTACGCCTCTAGACAACTGAAAGATTATGAAAACAATTATCCCACCTATGATCTTGAACTCGCTGCAGTAGTATTTGCCCTAAAACTTTGGAGACATTACCTTTTTGGTACGAAATACCAATTATTTACCAACCACAAGAGTGTCAAGTATATATTCAGTCAGCAAACTCTGAATATGAGACAACAACGAGCCATGGAGCTGATCAAGGACTATGATTGCAAAATCCTGTACCATCCTAGAAAGGCTAATGTGGTTGCAGATGCAGTTAGCAGGAAAGTTTATCGTACGAGTATGTGTTATACTATTACTCACACTACGGTGAAGTTCACTATTCTTGATGAACTAGAGAAGTGGCAAGTTGAGGCCTTAAAGCCAGAAAATGTGAAGAAGGAAGGAATGGTACATTATGCTGATGTTTTACTTGATGATCCACGAGGATTAAAAGTATTTAAGAATTGGCTATGGATTCCAAAGATTGGTGGATTAAGACAGAAGATTTTAAATGAAGCTTATAAGTCTAAGCTGTCAATGCACCCTGGTACAAGTAAAATGTACTATGATGTAAGAGCTGATTATTGGTGGCCTGGATTAAAGAAAGACATTGGAAGATATGTACAGGAATGCTTAGTATGCTTACAAGTCAAAACAGAGCACCAAAAGCCTTATGGAACCCCAGAAAGTCTTAGTGTTCCTGTATGGAACTGGGAAGAGCTGTCCATGGATTTTATTATCAAATTGCCAAAGACTGCTAGACAGCATGATATCATTTGGGTAATCGTCGACTGCCTGACTAAGAGTGCACATTTTCTCGCCATGCATGAAACGGATCCAATGGAGAAATATGCACAAGTATACTTGGATGAAATTGTTGCAAGACATGGTGTGCCACTGAAGATCATATCCGATCGCGATACTCGCTTCACTTCTCACTTTTGGGCGAGTATGCAATGCGAATTGGGATCTCGAGTTGCTCTCAGCACCGCTTATCATCCCCAGATAGATGGTTAGACAGAGAGAACAATCCAAACAGTAGAAGATATGCTTCGTGCATGTGTCTTGGAGTTCGGTGGTAACTGGGATAAATACTTACCACTTGTCGAATTTTCGTATAATAACAGTTACCATACTTCAATCAAAATGCCACCATATGAAGCATTATATGGTCACAAATGTCGTACGTCGTTATGTTGGCGTGATGTAGGACAGAAGATCCTTGGAGGCCCTGAAATGATTCAAGACACCACCGACAAGATTCAAATCGTACGATAAAGAATGAAAGCAGCCCAGGATCGATAGAAGTCCTATACAGAAAAGAGAAGACGACCTATAGAATTCCAAGTGGGTGATTTCGTAATGCTGAAGGTATCCCCATGGAAAGGCCTTATGCGATTTGGGAAGACAGGAAAGTTGAGTCCTAAATTTGTTGGTCCTTTCAAAATCATCAGGAGAATTTGAAAGCAAGCATACCGCTTAGAATTGCCTGAAGATTTGTCAGGTATTCATGATGTGTTTCATGTAAGTTATCTGCGCAAATGCTTGAGCATCTATGATGAGACAGTTCCATTATCCGAGGTGAAATTGGATAATAAGTTAAGATATGTTGAAGAGCCTAAAGAAATCGTGAATGAAAGAACAACTAAGCTACGCAACAAAATAGAATTGGTGCTTGTCAAATGGAAACACCATCGTGGCCCAAACTATACTTGGGAGAATAAGAATGAGATAAAAGCAAAATATCCCCATTTAATTTAATCGATGTAATTTCAGGGACGAAATCCTCAAAAGAGGAGGTATTTGTAACATACACGTTTTGAAATCATGTTTCGTAATAAATCAAATTGTGAAATACTATGTGAAATTGAGTGTTGAGTTCTAACAGATGATTTTTACTAGAAATGAAGTAAAACTATGTTTAGAATCACTCAGAAAATATTAGAAGTCTTATGAGATTCCAATTAAAAGCATAGTGAAATTTAGCGAAAATATAATATTTTAAATAAGTAAAATTTTATTATTTGATGTTGTATAGAATCTCGTTAGAAACTTGTAGGCGAAAACCTCGTCGAAATCCGAGTTATAACGAATAAGTTATGACCAACCGATGATCCGCTACAAAACCGGTATGACGCCGAATGACGTAAATAGTGAGTTTTTGATAAACTATTTTTTAGGCTTATTAATATAAATGAAAGTTGTAGTATTCGTTAAACCGAGAAATTCGATAAAAAGAACGCCAAAATCTGACTTCGTATGAGGATGTTATGATTTTTCGAAGTTTCAACTTAGCAGTAGACAGCTAAAAACTCGAATTTTAGATCGAGCGATATTTGACCGATACGTCCTAAACGAGCATCGAAGATCTCATCATTTTTAGTACAACGGTAAAAAGTCTGACAAAAACGGATGCCAGATGAAGAAGTTATGATTTTTTAACGAATTTTCCTGTCCCGATCTGTTAAAAATAATAATATTAAAAATAAAGTCAAAGCTAGCCGACGAAGTCTAAACAAAAGTTTTAGAGCGTAATTTTAGCTACGCGTGCATATAAAGAACGTAAAAAATGGAGCTTGTATGCGAAAGTTATGGATTTTAGAAATTTGGGGCACATTTTCCGAGAAATTCGCATGAATAGTACCAGCCACCGGAGACCCTCGTCGCAGTCACGTCACCTTCGCACGAAGCAACAGCGTCACCGGAGATGTGGCCAAATCCAAATTTGGCAAGTGTTGCAAGCTGATTCGCCAAGGATGAGGTCCAGAAGGAACGAGACACGTCTCGCATCGGTGGCCAGTCCGACGCGAGACACATCTCGCCTACCAGCCTCGCATCCAAGCCACCGAGTTGCTTCGTCATCGCACGCGTGTCCGAGCCTCGCACCGCCACCTGCCTTTCCCTCCTCACATGCGAGCCACGTGCTCGGTTCTCTTAGCTCCGAATCTGAGCCCCTCGCCTATAAAAGGGAGGCCTGCGAGCCTTCCCGGGTAATTTTGAGAATTTGCCATTTTTCACCACTAAATCCATATATTCACTATTTTGACTTTTCCCAAAGCCCCGATATCAATTTTAGCACCCGAAACATGTCCCGAGACCCCCGAGAATCCCGAAAATTTTATCTTTTCGGTTTTGAAGCCCTACCTTCGCAGAGCTTGGTTTTCAATTAAGCTCTTGGTTTTCAACATAGAAAGTCATATTTAAAGCCGAAGTGTTGTCCAAATTACTATTTTAACCTCGGTTAACTCAAGGTGAGTTCAATATATAGGAACAATTGTATGTTTTGTGTTATATGTGCTATGTGCTTTTCAATGTTATTATTCTGAGTTATTTTCCCGTGTGATGTTATTCGCTATGTTTATAGCAATTGTAATACCTTTGACCATGTGATCAGTGAAACAACTTAGATTCACATTGGTACTGGAATGTAGCCTTTGGCCATGTAGAGCATGTCTCCGCAATAGAATGACTTCTATTCTATGGCATTGGCAAATGGTTAGACAGAACTATAAGACTGAAATCTAACAAGATGATAATCAGAAATTGCATGTCTTCTATGCCATTTGGGCCAAAGTCTTATTGATGTATATCAAGCATTGAAAAGTATATCTTTGAATAAAGTCTTTGATTGATATGAACGCTTGTCACATGATCTCACATACATCTTGTTGTTCCTCTTTGCTTTTGCCACATTGAAGTATATATATGGCATAACGTTATATTGTATCTATTATTGAACTAACTAAGCGTCACCGCTTACCCTATCAATGTTTAACAATTGCAGGTGATAAGTAACTAGCATGTTCACATACTATTAAAAGATTTAGAATAGTTTGTAATAGTACTTTTGTACTACATTTTATTTTTTTATAAATTACAATATCCTGGGTAGTTATGTAATATATATAACACTTTGTAATAGATGGTTTGTATCCAATAGTTTGTAATTCCCTTTATCAATGTAAAATATTGCTTTTATGAATATGCAAATAGCATGTTTTGGAGTAATGATATTGTGAAGTATGAAGTTTTGGGTATTTCAAAAATACGAAAGTTGGGGTCTTTCAAATACTCGGGGGCATATGACCTTCCGTGGGCGGATATGGGTGCCATATTCAAGTGGATCTCAACGTATATTGATGGAAGAGGCACATCGATCATGTTTCTCGATCTATCTAGGGGCCACTAAGATGTATCTGGATCTAAAGAGGGATTATTTGTGGCCCTATATGAAGAGAGATGTGGCGTGGGTAGTCGAGAGGTGTTTTACTTGTCGTCAGGTCAAGGTGCAACGCCAGCGTCTACATGGCCTGTTGCAGCCTCTAGAGATTCCCCAGTGGAAGTGGGAGCAGATTTCCATGGAGTTTATCACAAAATTACCAAGGACAGCACGAGGTGTCGACACAATATGGGTGATTGTAGACCGGTTGACAAAGAACGCTCACTTTTTGGCTATCAGCGAGGGCTCTTCTGCAAAGAAATTGGCCTAGATCTACGTGCGATAGGTGGTGGCACTACATGGAGTGCCAACATCGATAGTGTCAGATCGGGATGTGCGTTTTACTTCCAGGTTCTAGAAGAAATTTCATGAGGAGTTGGGTACCCGGTTTCACTTCAGTACCACATATTACCCATAAACGGACGGGCAGAGTGAGCGGACGATTAAGAAGTTCAAGGATATGTTTCATGCATGTGTTATGGACTTCGGTGGGAGTTGGGACACTTATTTTCCCCTGACTGAGTTTTCATACTACAACAACCATCATTCCAGTATCAGCGTGCCTCCCTTCGAGCTCTTATATGGGAGGAGATGTCGCACTCCCATTTATTGGGGAGAGGTAGGGCAGAGAGTAATGGGGAACACTGAGATAGTTTAAGGAGACTGAGCAGATTCAACAGGTGAGACAGTGGCTATTGACGACCCAAAGTCATCAGAAGATTTGTGCAGACCAGAGACGATCTGAGTTAGAGTTCCAGGTCTAAGATTTTGTCCTCCTGAAGGTGTCCCCATGGAAAGGGGTGATTCGATTCAGGAAGCAGGGCAAGCTGGGTGCTAGATACATTGGTCCTTCAAGAGTGACCGCTCAAGTGGGGAAGGTAGCATATTGATTAGAGTTGCGTGCAGAGTTGAGTCAGATTCATAACACCTTCCACATGTCCCAGCTGAGGAAGTATGTAACCGATGAGACTGCAGTGGTACCTTTAGAGGAGATTCAGGTGGATGCGAGCCTGAACTACATTGAGAGGCCGATAATGATCTTGGATAAGAAGGTGAAGGTCTTGAGGAATAAAGAGGTGGCTTTGGTTCAAGTTTAGTGGCAACATCGGAAGGGATCCGAGTGTACTTGGGAGCCAAAGTTCGAGATGCGAGAGCAGTACCCTAAGTTGTTTTCGGAAGATGACTTTGAGGGTGAATTCTGATTCTAGTGGGAGAGAATTGTAATATCCCGACTCCTAGGTACGGTATTTAATTATTTTATTTCTTTTTGACCGGGCAACTCGATGAGTTGGGGAGTACCAACTCACTGAATAGAGACTATTACGGCCGCGAGATTTGTACAGTCTACTCAACAAGTAGGAGCTGTGTGAGGAAACCATAATTTGTCGGGTTTGTGTCCTATATAAAGGACTTTAAGCCTTCATTTCCGCCGCCCTTGTCACCCTACTACACTGTAAGAAACCCTAACCGAGTTGTAACCTTGTGTGAGATAAAGAGAGGCTAATATTGTGGGTTTTAGTGCATTCTTGGAGGAGAGTTGAAGAGCAAGAGACCTGGGATGAGAAGGAGCTTTTGGTCTGGTGTTCTTCGGTGGTTAGCTTCTATTTGGAGGTAAAAAGTTGCTATCTTGATCATTTCTTTTCTTAGATCTCATTCTAGGGAGTTTTAGGGTTTTCTCCCATCCATCTTTTGGTTATTGAGTCATTTGAACATGTCATCAGATTTAAACATCAGATATGGACTGTAGGAGGTCCCTTGAGCGCAAAGATCCAAGCTTTATTAAGCTAGAGGCAAGCCTTTATGCTTTAAACCCTATAATAGAGCTTGTTTTGGTATTTCGAGCCCTTGGTGCCATGCATGAACGTAAAGCTTGCAACTTTACATGGTATTTCAGCCTTGGGAAGTTAGATCTAGAGTTTGGGTCGGTATTTCTGCTTAGAATCGACTGAATGAGAATTGGTCAAAAGGGACTCGACGAGTGCATGAGCCAACTCGATGAGTCAGTTAGGGTTTTCTCCCCATATCTTGAACGCGCTACTACTCGGCGAGTTGACGAGACAACTCGACGAGATGTTCTGTCATTCGATAAAGCCGTTGAGTATGCTTAAATACGTGAGCATGACTTAGAAATACATGGTGCCACTCTTACTGTTCTGAAGCATCCACGTACTGAAAGAACTACTCCTGCTTCCACTATTCCACTAGCTAAATCTATTCGAGCTGATCCTAGCAAGCAAGCACAATCTCAGAGTGGTTTTTGTGGCTGTGGTAGGTCACAAACTTTTTCTATTCAATCGCCTTCATGTCGCGTTTGTGGAAGGAATCATCCGAGTCAATGCAAAATAGACAAGGAATCCATTGTCTGTTATGGGTGTGGAGAAACGGGTCATATAAAGCCAGCTTGCCCAAGGAAGGATGTGACTTGTTATGCATGTGGTATTACGAGACAACTCGACGAGTTGAGTTGGAGTTTTCTTGATTTTTCTGAGTACAGGACGAACTCGACGGGTCACATAGGTGCACTCATGGAGTTGGTTCAACAGGGGCTGTTGACTTGAGTGTTGACTTCTGTTGACTTTTAGGGTTTCGTCAAGACTTGGATTATGGAAACTATGGAGGGGTAAAATGGCCTTTTTTTTTTGCCAATTCCAATAGTTAGAGAGAGAGATAGATAGATAGAGAGAGAGAGGTTGACCGAATTTATTTAGTGTTGTGATTATAAGTGTTAATTAGAGATGATTATGACATGTAGATGGGGATTAGACCGTTCGAGGGGTACAAGGTTTAATTGCTTGCTTACGAGGTGAGTCTTCTCACTATACTTACCATGATTGGTAACTTTGTGTTACTGAAGGGTCTTGTATGCTATTATTTAGCATTGTGATATCCTACAACATGACTTTGTGATTTATGATGTGTATTATTCTGAGCTTCATTGAGTTTGAACCAGAGGGTCCAACCCGAGTTGTGGGACTGTAGGGTCTCCACTGAGACACATTGACCAGAGGGTCTTTATTGAGATATAGCCGTGAGAGGCCAATGAGATTTTTGTGGTATTTTGGAGAACTCACTAAGCTTAGTGCTTACCATGTTATGTGATATGTGTTTCAGGTACTTCTCAGCATCGCGAGAAGGTGCCGACTTCATTGTACACACGAGATGGAGTTATGTTTTGAGGATCCTGGATTTTTATTCAAATAACTATGGATTTGTGTTTTTGATAATTTCACACTTTGGGGTTTTGTGTAATGTTTTAATGAGGATTATGTGATTTAAAAATGAAAATTTTGTATTTCGTTTAAACGCAACTCGGTTAATTGTTTATAAACGAGATCATATTAAAATTTTAATTCAAGGCTTTTATATTCTCCTTCAAGAATTTATATGTATATATACATACCGTGTATAGCTCGTAATACGAATATAAGAGAATATTTAGGTTAAATAAATAATAAAACGTTATCATTAAAAAGAATATTTTGTAGTTATTAACCTATGCTTACTATGTAATCTGCTAATTTATTAGGGGAAATGAATTCAATCGGACATATTTATGTCTGTATTAGTAGGACACTTATGATCGAACATGTTACATAACACCATTCAACAATGACTCTCAAGATGAATTATCTTTAATGACTACATTAAGTCAAAATAAGATTGCGGGTCCGTTAACGAAATGCTTGGAATGAGAGGTCGTTATGAGGAATGGGACTAAAATCCATAGATTAAAAAGTTATTGCGAAGGAAAACCCAACCTAGTTGACTGGAGATCCCAAGATCTAGGTTCAATGGGACAACCTACTTGCATATAACATTTGTGAATCACTGTGGGGATTAACCCCAACCAATTCCTACAACAAACAGTGATGCAGGTTAAGCTTATAGTTGAAGATGATAAGTTGGATATATATCATCATGCATTAGCTTTTAATGTTTATGATGGAATCACCTAAGTGAGAGAGAAGTGGGGTCGCTTCAAATGGAATTGTATGGGCACATTCCTAAGAGCTCTTACAGAACCATGCAAGTGTCCATGACCATAACGGACATATCAATGAGAACCTAACTAGGTCAGAGAGAATCATGTGAGACACATATTAATTATTTACACAAACAGTAGAACAGTTCAAGGGCATTGCGTGCATGTAAGATTGATTCTACATAAATCATTTTAGTTATTTTCAGAAACTAACTAATGCATATTACATTTTAAAGATATAATGAGTATTAATTAAATCTTCAGCATTTAATATGCTTTAATTACTTGCTTAAAATAACTAAAACGATTGGTCCAGAGTCAATCGTACATGCTCACAATAGATAGTAGAAACATTTGAAACTGTGTGTGTGTGTGTGTCTATATATATATATATATATATATATATATATATATATATATATATATATATATATATATATATATATATATATATATATATATATATATATATATATATATGGTCCGGTTCCGATGCCGACTATTTTTTCGGTAAGGAGACCTTAAAAAAATTGAAAAAAGTTAATAAAAAAATATACAAATCATAAAATCGAGTATAGTACTATATTGGAGAGAAAAAAAATTTCCATTTTTTTCTCCAATATAGTACTACACTCGATTTTATGATTTGTATTTTTTTTCAAGTTTTTTAAGGTGTCTTCATGAGTCCTCATAGAAAAAAGTCCTCACATGATCTTATATATATATATATATATATATATATATATATATATATATATATGTATGTAATTATCATAATTTTAATGTTCTTCATAGGATATTAGGGCAGAGTAGCAACTAAGTACTATGCTTATTCTTAGATTTGACTAGCGTAACAAGTAGGTAGCATGTTACCCTAGATTATCCGCCAATATAACGAGTAGGTATAATGTCATCATATAGTTTTGGGTAGACTTTCTACTAGGCATAATATCATCCTATATTTTGTGCAGCAGAACGGCTAGGCGTAATATTATTCCTAAAATTTTGGCAGGGTAGCTACCAGACATAATATCATCCTAACATTTCATGCATTTTATAAACTAATGATATGTTACAAATAATAATATTTTATAAAAGAAATAGTGTAGTTTTATAACATGTATCCCGCTGGTAAAACTTTTAAAAGCATGTAAACGTGGGGTCGTGAACTCACTCAAGTAGCTTGAATCACGAAACTAGGGTAGCTTCGGGACTTGGGAGCTCGGAGACTTCATGCAAAGTGGAGCACGCCGAACATAGAGAGAAAGAAAAAGAGAGAGAGAGAGAGAGAGAGAGAGAGAGAGAGAGGCATGAAGACGTGTGCAAAAATGGGTCTGCAGGCACTTTATTTTTAGCAGGGTTTTGGAGCATGCATCACGCCTTTTTGGGTTCGCGTCGTGCAAAATTCACCGTGGTTCCAACTGGGCATTGTCACTTGCCACTCTCTCGCCGGACCATGTCATCTGCAATCTTTGCGAATCTTGCATCAGTGTGCACGCCACGCATTACGTGCTTGGCTTGCGCACATAAATGCTTTTGAAAATTTTCCTATCTCTTGCATACGAGTTCCAATCTTGACCCTCTTTATAGTCACACGATGGTCTCGACTAACACTACAACTTTACTTTAGGCGGTTTTGACAGATTATAACTTTCATCTTTTGGCTTAGATCTCGACCTTTTACTGTGACTTTCCTTTTTGTGGCGTTAGCCAAAACTTAACTGATTACTTTGTACTACTTTTATGTAGTAAAATTATTTATGCGGTTCATTTTTGTTTCTAGTAAAAACCATAAGTTCTTCATACAAAGTCAAACTTTTACAACGTTTATATTTTTGGAATCACATCACCTTGTACTTCTCGTATATGTTAACCAATCCCTAAGATGACACAAATTTTCACACACCTATTTTTGAGCCAACTTGTCGAATTACTCATATATGTAATGGAGTATTTGAATATATTTATCAATATAATGCAATATTACATTGTTGTCCTATTACATTTATTTGTCTAAGCTAATTCCTAACGGCTGTCGGTGACGTGTTTTCTTCAGTTTTCACATTCTCCCCCCGTTGAAGGAATTTCGTCCCAAAATTTAACTTGTGTTCGGGGTTGACTTCGAATAAGTGAGGGTACTTGTTCTTCATTTAATCTCACCACTCCCAAGTATACTCTAGTCCTCACTTAAAGTTCTATTGTACCTTAACTATAGCGATGCAACTATGTTTGATTCTTTTAACCTCTTAGTACATGATTCAGATTGGCTTTTCGACTAATTTGATTTTGGTATTAACCTAAATTTCATTAAGAGGAATGATAAGTGTATCATTAGAGAGACACTTCTTGGTATTTGACACATGGAAGACAACATGCATGTTGTTGAGTTCTTGGTGCAATTTAAGCTGGTAGGCTATTGGACCGACCCTTGCAAGGATCTCATATTGTCCTATGTACCTTGGATTAAGCTTACCCCCTTTCCAAACCTTATGACTTCTTCCCATGGAGATACCATTAACATTACCTTTTCTCCAACTTGGAATTTAAGGGGTTTGCATCTGATGTCAACATAGCTCTTTTGGCGACTACGAGCGGTCTTCAAGCACTCTTTTATTTGCACGATCATCTCATTGGTCTTATGGATGATATCTAAGAACGTGAGTAAGGTATCTTCTGCATGTTTCTTTGTTATTTCTGTATCACCAAATTCCGCCCAACATATCATTGAACGCCACTTCTGGCCATAGAGAGCCTCAAATGGCACAACCTATTGCTAATCTGATATCTACTACACATGATCTAAGCATATCCTCCAACGTTTGGATTGTTCTTTTGCTTTGACCGTTGGTCTGAGGATGATAGGCTATGCTCATGTCCAGGCTGGCACCAAGAGATTTTTGTAGGCTTTGCCAAAATCAATAGGTGAATCTACTACCCCTATCCTAGATAATGTATAACGACATTCTATGTAATCTGACTATCTATCGAATGCACGTCTTGGTTAACTTATCCATTTTATCAATGTCCTTTATTGGTAGAGAATGGGCGGACTTGGTTAATCTGTCGACCACTACCCATATAGTGTCGTAACCACTAGATGTCTTGGGATGTTTTGTTATAAAATCCATCACAATTTGTTCTCACTTCCACTCGAGTATCTCTGGTTGTTGTAATAATCCTAAGGGATTTTGATGTTCAACCTTGACTTTAGAGAAATTTAGGCACTTACTTACGTACATAGCAATTTCGGCCTTCATGTTTGGCCACCAATAAACGCTCTTAATGTCTAAGTACATATTTTGTACTTTGGGATGTATGGATTATCTTATCTTATGAGCCTCGTCTGTGACCAATTTCCTGGTATCGCCAAACTTTTGAACCCAAATCTGGTTTATGAAGCATCTTTGTCCATCATCCCTGAGTTCGAGTTGTTTCTTCCATTGCTTGTAGGCACACTAATATTTCTTAAAATTAAAAATAAAACTTCAAAAGCTTATTTTTGAAAAATTCTTTTTACAAAGTCAATAGTATAATGAGTGGAACCATCCCTTAAATTTTCATGATTTTTGGAGAATTTTGTTTATGGGTTTTATTATATAAAAATAAAAAAATAAATAATAATATTTTCTAATTTTCATGATTATGCTCATTTTATAGAGAATTAAATTTTAAGAACTTTGATTGTTTCATATTTTTTTTACAAAGAAAAGAAAATTATGGCAAAAAATGAAGTGGGAAGGAAAAAAAAAGTCTAACCAATGGGCTAACAAATGACATGAGATTGGAGAGGGTAGGGAGGGCCCATGTAGTCAAGTGGACATGGGGAAATTCTGATTTTCCCATTCATCTACATTTGAACCCTCCAAAACTTTTAACATTCACCGGAAATTGCCAAAATCTCGTAATAATTACCAAAATGTCATATAATCTGCAAGATTTTAACGATAAGTAACATGAAATCTTATCCATTTATTTTTTCAATCGTAAGGCTAAAAATTATCCTTACAGTCCTTATCAATTTTTGAGTCCTCAAACGTTCCACAGACACACACACACACACACACACACACACACACACACACACACACACACACACACACACACATATATATATATATATATATATATATATATATATATATATATATATATATATATATATATAAGTTGGATAGGGTGAGGACTCAAAAATTGATAAGGACTGCAAGGATAATTTTTAGCCTTACGATTGAAAAATTAGTGGATAAGATTTCATTTTATTTATCATCAAAATCTTGGGAGATGGTATGACATTTTGGTAATTATTTACAAGATTTTAGTAATTTAAGAATGTTAAATGTTTTAAGGGTTAAAATGGAAAAGGAAATCGAAAAAAAAATCAAAGTTTCCGCATGTCAATGTGCCTACATGCCCTCCCTACTCTTACGCCACTTGTCATTCCCTTATTGGCTAGACTCTTTTTTCCTATCCACTTCGTTTTTTGGCCATAATTTTTTTTTCGTTGTAAAAAATATGAAACAACCAAAGTTCATAAATTTAATACTCTACAAAATTAGCATAATCATGAAAACTAAAAAAAAACATATTATTTTTTTATTTTTATAAAAAAAACAGAAACACAATTTTCCCAAAATCATGAAAATTTAACGGATGGTTCTACTCATTATACTAGTGACTTTGTAAAAAGAATTTTTCAAAAACAAGTTTTTGAAGTGTTTATTTTTAATGTTAAGAAATATTAGTTTAAAGAAAATAAAATTTAACATAATTCAAAATGTGATCATTCATAATACTTATGATTAAAAAAACTTTTGATTCAATTTATTTATGATCAAAAAATATTTAGATTCAAATATTTTATAATCTTTAATTATTTATTTAATGATTCAAAATTAAATGATTCAATATATATAATTATCCATAGTTTATTTAACAAAAAATTTATTTAATTGAATATATTATTGATCTAATATCATATGATTCAAAAATAATTTGATTCAAAATACTATGATTCAAACAGATTTGATTCATAATTTTAAGATCTAAAAACAATATGATTCAAAAAATAATATAAACGGAAAATATTATGATCCTTAATATTCTTCTTGTTTAAAATTTGATAATTGTTAATCATTAAAACTTCAAACTAATATTTAGTTAATAGAATAAAAAACCAAAAAAAATCAAAAAACAAAATAAAAAATAAATAAAAATCACTAGTATCTTCAAGTATGTAATAAAGACGTTAGAAAATAAAAATGAAATAAAAGAAAAAATATTTAAAAAAAATGAAAAATAAATAAAAAAAACTTGAAAACCGAGTATGTATATGTTGATTTTTTAAATTAAAAAAAATAAAAAAATAAAAAAAATAAACGAAAAGAAATTATAAAACACACTTAAATGACGTTCAATGGAAATTCATCGCACATGTTTAAATTCTCGAGTCTGCATTAATTACCATAGGTGTGGGTGACATACGAATGCGCCACACCAAAGTATTGTGTTTTATGTTTGTGCCATTGACAAAATGGTTGGTAGACAATTGTCCTTGTAGTCCTCACCATTTTTTGAGTCCTCACCAAGGCGGACCCTATATATATATATATATATATATATATATATATATATATATATATATATATATATATATATATATATATATATATATATATATATATATATATAAAAGGTTGTGATCATCGGATGCATGGTATTAAGATGTGGTATCATTCACATTATAATTACACTTAAAGAAATGTAAATTAGTAACAATGATATGGTCTAATCTATTCTTGACTAATATGTAACATTTCCGTATTAAATTCTTTAAGAACTATATAATCTAGTTTATTTTTTACAAATACGTAATATTCATGAAACATGATACAAAGTTAAGAATAAAATTTAAATACATAAAATATACTTGCTTATATATATTATGAAAATGGTTATTAATAAGTTTTTTTAGTTAAAACTTCATTCCTAACAATGATAATGTTAAAAATAACATTTTCATAAGATATTTTTGACGAATATAACATGTACATG